>NW_004524589.1:1520505-1535642 GCF_000260255.1 Octodon degus | reverse complement strand
TATATATATATATTAGGATAGATATACAGCTACTTTCTCTTAGTTCAATGGGAAGAAAGATTTGTACTGATAGTGTTTAGATAAGATATCATGTCTGCATCTTGTAATATGGATAACTACTATGAAGACAACCATATGCAGTGTAATAATTATTGTGACCATCCTACTAGCCTATTTTGAAACTTTCTTATTGCTATTTCTTTCTCAATAAAATTAATTTAAAAAAAGAAAAGCTTAGCAGCATCTCATTTAAAAAGATAGACTCTCTCTCCTCTTGTCTCCTCTAAAACACTTTGAAGATCTTTTTCTTCCATAATAAAGACAATGGATTTCAGCAAAGCTGCTTCTTATTTTGTGTCTCCTCTGTTTAAGAAATGAATCAAAGATATACAGTATGTATAATCATATACAGGTCTCCCTCCCCCCCTCTCATTTCTCTAGTCCTAGGAGGGGTATAAATCTCCTCAATCTATGGCAGGAAGGCAGCTTTCAATCCATTGTCTCCAGCAATCAGAGGTGCTTTCTGATTCCCCGAGATTCCTTTATAGAGACCATAACTGCTTCCTTCCCCCAAAACAGTGCTACATCTCTCTCCTCCACACACCGCAGGCAAGATTTACAAACAGTCCCTGGCTGAGTGGGGCCAGCTGGCCTGAGCTTGTACCCTGATGCTCTGCAAAATAAGAGCACTTTTTTTGTATATCACTTTAGGGTGTCTTTTTGTTGTTGTTAATCATCAACATGCTTGCAAACAAGAGGGTAAGTTGTAAGTTGTAAATCTGCTAAACGTTACTTGACTACAGCGTTGAAGATTTGTGTCTTATTAAATAAGTAGGGGAAATTATTTAAGTATTCTATAAATATTTTTCATGGAACTGTACCCATTATCTATTTCTCAAATTTGATATCTTAAAATAATAACCATAAGATTTCAAGTCAGGAATCCAGGCAAAATTCAGCTAGTTGATTCTTCTGCACTGTATGGTGCTAATGGAGATCACTAGCTGGCCCCCAGCTAGCAGATAGGCTTGTCTAGAAGGTCCAATGTAGCTTCACGTATGTACCTGCTACTCATGTCTCTGATGGATTGCCTGGGAACCTGTGCCCTGTGAAGTCTGTCACCTGGAGTGACTGCCTGTAGCCCTTCTAGCGTGGTAACTTTAGGAGCAGACTATTAAAGAGACAGAAAGAAGAAGCCACTGTCTCTGTAGTACTAGCTCTGGACTCTAGCAGTGTCACTTCTACCACATACTATTAGTCCCAGTAGGCACCCAGCCCTCCTGAATTCACAAAGGTGCACCCCATCTCCCCATGGGAAGGGTGCCTAAATCTAGAGTCATCTTGAATAGGCAAAGGGGCACAGCATAAGAAAACAAGGCGTGTTTTATCTGTCAGGAATGAACTCATTCATCAAAGGGCAGCTATCAGCTGAACATTAATTTAACATACAGAACAGGTCCAGCCTCACATCCTGCAGGCACCCCTGTTGCCTTTACTCCTTACATGTTAGTGCTGTCTATCCATCCACCAAGTCATCCTGCAAGTTGGTCCTTCTTGCACTCGCGCTGTTGAAAGATGCCCACTCACAAAAGCTGCACGATGCTGAGAGCTACGCAGGTGCCAGGCATCGTGCTGCTGCTGCTTCCCACGGTGCCATGTCACCTCACTGCCCACACCACCACTGGCAGGAAGATACAGTCACACTTTTCCATGGGGTCAAACATGAGATGCACTTACAGTGGCTTGGACTTTGTGGCCCAGTCATTGCATGGAGGGACCTAGAAGGAAACCTGGGCACCTGGCTCCACAGCTGTCTCCCAGCCAGCAGCTCCATGCTTCCGCCGGCAGCATGCGGTGTCCAGAGGTGTCACCTGGCCTGCGGTCTGGCTCCTCATCTGGGCCAGACCCGTCCGGAAGCTGCTGGGCGCAGTCCCTGTGCTGGTGCACCGTCAGCTGCTCCATGTGTGTCGACAGCTCCTACTGAGATGACAAGGATTTCACCTACATTTTATTCTCCATTCAGAAACGAAAAGGACATCGGCCCCTTGAGCAAGGCAACAGTCTTGTCTCAAAGAGAATCTAAAGCTGGGCGACACCGAAGGGGGTTGGCCGACGGTCAGGGGGCAGTGCCCGCTCTCATTTAATCAGCAGGACAGATGAGTTCCGGGAGCAAGAGTTAAAAATCACATCCCAAATATTTCAAAATATAAACGGCTCAGAGGTCATTAAGCCAGCTCAGAGTGGCAGCCTCTGGAGAAAGTCATAGCCCCGTTGTGAGAGAACTGGTTGCAGAGAAATTTACTAAGTGCTGCTTTGAGGCCACAAAACTATTATGAGCCCCTTCACGTGGGATGCCAGGGAGGTGCAGTGTCCTGTGGCGCTGCTTCCCTTAGGCACGGTGGAAGGAAGTTGTTCCCTGGACTAGGAGTCTGTGGAGTAAGGGGCTGGTGGGGCAGGCGGGTAGGGAGCCTGCTCACCAGGATGATCCTCCCCCGCCAGAGGTGGGGCCTGCGGCAGAACAGGGGCTGCGCTGGCCCCACTGGGCCTCCGTGCCCTGTGCTGTGTCTGAGTTTGGCTCCACAGGCAGCCTCTGTCAGCGGGACTCCAGTGGAGTTGCGAAATGCCTAAGGAGTTTTCTCAAAAGCTACTTTCCCTTTGTCTTACACATGTTTAGAGTGATGAGAACCAGGCAAAGGGATAATGGCATAGGCTTGCATGGAGTGTGTGTGTGTGTGTGTGTGTGTGTGTGTGTGTGTGTGTGTGTTTTGTTTTTGAGACAGGATCTCACTACTTAGTGCAGGCTGGCCTTGAACTGACTTATGTAGCCCAGGCTGGCCTCAAACTCATGGAGATCCTCCTGCCTCAGCCTCATCATTGAGGAAATTATCGGAACACACCAACTGCACCCTGCTGCATGTATTTATTTTTTTTTTATTTGTTGACATCTCTATAGGAGTTATTTGTGAGGTTTAGCTGGCCTTCTGTCAACTACTGCAACTTATTTTCTACAACATTCAACTGAGAAAAAAATGTAAGTCCCCCAAATTCACTACATCTGTCACCCTTACTCCTAGTCTTATAAAATAAAAAATGAAAACAGACACAAAGAACCTATGCTTATGCCTAGTGCAGTGCCACACGACTTTAAACTACCCTCAGCTTTTTTTTTTGGGGGGGGGGGCGGGCTGAACCAGGGAGATCACAAAGTCTGAAGCTAGCCTGGGCAGCTTAGGAACACACTGTCCCAAAATATTCTAAAAGGGCCTGGGGCCGTAGCTTCTTGGTGGAACTAGTGCACAAGACCCAAAGTTCACTCCCTGGTAGGCAAAACAAAAGAAAACCTATGCACAACTATAATAAGTAGATCCCCAATATTTTATCTAGGTGCTGTTGTGATGGCATCTAGGTGTTATTTGTCCAGATAACAATTTTATTTGAGCTTTGCCAGGAATTTGAATAATTTGTGCTTTTCTAGGCAAAAGGGGCGCAGCATTTCAATTTATTTCTGTGCTTTTTATTTTATTTGTGCCAGTTCATGATAAAGTCTAATTTTATTTAGCTAAGTATTTTTATTTCTGTTGTGGATTTTTAAAGCGTTATGAATAACCTAAATTATAAAACAAGCAGCTTAATCTAACATATTCTGACTGGTACTCTAAATTAAAAGAAAGTGTATAGGTACATGTCTCAGAGAGTTATTGTTCATGTTAATTTGCATAGCAAAGTACATGAGTTGACATGAAGAGTGGAAATGCAAGGACCAGCCCTTGGGTGTGGCGGTCTTTCAGTTCTGGGTTACAGGGCTGGGGCAGCCCACCGGTGCCCTTTCCCACAGACCCACTGTTGACTGACAGCTGAAAGGGTCACCCTGAGACCTCCCTGGGGGCTTTGGGAGAGGAGCTCACTGCCCAGTCACCGGTGAGGCTGGGGCTGCAGTCTTGCAAAAGCATGAAAGGGACACTGACATCACCAAGGAGATTGCCCCACTTCCTGAGCCCAACCAAGAAGCTTCTTGCCTTACCTGTCCGCCAAAGAGTGTCTTATACAGGAAGAGAACCTTCCCAGAGATGTCTGAAGTCCTGTACCTTCAAGTGCTGATTCTATGCTGAATCCTTATGATCCAGTCCAAACACTTGTTCTTCAAGCCCAGGTCCTGCCTGATTTCAGACTTTCAATATAACTGATGGCATTAACTGTACCAACTCCACCTATCCATGTTGGATGCATATACTGTGATAGGCCAAAACTCAGTGAATAATAGTATATACAACTAAATACATAAAACACAAAATTAAGTATCCATACTCATAAGCTCTTTGAATTACATTTGTTGGATACCTCTGGAGTGTTCTTTTTTTTTTTTCTTTTCCTGTACAAAGATTTGTTTTTTTCTTTTGTTTTCTTTTTTTTTAATGTGTTTGGTTGTTACAGGTTCTTACTCCCCAGCTCAGACTCATAGTGATCTTCCTGCTTGAAGCCTCCCCAGCGCTGGGATTCCAGGTGTGCACCGCTAGGCCAGGACTCTGGCTGGCTCAACCCACCCTGGGGGTGGGGATGGTGCAGTATGCAGTGCTGGGATCAAAGCGCAGCCTCTGTGCTTGCCTAAGTGAGCTCTTTAGTCCACTGAGCTATCTTACTGCTCACAAACTTTTTTTGGGGGTGGAACTGGGGATTGCATTCAGGCCCTTGCTGGGGAAGTGCTTATTCTACTGAGCCATCTCCCCGGCCCTACAAACATTTCTTGATTCTTTTAAAATATACCTTATAAGAAAACTTATTCGTTCATCACAATTAACTATAATCAAAACCATGCTGGAAGGGTTTATGAAAAAAGGGATTACTTTTGATAAACACAGAAGATAGATATACAGACCCCCAAAAAGCAGGCCAGGTTTCAAGCAATATTCCACTACTCTTTCAAAACACAAAGAGAGAAAGAATCTCTAATGTTCAAATACTGGAGCCAAACAATATTCACCCTCTGTCCACACTGCCAAGTAATCAGATCATTAAGAACCTGAGAAATACTACTTTTATTATAAGATGTTGTCATGACATACATAGGTAAGTCTGCTTTGTCAAAGAAAAAATTACAGAATACATTGTTGGGGCATCTCCATGAGACCCACGCATGCACCCCACATTGAGGGTGCTCACTTTCATCCAGAAGAAAAGCATGAAATAGACTGTGGAGATGGAGTTGGGCTAGGAGAGCTCCCTGCTTCTCCTAGCTCTGCCTTGGAGACAGTAATTCTTTGTCATTCCATGGGGAATAGAGTAGGGACTTGGTAGCACAGTTTGCTCCAAAACATTAGGTGATGGCTATAGAAGCTAAAGGTGTTTGTACAGCTTAGGGTTCTTTGAAAATTTGAGTCTTTGCTTCAGTGACAGTTCTGTATCTTTCATCTTAAAGATTGTTTTAGACGGTTTCTCGGCAGCCTAATTCATGACCTCATAAGCCTGAAAATGTTTTTATGTTGGACTTTGGTTGAGCACGGTTGGATACGTAATAAAAATGAAATTTGGTTTCCTCCTACTACCACGATAAAACAGCGAACTTTCAAGTGCCTTACATTAATAATATATTACATTTAGAAAGCAGATTATATGATCTATGTTCAGTATATTTCATTGCTTGCTTAAAATATTCATGATCAAAGAAAAATGAGCATAGGGCCTATACCATGCTGTTTATAGTGTTATTCTGGAAAGTGGAAGCATGAGTGTATTTTTCTCCTTTGTTTTTCTTTTCTATATTTTGTAAGCATTGGATAATAAACATATATTATTGTGGAAGCAAAGGAAAGTGTTTTAAGACTTGGCTTTCAAAAACTTTAGCAATTGAAATGGTTGAGATCTACTGGGTATGCAGAGGTGAAGAGTTGAGGCTATTGTTTAATATGATAGATATTGGCCCCGAGTCGTTATTTTAAATTATATGTTAACTAATTCGATGATTCAGTCATACTAGACATAGATATGCTCCCATGGTCCCCTTTCTATGATCCCTGGAAGTTCTATTTCTCAGCCACAGGGGGAGAGTGAGGCGCCACACTCTGCCCCGGTACCCAGGGATGGAACATGGGCTGGTGCTCACTGGTGTTGGGACGGGCGCTGGCCCTTGCCATGGACACTGACAGTCTCCTTTTCAACAGCACCTCTTATAGACATCACAAACCAGTTGTCTCAGAGGCTCGGACACTTTCTTGTAGCCATTTAGCTAGTTAGTACAGAGCAAAAGTGCATTTTTAGTATGTAGCTCTTGGGGTCGGCAAGACAGCTCAGTGGACTAAGCCTCTGCTTAGGCAAGCTCAGGGACGTGGGTTTGATTCCCAGCACTACATGCCTCACCAGCCCCAACCCTGGCTGCTCTTGGTGTGGTTGTGCACATCTGTAATCCGAGCACTGGGGAGGCTGAGACAGAAGGATCACTATGAGTCTGACTGTATTGAGATCCTGTACCAAACACACACACACACACACACACACACACACACACACACACACACAAGTTGGCTGCAGAAAACTCGTGCTTCTGCAGGAATATTCAATTCAATATAAGTAATAATGTAGTGAATATCTAATGAAGAGTTAAACATGCCATACCGAGGTAGACTGGTCTTCTCTTTTGGAAATGCTTCTTGAGAGTGTGTACATTTCAACTGGGTCATGCTGTTTCTCCATCCAAATTCACAAGCCAACATTTCTTTTCCAGTGTTTTTAGTTTTCCTAGGATTGCCAGAGAGGCCAGATCCCAGTGTAGAAATGCAGTTAATCCTTGACAAAAAGCCTACTTTTACTTCATATGGAATAGTTCAGCTCTCTGCATGTGAACTGACTTTCTTAGCTAGGGTCAGTTCAATATGTGCAAAATAATTTTAAATCTTCAAAAGTAACAAAGTAAACTACAATTTTCTGATTTGGTCGCCCATTTTGTTTTGGACTGCATGAAAGAAATTTTCAAATGTGAGCGAACAGTTATGTTTCAGCCAGTTGTTTGGGAAACATGGAAATGGAGGTTAAGAACCTAGAGGTCCCTGTTCACAAATGAATCCTGTCCCTGTATTTTAACAGATGCAATGCTCTTGGTGGCAGAGCGACTGGAAGGGCCTTTCAACATTGAGTCGGTCATGGACCCCATAGATGTCAAGATTTCTGAAGCCATTATGAACATGCAGGAAAACAGCATGCAGGTGTCTGCAAAGGTATTCACATTAATAATGTATCTACTAATGTATGTATGTAATGCAGGTGCAGTAACCTAAAAATGAAGTAACCAGATATGTTGCCTGGGATTATAAATTCTAATATGCTGCCGGTTAGCTTTTCCTGTTGAGCTATAGATTTGTTATTTTGTTTTTCAAAAAATTTAACAAAATGCCATGGAGCTGGGAAGCAATTTTTTACTTCAGAACTATTCAATCATGACAAAATTATTGACTGCCTAAAACTTTCCTCCAGCCCCAAGTATGCTGACTAATCCCTCACATTTGCTAGCAATTTTCTTTTTCAATGTTTGAAATTCCTGCACACCTACATTTTGTGCTCTTTCTAGCAACTTCTAATTATATCGTCAGCTGTGTAGACAAAGTACATGTTCTGTATATTCAATTGGAAATAATTCAACATCCCATCTGACTTTCTTCTGAGACTACAGTACAACATTCATTAATGAATCTTCAGGGGCAAATGCTCCTTTGTATGGAGTCAAACACTCATTAAAAAGCAAAAAGTAGCACATTTTCATAAATCATATGAGACAGGGCTCCTAGGTTTGCAGCTGCAAAACACAAATACCAGGTGCACCGTTTTGATTTGCCTCCACCCCGTTGAAGACAAACAGGACCCGCCTGGAGCAAAATTGAGAATTTCATAGTAGTTCTCTGGCCTCCTCCTCCTCCTCCATCGCTCCATCTCTGCCACATGGATGGCTGCACAGGGCCCTTCTGTCCTCTCTACCAGCCTCCCTCCCAGGCAGCACTAACCAACCCTGTGTCAGTCCTTTAAACCAGGTGACTGAGCAATTGCATTTTAATTGAAAGTCCTTCACACTAAAACGTGTCAGGTGAAGTGTTGCATGATTAGCTTCTTACAATTTTTAACATCCTTTGTGAAGGAGATTTCAAATATAATCAAGGAAGAGGGGAGAAATTACAGAGTAGAAAGAGCTATGGGCTCCCTGACCGAGTGTGAGTGCAGCTAGATCTAAGCTTTCTGGGGTAGGCTGATAGGAAGTAGGGTAAGAATGAGGCTCGCCTCTGTTTCTTTCTCTCTGGGAAGTGAATGAGCTGAGAGTTTCATAGGCCTGTTTCTGGGCTTTAATGAGCTTGGGATACCCTGTGAGAAGGAAGATGCTCTAAATTACCATCACCTGTTGGGGAAATAGCACATTTGGGGGCTCCATGAGAGGCCATTTTCTTTTATTCCTGCTGGAAAAAAAAAAAAAAAAAAAACAGCAAGGCTCTATTCCCCTCCAATCTATTGCCTAGAAACCAATTAATGTTGTTCTGAGAGGTCACATGTCCCAGAAGTGCTCAAGCAATTAGAGGAAGAGGTTGTAGAAGTGCAAGATTGCTCTAGAAATAGGACGCAAAACACACACACACAGACAAAGCACCTCCCATCTGAGAGCATCACACACTTCCTAGAAGTCAGGGCCTGTTCCCATCCATGTGTGCATATGTGTTCAAAGTCCAGCATTCTGGTTTTAGTCTCTGCATCCACTTGTTCAGCACATATGCACTGAGAAGCCAAGTGGCAGACAAGGTTCTAGGTCCTAAGGCAACCATGTGAACATGACACAACTCTTGCCCTCATCAAATGTACTTTCTAGTAAGAGATAGAGACACTGACCAGATGGGAGAAAAACATAAAGAAATAGGCAGAATAAAATATCAGACAATGAGAGGCAATAAGAACAAGCTCTTCCTCCCTTTTGGACATATTTAGGCAGAACTTTCATTTTCCTTTTGAGGAAACCTGAAAAAAACTTTCCTCTCAGTTGGTCTCCTGGGTCCTGCTCTTGAATTCCCTCAGATCTGTTCTTCATCCAGCAGCCAAAATATTTCTAAAATATAAGCACTGGGGCCCTGGGAGATAGTTCAATGGACTAAGTGCCTGCTTAGGTAAGCACAGGATCCGCAGTTCCATACCCCGCACCACATGCTATGCCAGTCTTGCACCCAGGGTGGGCTAAGCCGGCCACAGAGCCCAGGCGTGGTGGTGCACGCCTATAATCCTATCTCTGGGGAGGCTGAAAACAGGAGGATCATTCATTATGAGTCTAAGCTGCATAGTGAGGAATAGAATTTTCTCTTAAATTTAGAAAAATATGGTTTCATTTTTCTATGGAAATAATATTCATGAAATCACACACAAAGTGGAATCTAAAAATGTGCACTGTAGCCAAGCATTAGATGTAGCCTTCTTGTAAAAGGCATCATCCTCAGTCAGTGTTGATAAACACCTCATTAAGTCTGACGTTCTGGATTTCAGGTTGAGGTACCTATGGCATTAGAGAACACCAACTTCTTACATGTGGGACAGACGTGAAATCAGGAGTTATTTCTTAACTAGGGGCAGGATATCCTGATGGTTGTAAAGCTGACACATTAAAATGGCTTTTAGGATAGAATACTGCCTTGTCCTTTGAATATCATTTACTTTATTAAAGACATTAATGAGAGAAGCCCTTCTCAGCACCACTTCAAAGAAGCAACAATATTTACAACAACCAACTCACATTTGCTTAGTGCTTAAGTTAAGGACTGTACTAGGTGCTCTGCGAGGTTTATATTATACAGTGTTTATAACTGGGCTGTGATGAGCTAGGTCTTTCCCCTTGGTTTGAGAACAAAGAAAGCAGAACCTAGAAAGGTTGAGTAATTTATGAAGGTTGGATGGTAGAAGAACATCTGTTCCAGAACCCGTCCTGTTAATCGCCACATCATGATGAAGCTGATGCCCATACAGTTCATCTCATACACTGGTGGAGTTCAGTAAATATTTGCTGCATAGATCAAGTGTTAAGAGGAAGTTCAAAAGCCTGCAAGAGAAGGAAAGGAAACAGAGGTGGGGAAAGTAGGATGATTCAGGCTGTCTTTCTGTCTGGTAAACAGTCACATGCCTGAAATCACTCACAAACTGGAATATTAAAAATTATAGAATGCTATACCAACTGGCTCTTCCCAATATGGTAAATTGTAATAAATATTTCTCAAATCCAAGTATCATTTGTTTTTTCCAAATTTTCAAGAGATATAACAGTAAAAAAGGATAAAATTCTTTTTTCTTTTTATGTGTCTGAATGCAACAGAAGAACACACCACAATTTCAGATATGAAATCTCTTTTTCAAAATGCTGTCATCGTATCTAGAGAAAAGAGAACTAATCTTTCCGTACCTAATAATGGAGACTGTGATTTAGGAGGATTTATAGACTAATGAAAAGCTCTCTTCTCACCATGTATGTTCATCCTTTAATCTTGTCCCAGATCTATTTTGCAAGATTTTGTAGAATCCATTTTCCACTCCTACATAGTCCCTGGGGAACCCATTGTAGTGACACACTTCCTTCTCAAAAACACACGGGCTCTTTCCAAGGGGCATAGGCAAGTCTAACATGTATTTTGTCATTAACGTTATGGCCCTTTTGAGAAACTCTAGATTTGTTTGCCCTTTGTACCATTTATACACTTTTAAAGGGGACAGAAGTATACTTAAATTTTTCTTTGTTCCCTTTTAATCACCTTGTAATGATGACAGTCATCATAATTAACACGAGTGAAAGACTATATATATTCAACAAATATCCTACCATGTACCAAGGACAAGGAATTACTGGAGGACACAACGGTGTCTTTACTTTCCTGTCAGTCTTTCTAGAAGCTATATTTATTTAGGTATTTTAAATGCTTACTGTAATGCACTTTTTCCCTTAGGTACAGGTAAAGAATGTTAAATTTAGAGAGATTAAGTGGTCAGCATAAGGTAGCAGCCCTGTGATTGCAGGCCAGAACTGTTTGATCCAAAGGAAAAAAATTTCCCAACATGCCACGCTGGGACCAGATGTATACATCAGCAGACTATTGTCTGCAGCACATTACCAGCAGTATGTTGATAGAAACGGAAGTAGTGAGTTCCTCAGACCCAGCCACACAAACTACACTCACTGTTTCCCAGTCTTCATCAAAGGCAGGGGAAACCCTCAATGTTCCACTTCCTCCCACCCAAATAAAAATACGTTTACAAGTTGGTAATTATCCAAGTGAGATGGAAAAACCTCACTGACTCTGAACTTCAGATATGTTGATAATCCCCTATCTTATCAGAGAAGATGAAACGGATCTCACTAGATATCATTTAACTATATTAGGGATAATTTCAAACCTAATCCAGGAAAAGATTGGTTGTCAGATATAATCTAAATTAAGAAAGAAGACTTATTAAATTCCAATTGAAACCATCCATTCAATTAATACTTCTTGCAGGCGAGGGTAGAACCCATTACAGAAGAGGAGAACAGCCTTCAGGTACTTAATTTCCTCCAGATAATTCTTCCTGGGTCCATAGCTCAAATGAAAAAGAAAAAAACCCAAGGGAGCAAAAAAGAGAATGTAATAATTTCTGTCTTTAGCTACTGTGTCTTAGTTTCCTCGCCTGTGAAATGAGGACTCGTTTATCTCCGTATCCCCTTCGGGGCATCTCCCTAATTATACAGATTACTTTTTCCACCATTCAGATCTTTTTTTCCCTGGAACTTTTTCTTGTCAAGCACCCAGGTATGAATAATATCTCAAGAATTCATATGAAGAAAATGTCTTCTTTCAGATAAGAAGACATTCTTTAGAATTTAGTTCAAGCAAGTACTTTTTACTCCAACAAGCTTTTTTACTCTTTGGGCCCCTATATTCCTTCCTATATCACTGAGAATTCTATTGCTTGTGTTATGGTTATTTTTGTTCACACTTCAACCTGCCCAAGATTATAAGTAATTTGAGGACAAAAGTTGTATTCATTCTTGCATTCTGTAAAGAGCCTTTTTAACGTCTAGTTTTACACATGGAAAATACAATACATTCTGCTGAGTCGAATTCAGAGCATCAAAATATAATGCCAGAGACTTCAATGATAAAGAACAGTAAATATCTTAAAATGTACTTGAACTTAGTCTTGAATTCTTTAGGCTATCATAGCAGCTTCAGGATCAGATTTTGATGTCAGATTGACCTGAGCTTCAGTTGACACCAGTTCTAAATTTCAGAGCAAATTATTTGTCTATTTAAACTCAACTAACTCACATTTAAAATAAAGACTTAATGTCAGTTTATAGGGTTGAGCATAGTAGTGCTGTTATATAATGTATTAAATACTTACATTGGAATGTATCAAATCAAGCCACTCAAAAATGTTAAGCATCTTAACTGTTATTATTGGAAACATCTGTGTTACTCGGACGCTAAACAGCGATGCTTCTATGGTCTTGTCTAGTCCAAGAGAGTCTGTGGATTTGTTTTAGTATCAAAAATCTGAAAATCACATCCGATATCCATATTACTGCATTTAATTTTGTGCATGTATGATGTTATTTTCAGGGCCAGATCATGGTTCTGGATAATATCGGATACAATATTTAATAAATATCTAGTAGGGCTGCAGGGAAGAACTGAGTCACGGGCAACTATGTCAATAACCCAACTGTAGTCTGTCCCTTCTGCCTAACCACTGAGAACAAAGCAAATGGCGCTTATAAAGCTGTTATTATTTATAAAGCTTTGTGGTCTGGTTCCACTTCTTCAGTTTTGTTTTCAAAAGAAATGAACACTTTCAATGATTCTGGAGTTGAAGTTTCTTCTCTGGCCTTTTTATATTCAAGTTTTGCATTCTACCTATCAGTTATCACATATAACATTCTACCAAGAAATAATGACCTGAAAATATTTTCTACCCTTGATTTCTTTAACACTGTGCAGAAAGTCAGGCTCTGTTCTATTCCTGTACATAACAAGGCTACATCTTTCAGATATATGGAAGGGACAGGGAAAAGGTACTTTTCTTTATAATGTAAAGTGAAAAGTCAGAGAAAAAATGATTATATGTAACACACTCATAGGAAATGAATCCAAAGAAAGCTAGTTTTAACTTTCCTTCTATGTAAAAGAGATTAAAATTTTTCTCCTTTCAATGATAAAGGAAAACTTCTGATTATCTCTAACCTTTGGAGATTTATCTTAAGATTTTCTTTCACTTTAGGGGAAAAGATGAGAAGATTATATTTAACGTAGTCTATTCGAGAATAATGATTGAAATTCAATTTCTTTTTTAACACTCTATGAGTTCTTAGGAAAAACAGAAGGTACTTGTCTTGTCCCTGAAAGTTTTCTTTCAACTTCTTGCTGCCTCACAGAGCACTTCCCTGGGCGCATGCATCTCAGGGGCAGTGGATATTGCGTTTAGAGAAACGGCAAGAGGCATCACAGGGGGTCTCACAAATACATGTGCTTATCTCCTGCTCTTAGCACTGTGCTCTACTCAGGGAGAGGTGATCTGATTTGACTCTTGAAATCTTTGCCTCAGGGAACTTACAAAGGGAAATAAAAGCAACCTTGGAGCAGGAAACATACTAGTTTGTAGTCTTTGCCAAATTCTATGGTGCAAACATCCCCACTATGGCTGATTTCAAATCACCAACATGATGGCACTAAACAAAGTAGCACACCATGACATAATAACCCATATTACAGAGGCAGTTGACATGAATAATCTCAAGATAACAATAAAAGGGAAATAAAAAAGAATTAAGAAGTATTATGTATAGGTACCAACTCATCAAGATGAAAGTAACCATCATCTTCTGAAAACATGTACTATTAGAAATAAAAAAGAAATTCAAAAGGAATCAATGAATACGTATTATTTTTGTTTTTAATGTAATCTATACAACTCTAAGTTTTAACAATTTAATTTTTAATAATTGCTATACTTAGCCAAGGCTTGCAAACATTCCTGAAAATGTAGCAAGTGATCTCATGAGGGAGTAAGAGCTGGCTTCAGGCTGACGGTGCTAGTCCAGAAAGCTTCCTAAGCTCTCCAGTCTGGAGCACTTGCCCCTCGTGGAGGTTCTTACCAGGCACCACGTTCTAACTGCCTAATTTTTATTCAGAACCCCTCTGTGAGCTGACTCGTCTAATCAGCACATCCTCAGCACTTCTCTTTGGCCCTTGTGACACTGCACAAATATTTGTTGAGTCATGTGCTGAACAAATGACACAGAGCCACTCTGATATAATTTATGCATTTACTTACACTCTGAAAAGTGATTAAAAGAACTATTTTAAACATTACAAACAAAGAACATATGAAATAATCATTTATCCAGGCAGGGAGTCATGGTTCTTTTTTTTTTTTTCTCCACTCAAAAATATGCTCAAAAATCCACTGAATAAAGACGTGCTTCGGTTCCTTAAGAATCCTCCCTACTCTCCATTTGGGAAGAAATATCAACATGTACTTTTAAGGAATGCAAAACCTGTAGGGGAAAAACAGGCCTTCCTTTCAAGCCAATGGAAAGAATTTGCTTTTATTGAAGAAAAATTTTAAGAAATACACAAGGCATCAGACAGATATTTTGGAATCAAGCTATGTAAGCATCTAAAGTAAAATTTTAAATGTTAAAACAGACATGGTAGCTGGGTTTGGAAAACTGAAGCCTGAGAAAAGTGGCCAACATAAAACTGATGACTTAACTTGATTCAAGAGTACCCAGAATCCTCTGAATAGAAACCTGAGCCTATGTTCAAGGACCTAGAGCCTGGGAGAAGTCGGCTGGGAGATGGCTGTAATCCATCTTTAAGGAAAGGAAAGCATGAGTCACAGAGAATAGAAAAGGAGAGAAAGAGGGAGAGGAGGGAGAAGGAAGACAGGAGGCAAGAAGAGAAGTTGTAGGTGGATGGAAATTACTGACTTCTAGGAAAGTGATCCGTGAGTATGAAGCTGTCTAACTAATAACAAAAAAACCCACTGGTACTTCAGATACCTCTGTCAGGAGTGAAGAAGTCACAGTGAAAATGCTTTAAGTCTGTATTCAGGAAAATACTTCTTGAGATATTAGCAGAAAGCTGGCAGGAACTAGGAAAAAA
>NW_004524589.1:1501517-1520405 GCF_000260255.1 Octodon degus | reverse complement strand
TATTTGAGCCTTAGAGTATCAGTTTACTGTTCTGAAATGGGGATGATGTAGCTCTTCTTACTACTAATTAAATTAAATTTTAAAAAAAATATTTTAAACCATTCACATTTTTTAATGTTTTACTAGTGTATGTCTGTGGTACATGGCACAAGGCATTCATGATAAGGATTTGGAACTGATACATATCTCATTTGATCTTTTGTACTTATCCTCGCTCCTCTCCCCATCCATCCTTGGACCTCCTTCCCATATTCACAGTCTCCTGCACATGTACTGCAGTCACCTCTTCCCCTAGGAGAAAGGACTTCCAGCTTTGCATCAAAATGAGTGATGGCATGCAGTCGCTGTCATGTACAAGAGCTACTGTTGGCCGTTTCCACAGGGAGAGCCTACGAAAAAGGGTGGCTTTGTGGGTTCCACATTGTCTGCCCCTCTGGCACCAAGAACAGCCATTGCCTGAACTCTGAGTCTAGTTGCAGTCATCTCCCCAGTCTATATTTTCACTTCCCGCACTTTTAGTGACCAATAGACACCTGCTTTCCAAAGATGTAAAATGGAAAATTCCAGAAATGAACAATTTATGAGTTTTAAATTTCACCCCATTCTGGGAGCAAGATGAAATCTGAGGCTGTCCTGCTCCGTGGTGCCTGGAACATGAACCATTCCTCCGCACAGCACATCTGTGCAGTATACGCTCCCACCCATTAGTTCTTAGCAGCGATCTTGGTTATCCAATAGGCTGTCACTATCCCAGTGTTTGAGCTCAGGCCTTCTTATTTTACTTATATGCCCAAGAGCAGTGACGCTGGCAACTTACGTATGCCAAGCAGAAGCCATAAAGTTGTTCCTTTCAGTGAAAAGGTAAGAGCTTTTCATGAGTATCTATGTATGGGAAAAGCAATACATTTCAGGGTCAGTACTACATGAAGTATCCAGCACCCATCAAGGTTGCTGATCCACATTTCTCCTCAAGGAAGGGGAGGTTATTGAATTTCTTGGCCCTGTAGCTCTTCGCTTGTCCCCAATCTATTTTATGTGTGAGGTCCTCTACTTTTTAAATGACTTATCAGTATGATTAGTAGTTATTATTAAAATGATCAAGAAACAGAGAGGGCTTTTTGTTGTTATTCTTGTTATCAGCTTAAACAAAGCTGTTGATCTGGCTTCACTTCAATTTGGCACCATCACTGAAGTAAAGGAAATAGCAAATGATTTTTTAAACATAGATACATGATTCATTGTGTTTTCTTAAATCTGAGGAAAAGTGTTCAGCCTTGAATTTACTGAGATAATTAGTTATTTGAGTTAAAGTGTATAAAACACATAGCATAGAGAAGTGTCTGTCATAGACACTCAATGTGTTTGTTCTCTTGTCTTTCTTACCTTTTGTTTCTCATTACAAATATCCATATGTTAATTGTCTTTAATAGATGTTTGCAAATGGAGAAATTATAAAAGCATTCATATTCATTCATTGCCAAGTTTTTGGAACACATGCTGTGTTGGGCACTCTTACAGATTCTGGAATACAATGAAGAACAAAATGTACAATACTTTATAGCTTGTAGAGTTTAAATTACTCACCCATAGCTGTGTGTATGACCCATATATTTGATTTATTACACATTATCATCCTCTTTAATTACGGATCACTTCAAGTAAAATAATACAACCTTATTCCTCATTTTTTCCATGTCTTTTCTATGCACTGTACAATTTTGTCTTTGTAATAACCTTGAAACTTGGAGAAAATGGATTATTTTAAGGTCTCACTTATGTAAGAAGAGAGTGAAAGTAGTATGCCAAACTTTTAAATTCTTTTTTTGTTGATTATTTTTTATTTTTTAAAGAGAGTGCAAATTAGAGTTAAAACAGAAAAATTACAAGTGATACATATTTTCACATAACAAAGTAATATCGGGCTGGGGAGATGGCTCAGTGGAATAAGCACTTCCCTGGCAAGCACAAGGACCTGAGTTCAATCCCCAGTTCAGAAAAAAAAAAAAAAAATCAAAAACCAAAGTAATATCAATTTCACAGGTATTTGTTGTAATACAGTGTTGTCTTCCAAGCAGTTATTCATATTACCAGATATATGCATGTAAAATTAGAAGGAGAAAAAAAGAAAGAATATATAAGAAATTAAGAAGATAAAAAGGAAAACAATTAAAAAAGGAGACAAAACAAATTAAAGCATTAATTATTTCTTTCCATAGACCAGCAGAAATGCATAGTACAGTTGTACAAATCATCCAGCTTACATACCGAGGTAAATCTCTTCTTCCCTTCTCCTCAACTCAGTAACTCTTTCCTTTTGAATAACTTCACCCCTTTTACCAACGTCTAGTGTACCCTTCAGATGCCATTTTTCTCTTTCAGGTTCTCATACTAGGGAGGCAATATGAAGTTTGCACATGCTGGTCTGATTTATTTCACTTAAGAGTATGTTCTCTAGTTGCACCCATTTACCAACAAAAGACTCAAATATAATCTATTTTATAGCTGAATAATACTCTGCTGTGTAAATATATCACATCTTCCTTATCCATTCTTCAGCTGTTGGGCTTTTACATTCTTGCTCATAACTTTGGCTGTGGTCTGAATGCCACCAAAAATTCATAATAGAAACTCCCAGTTGCTACTATTTAGAGGTGCAGACTTTGGAAGGTATTGATAGGTTTAGTCCCTAATGAACGAGACCTAAGTGAGCTTTTAGCCCTTTTGGACCTTCTGCCCTTCTGTCATGTCAGGTTGCAGGAGAGCATCCATCTGTGGGGGCAGAGGCCTCGCCAGACCCTGCATCTGCCAGTGTCTTGGCCTTGAACTTTCCAGCCTTCTACACTATAAGAAACAAATTTCTATTGTTTGTAAATAACTCCCCCTCCAGTTTTTCATTCTAGCAACCTAAGTGGACTGAGCCACTTGTCTGTTACAATAGATTCTCTGGTGGAAACAGTGATCTGAACAAATTATACACAGACCAATGCAGATATGATAGCTTTTGTTTCCTTGGGTAAAAATGTGATAGGAATATCCCAAGTCTCATCTAACAAATAGTTCATTAACACTGTAAAATAAATGAGAATTGAGTAAGTAAATAGAACATTATATCTGGTTAAATCTAGGCAGCATGAACTGTTATCTATATTTAATCCAAACTATTGGCATCGCAACTTTCAAATGGCACATGGGATAAGCCTAATAAGAACCTATTCAGAACACATAAAGAAAAATGTGGGAAGACAGAATATTTTTAAAACTAACTTGTTTTTTGTTTTTTGTTTTGTTTTTTTTTGTTTTTTATTTTAGGGAAGGGTCTATAGGGTGTTCAGGGTCTCACTACTAGATGAGACTCATAGTAATCCTCCTGTTTACAGCTTCCCAAGAGCTGAGATTACAAGCGTGCCACCACACTCAGTCTCAATTGCCATCTCAGTACACATCGGGGGCGAAGCCGGCATGGCAAGCAGGCTCAGGGATCAAACCCCTGGCCCCTGCGCCTGCTTGCAGGCACTTTAATCTGCTGAGCTATTTGGCCAATCCATTAAAACTAACAAAATTGAAGCAGACTCTATCTGCAGCCATTGCTTGTGAGATGGCTGTAATGTCATTTGTGAATATGTAATCAAGCTATCAAAGACTAGGAAGAGAGAGAAAACACATATGCCCCCCAAGTGCACAAGAAGAAATATCTTAAGATTCTGTAATGTTTAGATTCTTAATATATGTATTTAGATTCCTAAAACAAAGAGCTTAAACCTGTTATTGCCACACCTCCCTCTCCTTTCCATCCCTCCAAAACTATAAAAGTCTCTTCATTCAGCACCTTCTGTCTTAACGTCAGCTCCTTTAATCTCAAAATGCCAATGTACTTCTGAGACATTATCTTAGTAATCCTCTTAAGAGCGGGAATTCTTGAGCCTGATATCTTCCTGAAATTCACAGGGTGTCTTGAATCAGTTAGGTAAGAAAGTTAATTTCTTTGTACATCTGCAGCAGTTGTCTACACTGGGGCTTCCAAATGCTCTCTGGAATGATCTAATTATCCTTTGCAACATCCCTTGGAGAGAAACAGGCAGGAGGTAATACTGGCTCTATTTTTTAAAGAGATAGAATGAATGCTTTGTTCTACAATAAGGTAGCTTAACCTATTGCTACATCTTCTAGAAATCGCTGTTCTGTTATTAAAAGAAGACATTCCGTGACTAAAATAGTAGTTTCTCAAATTAAAGGTGGAAGAGGTTAAAATGGTGTCAGAAACACATTTGAATGCATGCACTTTTGCAGGAGTCACTTCTCCTGGTGGCAGGTGACAACTTCCTTCATGTTGGATCTCAGACAGGGCTCTCCAGGGCACAGCTCTGGGGAAACTGTGACCAAACAATCTGAGAAAACACAAAAACATCCTCCTTTTTAAAGAGTCAGAACACATATGTATTTTTCTCTAGCTAACATATTTTTAAAATATTTTCTTGTTAGTCTATTCAAGCTGATACAACAAAATAGCATAAACTGGGGATGCTGAAATGAGAGTGTCCCTCTTGCATATACACTAACCCTCAACATGAAGGCAGATTCCATCACTTCTCAAATATCCCTCCCTGGTGATTCGCTTTGGAATTCCATCTCACTGGTGATTTCACTTCAGAAATTGTGGAAAACACAAATATTCAGATGACTGCACATGGATTAAGCATGAAGTTGTTCATTTTCACTTTGTAAGTCATCTAAATTATATGATGTATACATGTTGGTTAACATTTCTTCTCTGTATGAGACTGAAACTTGGCTCATGAATCATCGCCAAGCAAAAGTAAGGTAAGTTGATGCTCTGGTTTGTCTTTGCACCTATTTTCATTAGGACTTGTAGACTTCTGAGAAGAATAACTCTTAATCACTAGGCTTAGGACTTTTACACTCAAGAGTTCTTCCTATAACAATTCTGTTTTTTTTTAAAGGTTATATTAGAAATGGTTGCTCGATCTGGGTTCTTGAGTCTAGAAGTGGTAGAAAGAAGAGTAGATTCAGAGAAATACAGGCTCTGAGCCTTTGAGGGAATCTGCATAAGAAAGAAGAGATGCACAGCTCAAACCAGGAGTGAGTCAGGCCAGCGGCCTCCCAAAAGAAAAGGAGTAGGTATTGTAGGAAAAGGTCCCCGGCCCCCAAATCCCCATCCAAGTCCTCCATGTAAAATAAGGGATCCAGACTTTTAAAGTGCCAGCCCTGATGGTCAGTGTCTGAGTTTAGCTGCAGGCAGCTCCTAGGTCAACTCTGACTACAGGCAGGATTGCAGGAGTCTGACACGTGCACCTGTTGTATCCATGTCTGATGCATGCATCGATAGCTTGTAGCTGCTGTGTTTTTAATTCTGAGGCAGCAGGCGAGCCCTGAGTTCCCTTGTTTTTTTTTTCTGCTGTGAAAGCATAAAGCAGGAATAATCCCTGCAGGGTCCCTTCTCTACATTTAATCATTCTGTCCCCTTTCGGGTGGCCTCCAACTGTCTCATTATCTCTGTTAAGGGACTTTCAAGTTAAGAGATTATTGTGGCAAATAAATTTTTATGTGGATTTCCACCTGATTATGGGGTTAAGCACTGTTTCCAAAATAATTATAGGTAGTGTTTTCTTTGGTTTGGATCATAGACCCAGCAATCTCTGAAGCAGTCCTCAAAATCCAAACCAGATTATAGAAAGCTACTGGGCTCTGTTACTAACCCTCATTCTGTTGTAATTAACACCCTGTAAAGCAAACAGCCACAAAAATGAAGCGCTAAGTTTTTCTGTTAAGATGAAATATCTTCCGAGAACACCAATATTCTTCCAGGGCATTTCATATTCTTTTGGTTACACTTTAAACCTAAAATCGAGGTTCTTCCCAAAGCATAGATTAAAAGACTCTGTTAACTCTGTCAGTACCTGTCTCTTAGCAAAATCTTACCATCACCATGCTTTGCCTTGGGCTTTAGACTTTGGAAAAGTCAGCTGTCATTTTCAAAGCAATCCAAAATAGCACATTCAACAGATCCCTGGAGCTTTGGAAATGTTAATGCCCTCCATCCGCAGTGACCTTGCCACGGGAAATGATTTAGGTGCGAGGGAGAAAGCGCCCCGCTATCTTTATCACACTGGTCTACACCATCAACTTTAGAAATTGTGAGAGAGAAGAATAATCAATAGTGTGTTAAGAGCAATCTCGAAGAAAGCCAAGACAAAGTACTGCTCTGCAAAATGCTGAGTTGAAGGAGAACTTTTGAATGCAACAAAAGAGAAATTAGCTGGAGTGGTAAAGCAAAATGAATTGTGTCTCAGGGTAGAATTTGTCTTTGGGAATGACACTCAAGGCCTTTCCTCGTACTTCTGTGGGGTCACCTCCTGCGCATGATGAAAAAGGTTTATTTTACAGTTAAACAACAAGGAATCAAATTAAAGACAAAACAAGTACATTGTAAATATACACCCACAAGTTAAGAATTAGCTCACATAAATAGACCTGAAGAGTTTTCTTTAAAAAAAAAAAAAGTATCTAACAGAATCATCCCTGTACAAATGTAAGAATGTAAGAAAGGTTGAGCCAGGGATATAGCTCAGTGGCACAGCACCTGCCTGGCAAGTGTGAATTAATGAGTTCGAACCCTGAGACAAAAAGGAAAAAGAAGAAAGAAAAATGGAAGAAAGAAAGAAAGAAAGAAAGAAAGAAAGAAAGAAAGAAAGAAAGTGTTCTCAAAATATTATTGCATGTTCTGTAAATCTATGTAAGATATTCTCTCTTTATAAGTGACACAGAGTAGAAAGCCTGTAATAACAGTAAGTGAGGTCCTCCTACACTGCTCTGAATGAAGCCCCTTTGGAAAAAAAGGATGTCAGCTCAGTCCCTAAGTTTATTACAATAAAGTGTTTGATTTCCCACAGCTACCCTAATTGTGACATGAACATCTGTCAACGACAAAATTAGAAGAACTTGTCATTATATAGATTTCATCTACATTTCCTTGTCCTACTTCCCCACCATCGCTCAGGAGAGGGCTTTCAAAGACTATTTCCAGTACAAAGTTTTCCTTATTCAAGAGGAGTCCCATGAATTATTTCACCTAATGTGTTATGCATGAAATACACTTGTCCTGTCAACATGAATCCTAAATGGGTAGTTATTGAATAGCAAATTTAAGTACCCCAAAGAGTCTGAGACATACTCTGTTTAATTCTGAAATCAACCTATGAATCAACTATTATAATTCATTTTTTCTATGAAGCAACTATTATAATCCTCACATTTTGTTTGCTTTTGAAACAGAATCTTGCTATGTAACCCAAACTAGCCTCAAACTTGAGAACTTCTTAGTTGTCTCAGTCTTCCCTGATTCAGTCTCCTCAGTGCTGAGACCACAGGCAGGCACCATTGTGCCCAACTCTTATCATTCTCGTTTTTATAATAGCCAACTCTTATTGTTGTAGTTACCTTTTCTAATGCAGACACTGTGTTATCAAACACTGGCCCGTTCTTCTTATAGGCAATATAGGGTTATACTCCTAGGAGCCACTGGGCCCAGTATTATGATCAGCCAATCAAAACATAACCTCGTTCCATGCATTTTTTGCCATAAAGACACCTTTATATACATTTATAGGAAACACATATTTTTTCCCCATGAGACACCACATTACTGTGCTCAGAAACACTGGACAGTACCTCAGGCCTATGCTGAGGAGTATGTAGACAGTAAAGTTACTAAGAGAAAGAACACATGGTATTAAATAGACCACCAAAAGGACACTTGTTTGTACTGTAATACGAGAGCTAAAGTTAGTAGACAGAGCATCACTATGTTCAACATCAGCTGGGAGTGGGCTCCAGGGACCATTCAACTTTCCTGCCACTTTGCCCATGTCTGTGAAAATGTGATGAATGTTGGTTTGGGGAGTAGGCAGGTTCACAAATGCAAAATCTGCCGGTAATAAAGAGGAACTAGGTATAGCGAAACTGAGAATCAGGCATATAGTTGATCTTTCCATTGCATTAGTGGTCGTGTGTGGTTAAGTATCAAAACTAGTTTGCTGGAGGTAAGAATTTCATGAAAATGTGAAAATCATTGTATTGCACCCTTCTCCATTATGATTTTAAGAGGAGAATCATCGTGTAACTTTCTTAACCTTTTAATTGTTCTGCCAGGTCTTCCAGGGATGTGGCCAGCCCAAACCTGCCCCAGGGCTCAGATCTGCCCGCTCAGCTCCTGAGAATTTTAGCACACGTTTTAGGCCCTACAATCCTGAGGAGAGACCCACAACGGCTGCGGGCACGAGCTTGGACCGGCTGGTGAGTAGGCAGCAATTGATGATTCCAGAGGGCGGGCCCCTTCTCTTTCCAAGGTCATTCATTCTTCAAAACAGATCATAGGATTCTAAAAATGTTGGTTGAAAATTCATCTCATTCTTATATCTGCTCCTGTTCTTAATTAGAATATTGAAAAGTAATAAGATCTTTCTTTTAGGGCAGAATTAGATTATTTAAGAAATCTTATAACTATTAATCAACTGGTACAGTGACCAAATTTTCAAGTACATATTTCTTCTGAAATATTAATTGGAAAACTGAGTTGCCAGTTCTTCCAGAGATATAATTACAATAGCATATTTTTTATTCATTTGCCTCAGTTCTTTTTTAAGCATGATTATTTATTCAATTATGATATAATGTTACTTTATTATGACTTTTTACATGCAAAGTTTCCTACTGGAAAGTCCCACCAAGAAAGATCAAATCAAAGTTACTACATTTTTTTTCTTCTTTGTATGTCTTTTAAAAGTTAAAATGCTTAGAAATAATCATTCATGGCTCAGTGGAATAAGTGCTTCTTTGGCAAGTGCAAGGGCCTGAGTTCAATCCCTAGTTCTGCACAAAAAAAAAAAAAAAATCACTCTTTGAACCATTTAAATGTACAACAAGGACTGAATAGCACCTATCATCAGGACAATTTAGTTAGAGAGTACAACATCAACATAGTGAATATGATTTTTGAAATGTGTTTTTAAAATCAAATATGGTATAAAAAATTAAAAGCTCACGTTTCAAAGAAAAACTGCCTGATTATATTTAATTTAATTTCTTTAATTTATGATACTATAAACAATTTATATACCTGTAACTGTTAGTGCTGCTACGTTGCTTTTCCAATTATCTTGATGTAAAATTAATGGATTTAAAACCTTAAGGTCATAAAGCATTTGAGCCATACCTGATTACATCATATCAACTCAGGTCTCCAAGTTCTCTGGTTATGAAAATACTTATATTAGTCACTGTTATAAATGACTTTGTGATTTTATTTAATGTTTTTCTACAGTGTTGAACTCTTAAGATTCAATTAGGTACATTTGGCCTCAATGTAAGTACATTTCAGAATTTCTCCCTATAAAAAAATTAAGTGTACTTACAACATAAAATCTATCCACGAAGTCTCAGTGTAAAGTGGGTAGTTGTAGTAGTTAACTGCTAAATGATGTTATGAATTTATTGCCATTTATTAGCAAATAAAGTCTCCTCTCCAGTGTAGCTTTTGGAAAAAGGTATCAATTTATAATTGCTTCAACATTCCACTTCATCTTGCTTGTATCTGTTTTCTATCCATTTCAGGAAAAATTTAAATTAATCAGTGACCATTTTTCTTTTAAACAACTAATTAGATTCTGTCAAACAAGTGGCCAGCTGTTTGAAAGTATGATGGTTTTCTTTATATTCCACTGTTTGGGTTTTACTTGACAAATTGGCTTATGTATCTTTGTAACTAGAAGCATAAATGTGCCTTTAGGTTGCTCCCATGTCCCTCCACTTTGTTGGCCTTAATTTAATATTTAGGAGAGTTTAGACCTTTTATGGTTTTGCAAAATCCAATTTAATAGCTGGGAAATGTTAAGATGAATAAGTTTTAGAGATCCAATCTAATTAAGCATTGTGCTTACAGATAGAAAAACCATATTATGCACTTAAAAACACGTTGAGTGGATCTCATGCTGAGTGTTATTGTTATAATAAAATAAACATTAAGAAAAGAATTGGGGTGCATCATGCACTTACTTAAAATTGCGTTTGAATTTGAATATATTGTTATCTATGACAACTAATTATTTTTCCCTTTGAAACAGAAAAGTATGGTTTGCTCTTTTCCCCAAGGGAAATAAACACCCACCTTAAGCATGGGAAGTAGAACAAGGAAAATATATTTCCCAAGACAATATTTATGCAGCTTAAAATCACCTAGAGAAAATATACTTTAAGAATTTCATAGAATGTTTGCAGTCTGACAGATATGAAAACGAGAACTTGACAGCACAGGCCTGCCTGGAAAGTGCTAGGCCCTGAATTCGATTCCAGTACCAAAAAGAAAAAGAAAACTAGAATTTGAACATCTTATAAAGGAGCTTAACTGGCAGTCTTCAAAATACATGCCCCTCAAAAAAAAAAAATCTTAATACTGGCAAAAGCAAATGATTGAGGATCTTCTATAAAATAAAATATATATTTCTATTTAAATCGATATTTTAATCTGTTTTTTTCAAAAATATTGATGATAGTTGATCATCTGATCACGAGGACCAGTCTGAATACTCAGGTACTCAAGCAACACATCAACTTTGTTCTAGAACAGCACATAAAATTCACTTTTCCTAAGTGTGAATTCAGGCTGTGTGAGAAGGACAGATGCACTAGTTTTTATTAAACTAAAGCCTAATTCCCTCCCAAATTCTAAGAATTAGCACCTGCAATTCACATCCAGGACAAACCCCACTGAATCTACTTTCCTGGGCTCTAAAAGCGAGAGTTCTCTCCACATCAGATATGTACTGTGGTGATTTTCAAGAAGCAAGAGCTGGCCCCAAGCTAAGATCAGAGTCTCCACTAGCAGCCTGGCTCCCCCAGGCCCACCCCCTTTTCAGGTGTGAGATAGCTGTGGGCAGTGGGGAGATGGAACCGAGCCGCACTCAGACCTGATCGGCTTCCACAGCAGCGACGGCTACTATCCAGATGGGCCTGTTATCCATTACAGCCTCATGCAACTGTTTATAAACAAGGCTTGTGTTACCTACTCCTGTTTTAATTTTCCCCTGAGAAGACGTTTCCTGAATATTTATAAGAAGCATGTGTCCCAGATAAGGAGGGTAATTGGAAAAGATTTCCCTTAATTTCTCTGTTTCACAAAAGAAAATGTTTCAGAGGTTAGCATCAAAAGAATTCTCCAATCACTCCACTCCCTTTCCCTAAACGAAAATATTTATAAGGCTCATGGAGTGTTACTCCTTAGTACCGTTTAACTTAGTACCTATGGTACTAACTTCAGGATTTGTTGGTAAATGTTCTTATATCAATTGCAATAAAGCTATTTTAAGTGAACTAGTAAGGGATTTGTTTTAGAAATAAAACTCCCTAACCCAAGCTGCTGCTAAAACTGATATAAAAGAATTGGAAATAGTACTCTGGTTTAAATATATCCACTCCATCATTTAACCTCCTATTGTATTTACAAGGAACTTGTAAATTCTTTTATATCACTAGGAAACATTTCCATTTGTCCCTCGAAATTACATGGGCCTAGAACACAGTTGAGATAGACAACAGCTTTCAAATATGCTACCCTAAGTGACTTTTTACTATCCAAGAATAAATGTATGCATTTGCATAAATCCAGCTGCTGATGGAAAGCCAATTCACTTGAAAGTATCGCAATTCATGCCGACAGTCACTATTTGCCAAGGAATCAGTGAATGTCACAGACTAATTCTATTAACAGTCAGGGCCAGTTCTGTCTCCCTCTCACTACCACGTTTACTTTAGCAGTGCTCTGTCCCAGCTGAAGATTAAAGACTTTCAGATAACTGGGCCAGAGATGACGATTTGCATTCAGGAAGAGGTTGGTTCTCTTCCATTTCTCTCAAATTTATACTCTGTGAATTCTCTTAAATAATTTGATATCAAACTATCATTTTTAAAAGGAAGTTCAAATTCACTACAAGTATCAAAAGTAAAAATAAATCAGGGCAAAGTAGCTCCATTTTTAAGATCTGAGCATCCAGGGGTTTTGAATTATCCTCTCTAAAAGGCAATTAGCTGTACAGCTCAGAAAATTAGAGCACAACGTGCCAGAAAGTTCCTAAGCGAACACAGGTGGGTGGGGGCTGTCTGTTACTTTACTCCGACTCTTTCATGAAAGCAAAAAGGTATTTTAAATGCCTTAGAGGAATGTAGTTTATAAAAGTAGACCTGTTTTTAAAAAGCCTGATGAAAGTCAACTCATCGTGATGGCAGTGATTTAGACCAATGCACTTGATTATGTTGATTTCTCATTTTTCTGGTCATTCTGGGGGTATTGGGGATGGGTGGGCGGGATGCCAACCTACAAAGCTAACCTTTGTACCTGTGCTGTGTTACTGTGTAGAGAATAATCTCTTTTTTCTTTTTCCTTTAAATTTCTCTTCCTCTTGCTTCCCAGAGGACTGTGTGGAGGACAATGCAACATAGTGTAAGCCTTGATCTTCTTATTCTTCCTCTCATCCTCATTTGTCTCTGAATAGCCATTCTGGAAGGTTCCTGAGAAACCCCACCTCCACTTTCCCTTTCCAAATCATGCCAAGCGAGTTGAACGCCATATATGGTTGACTTGTTTAGTAACTTCCTCTGTGCTTGGTATTTGTGCTGAACAATTATTTTGGTATTCTCCCCCAATGGCCAAGTTTTCAAACTAATCTTTGTGTAAGACTAGCTCATTTGGTGGCTGATTTAAATTCTGTCCCAGGTTCACACTATTGTTGTCTGCCTGAAAAACTAGCTCTTCCCTGATATAAAATATTGGCCTTTTCTTCTTGTGCTGAGCGAATAATTACCTTGCTAATAATGAGAATGAACCAACATTGGCCCTCACACATAAGGCACTAATTTTTTTCATTAGCTAGGATATAGAGAATTTAGGGGGTTAAGAAATGGTGTATGGTGTAGGCTGCTTCTTTTTCTCTACATGAATTGACTGGTTTCTTTTAGAAGATTCAGGGAAGGAGCACTGGATATTTTTTACTTGAAGATGGTTTGTACTGAGGGTCTCTGGACAAGAACTCGGAGGTTATTTTTCTTGACTTCTAATAGTAATCAAACTAACCAAATAGTTATCTAGTGCAGTGTTCAAAATAACTTTCCACTATGGTAAGACTCCTTAATAAAGACATGTGCCCCCTAGCGTCATGGGCCGGGAGAGAAGGTGACTTGTCTGAGGAGCACATATTTATCCATGCAGCACAGCTATGACACCACAGTGCCCTCCTGCCCCATCTTAAATGCAAGCAGTGCTGACACTAGGCCTAAAAGTCTCCCCTTAACACTGTTTTGTTTCACAAGGAAATTGTCCCCTGAGTAGTATCCCCATGCATCAGCCCAGCTCCCTGGGCCCAGGGCAATTTGGCTGAGGTAAGAATGCCTTGGAACAGGGACATTCTCGGAGGGAAGATGTTGAAGAACAGGCTTGGAGGACAGAGAGCTCAAAGCTGCTGGTGTTAACTGAGGACTGAGGGAGACAACATTATGACTGAACAAGTTAGGGTTCAGTTAGCTCGACCCAATCGATGTACTTTCCAACATAATTTTGGGGGATGTTCATGTTTTCCAACTGAGCCAGTCTCATCCCTTTCTGTGGTTGCTACCATGACCCCTGTGTCTTTCTATCAGAAATCACAGCTTCCTGGAATGTGCTAGAATGAATGTAAACCATACCACCACCTCCTTCCATTGGACTTTCTTTCTTGCCTCCTACAAACTTTAGGCCAAAGAAAAAGACCTAGACATGATTCTTCCAAACATGACTGCAACTTTTGCAATTCATTGTTGTGTCAGTACTAACTGCTATGATATTAATAGTATTATGTAAGAGTTTAAGGACCTGCAAAATGTACCAAGGTCTGCACTTGTGTTTTTGTTGGTTTAAAATAAAAGGGATTAAAGAACTGGCATCATGTTTAATGCATAATACAAGGTTCCAAGTAAAATGCTAGTCATAAAAATGTTCTTCCATGCCTCTTTGGAACCATGCTGGTGTGATTTAGGAAGCCTTGGCTATAAGGGGTTGGAAAGCTGGTTGTTTTAAATTGTTATGGCATTTCATTGTCACCTCCAAGGAGTCTGCATCTGACAGCAAGCACCACTGTTCTGCATTGCAGAAGGATGTCAGGCTGTATTTAAGAAAGTATTTCACCACACCTGGAGCAGTAGCATGTATCTGTAACTCAGACACAAGGCTGAGGCAAGAGGATTCCTATTAGTTCAAAGCCAGCCTGGGCTACATAGTAAGACCTTGTCTCAAAAAAAAAAAAAAGAAAAGAAAAGAAAAGAAAAGAAAAAATAAAAGAAACTGCTTTATTAGCTAGAGCTTCAGCTACTGCTTTTAGGTGGAACTTATGCCTCCCATCTTCTACCCTAACACACACACAAACACACACACACACACACACACACACACACATACACGCACGCACACCATCCTTGCTTGGCACAAACAGAGAAAAGTAAAACCTCTGTAGCAACAGTAAACCAGATTCTCCACTTTAATTAGTTTTCTAAAGATAAATGGGTCAGAGCCAGATTGGCTTCCAGCCTCTGCCGCAGCTGAATAAATGATGCCCCGTTCACCCTAGCAAACAAATGGCTACTTCTCCCTCCACTTCTGACTGTGAACTGCTTGGTCTTGCCTGAACCTGTTTTATCTATTTGCTGCGAAAAACCCGCTGAGACACCCTGGTTTCATTTTCAGCGGACCTTGGTACTAACAGCAGCAAAATGCAGAGAGCTTCTGAAGTAAGGAGAAAATAACAAAGCATTAAAACCAAACCAGCCAACTTATTCCATCCTGGTTTCTGCTGTTCTCCAGGCAATATCAACAGCATGTGCTAGCAGGGAAGGCGGCCTGTCACAGGCTTCCTTCCACGGAGGAGGCTCATGTTTGATGAGGCCCAAGTGAGGAATATTCTAAGACACACATACAAAGCAGTGGCTGATCTCCAGGATTTTGTGCTTATTCCATGGGTTTGAAGGATAAGCAAATGCAACTCAACAGTATGCACTGTTAGGAACCTGCATGGAATGCCTGCTCGTCTGTGGATGTTTGAGCTTTAACCCAGTGGACAGTGGACTATTTTTACCTCCTTGGGAAGCTGTTCTTTCAAGCTTGTGGGAGAATAGTGGAACTGAAGGAGCACAGAGCTCTCTTCTGGTTCAGGCAAGTTGTGTCTAATTGCACGGGGTTGTGTACCACAGGGAGAATGGAGACGTAGCGCAGCTCCCAGGGCTTACCTTCCTGGGAGATGTGTAAGGCAAGTCCGCACCGCTGCTTTAGGACAAGTCCAGAGTGTCATATGGAGCCCAACAGGGAATTAAAGACAAGCTACACACTTTACAAGGGGAAAACTGTTGTACAATTTATATTCAGTGTAAGTGGTCTATAATCATTTTAGGAGTAATTTATAAGCAAAGCCATTTTCTCCTCTGGGCTAAGCTCTCCTTTGTTTTCAGAAGCATTTAAGCAACAGCTCTGGTGACCTCTATGCCATAAAAAATGAAATGTGACACTTTTGGAACCGAAACATGACTGTTCCAGATTTATATCTATTTCATAGAATGTCGATAGGCTTATTTTCTCCTTCAGACCTTAAAATTTCTTTCAGGATCTCTAGACTTCAGCTAAAACCCAAACGGACACATTCTATAGTTTTCAGTCATTCAGTAAACATATTTATGGAGTTCTTTGTTGCTCAGCACTTAGGAAATCTAGCTGCCGTGTGCAATCCTCATCATGACATGTGTTAGTGCTAGAGTCACCAAAACGCGAGGGGTGCTACCCACGAAAGACTTGGCTCTTCAAATCACTTAGACATGCTGTGTCCTTCAGGGAACAGTACCAAGAACAGAGCTTCATAAACCATTGGCACATAGCGCATAGGAATTTGATTTCGCAATCTAAGATAGAGCACACCAAAAATTGTACCAAGTATATTCACGAATGAAGAATTATTGTCAAAATGTGCAAATTATAACCATTAAGCATTTGCAGCATCACTGAGATTGGCCATGTCTAGTAGCTTGTTTTCCCTTCTTAAGCTACAGGTTTCTGCTTCAACAAATTAAACAGGAACTTTGTTGTCAGTTGTAAACTAGTCAGATGAAGGAGTCCACCTGCACACTCATTCACAGTTTCTGTCCTTTATTTAATAATGTAATTGGTGTTTGCTGAGTTGATTATGTAAATCTGAATAGACTAGACACAGTAAACTGCACAAATTATACCTTTAAAATGTTTGTTCATGTGACACATCCATTGACAGAGATATTTTATTGAATTATTGAGCAGCTTAAAGAACATTTTCCTTGTCATAGAAAATCTACAATAAGCTTTCCTTTGCGCTGTCTGGGATATTTTCACCACAACTCCCAAATGTGACGTTCATGGTTGTGAGAGATAGAGCTAAAGAAATGAGATATTTCATAAATACCAGGTTGATGTATTTGCTGTATAATCCATCAGCCTTTAACTGACTCTGGGGCCTATGGAATACATTCTAAAGCTCTGGGAATTTGGCTATTCCCCTAACATACGTGGACACTCTTTACTGCTAACAATAAACCTCAGGCATAAACATTGTAGGGAAAACTAGATGAAAAGAAACCCATTTGAGTGAAAATTGACTTCCCTTCATAAGTGTTCAAGGTAGAAAGATATCTGCAATACACAATAATTTTATTACTTAAACCCATTCATGGTCATTATCGTCAAAGACCCTGACTTCACGGATGTTTCCTTACACCTAAAAGAGACTGGCTCAGCTATTAAAAAACAGAAAGTCAGGTTGATACAAAATGAATGAATCAGGAGCGAAAGTAGTGCCAGCACATTGCTAGCTAACAGATCCTGTTTTGAAAGGTGGACGTGTTTGATGTTCTCAGAAGATCCTCCAATGCTGTGCTGCTCTGATGAAGCAGAAGAAAGAGGGCTACAGCTACCAACAGCTCAGCCAGGGTGCAGTGTCACAAGCGTGTGGCTTGCGTGTGTCAACTGCCCACTGCAGACTGGCTCTCATACACAGCTGCTCATACACAGCCCCGACTCTCAGGTCCCTGGAAGTCAGAGCCACCCTTAGCTGGAGCTTGGCCTGCTCCCACAGGAGGGGAAAGAGGGCGCTGACTGTGAATGCCTCCCCCGAGAGGGGCACATCACCCTGTTCACATGCGTCACATAACTGAGGCTGCCCTCAGGAAATGAGGGACCAATGTCCCTGTGTGTCCCATGTTCTGAACATGAACTCTGTCCACCACAAACAGTATGACTAAGGCAGAGATTGATATTTCTCCAACTTTATCATGAACCTGATAAGGAAAAGAACCAAACAATCGGTCATTGGTTCCATTCATTCAACAAATATTTGTTGGCGGTAACATAGGACCAAGTATCGAGAAGTAACTAGTACATATTGAAGAGTTCACAGTACCTTGGGAGATGGCAGACTAATGACAGTCTTCTCAATAAATCAGTCTATGCTCTAGTGAAGGTTGGCATGCAATGAACTGACCCTTCTTCAGGCCTTGGAAAACACTAACATTTAAATCTTTTTTTTTTTTTTTTTTTTTTGCGGAACCGGGGATTGAACTCAGATCCTTGCGTTTGCCAGTCAAGCGCTTATCCTACTGAGCCATCTTCCCGGCCCCTTAAATCTATTTTTTACTCCCATGAAAATTAAGTCCTTGTTACAAAACGACTGTATATTGCTCTAATGCACCAGCATCTTTTTCCTAGTCAGGTTGATTTTTATCACCAGATCCCTATGAAGCACACCTGGGCTTTGAATTCAGTCATCCCAAATCTAAAGATGATGCTCAAAAAAAAAAAAAAAAAAAAAAAAAAAAAAAAAAGGATGCAAAGGCTGTTGCCAATGAGTAAGAGAAAAGTGGCAGTGGAAAAGCAGAATGAGCCAAGACTATTTATTAGCAAAATTGAAACAGCCTTCAGATCCGGACAATATATATTTTAAATGAGGTTCTGATATTGCATATTGTAAGTTCTGCTTTTATATGACTTGGTGTCATGTTTGCTTAGGCAAAGCAATTTTTCTGCTCTTCTGCTTTCTGGGTCAACCTGGTTGAAGCAAATCAAATCATTCTCCCTTTCTCTCTTTCATGCATCATCGTTTAGGATCACCAAGAGTTTGTGTTCTGGAACCTGCCCTTGTCTTCCTTTACAATATCAGTTTATTTCTGAACAGTGTGCATGAAGGAGAACACTTTTCACAGGTTAATCAGGGAAATTGCGCCGGCTGACAGCAACAGCAAACTTATCGATTGCAGTGAAATCTCAGGAATGTGTATGTCATTGGTTCCTGTGTGGAATTATTTGCCAAATCGGAGAGCTTTGATTCAGCTGGAAGAGAACAAATTCATAAATTATTTATGTGTAATGAGGCAGGAAACCAATGACTTTGTAAGTTGTATTCTAAGGGATCTTGACCTCAGAAAACTCTCCAAAGCCTCCCAGCACTCATTTCTGTGAAAAATGTTTGTCTGCACACTTGAAAAGCTGAGCGGTTCCTTTGCTCGAGTTTTGCAGCTCCTTGAGTGCTAGAAGAAAAGGCCTCAAACAGATCTGAGGAGAAAACTAGAGGCAGCAAACCACCTGAACTGGTCTCCACATGCACAGTCCAAAGCTCACAGATGACTCTAGTGCAAGACAAACCTGTTCCCTGTTATTTGGAAAAAACAGATTTTCTTTATTCAGTGATCTTCAGAAAACATTGAGTTTACTTTCTGTGAAGGCTCAAGTGAAAGAATACTAGCCCTCTCTTTTGCTAGGCCTTTTCAGAAAATAAAACAGTTAGA
>NW_004524589.1:1491213-1501417 GCF_000260255.1 Octodon degus | reverse complement strand
TTTGGTGTTTGGCTTTTTTTGTTTTTGTTTGTTTTGTTTTGTTTTGTTTTGTTGCAGTAATAGGGATTGAACTCAGGACCCTGCACTTGCAAGGCAAGTGCTTATTCTACTGGGCTATCTCACCAGGCCCTCTATATTGTTTTCACTTAAAAAACGAAAAACCAAAACTTTCCTTTTCAGGAATTTTGAGGCATGAGAAGGAAAATGAATTTGGAGAGTATTTTTTGGAAGAAACTAAATTTAGAGGTTTTGGTATAATAAGAAAGTGTCCAGGTACCCAAGCAGCAATGTGTATAAGTGGACATCTTGGAGATCATTGCATTTACTTACCAAACTATAGTCACTGTCTGTGATTCATCACCATTTGCTAAAATTCAGGGGTAACTGGTTGTTATGAATGAAATGTGACATCCAGTCTTCAGTACCATTCATTCTGGCTTACCATCCACTGCCCTAATGACTACTAAGAAATCCAGCAGCTCTCTGATTTGTGGAAATTCAAGGGAAAATGTAGAATAGTGCAATTCTGTTCAGAGCAGTCCTTAAATCTTGTCAATTTTCATTTTCGTGTTCTTTCTTTCTGTCTATCTGTCTTTTTCTTTCTTTTATCTTCTACTCGGTTTATCAATTAGACAGATTTCAGATTGACATATTTCTCCTTGTAGTTCTATTTCCATTTTATACATTTTGCTTCTATACAGTTGCAAATTTATTTCCCTTGTGAATTGAACTTTCCACCATTATACAGTGAACTCCTTTCTCTACCAATTTTTGCCTTAAAGTATATTTCTTTCTCCACTTTTCTGAACCCTATGCCACTTGCAAACTATGTATTTATTTTTAAATCCAAGCTAACAAGCTTTGAGTTTTAACTGGAGCATTTAGTTCATGTAAATCTACAGTTTTTAGATCTTCCATCACTTTTTGTGACTTCTGTTTGTTTCATTCTTGTAGTCTTATTTCTCTTCTTGTAGGTCAGTTGAGAATTTTTTGCTCATTCTATAATTTCTCTTTTAGTGTTTAGAATCTACTTTATTATTTATTTTTTAGTGATCACCCATGAAATTTTCACATTCATCCCAACTTATCAAACTTGGCATTCAATAACTCGTATAATATTTAAACCTTACTGGGGAAAAGCACAAAGACCTTAGAATGCCTTAACTCTGATAATTATTCCCACAAATTATGAGTTTTACTATGGGGTAACTCAGTTCTTGAGTGTGTATGTGTGTGTGTGTGTGTGTGTGTGTGTGTGTGTTAACTCTTACCACATTTTAGATAATTATTATCTTAAAATAGAACTTTTGGATGGAATCCACTGAGTTTTTACCACTTTCTTTGGCTAGCATTCTTTCTTTCCTGAAACCATCCACTAGGAATCCCTGCATTTCTGTGCAATACATGCCATACGTTTTCCTTTACCGGGGATTTTATTTGAAAATGATTTTGCCCTTATTTTTAGAAGGCATCTGCATCTAATACGTAGTTCTAAGACAGCAGCGATTTGCTCTGCATACTCTGGTGCTTGATTTTCACCTCTCCTGGCTTCCGTTCTTAGCATGGATACATCTGCTTCCAGTCCTTCCTTTGTAAATCATCTGTATTTTCTTTCCAGCTGCCTTTTATGTCATATTTGCACCGCATTTGTGATAATTTCCCTGTGCTGCATTTGTATAGATTTCTTTTTGAATTTGTTTTCCTTAGGATAAATTGGGATTTCTGAATTTTATGACTGCTGTCTTTCAGTAGAAAATGCTATGTCATAATTACTTCATCTAATGTTTATTTATTTATTCATTCATTTTTTGTAGTACCAGGGATTGAACTCAGGACCCTGCGCTTGCCAGGCAAGCACTTATTCTGCTGAGCTATCTCCCCAGACCCTGATGTTTAAATGTGCTTCCTTCTCATTCTTTACTCCTGTTTCATCACTGAACAGACACTACACTTTCACTGCATCTTCCATGTCTATTGAGTTTTCCTTTCCTCCTGTTATATCAAGAATAATTTATTTAGCTCCATTTTTCAGTTTATTAGAGCTGTCTCTTGTTATATATAATTTACCATTAAATCAGTCCACTAGATTTTTAACTTCAGTTATTATATTTTTATTTTCTAATACTTCTTTTCTTTTCAAACATGTTTGGCTTATGTGTAACAATATATTATTCATTTTTCACATTCTTGGATCTTACCTTTTCAATTTTTCAGCACATTTATTTTATATTTTGTGTCTAAAATTTCTAATACTTGGAGTTTGTTGGTCAGGTCTAGTATCTCTATAGATTCATGCAAATAGTTTTGGATTGCCTGTATATGTTATTTTATTTGTATTTGTTTCTGTTCTGGTATTATATGAAAGAGAGATTACATGCCTGGGAACTTACTGCATAAGGTTCTTCATGGCTTACACTACACATTATTTCTAGTTTACTCTTGTAACAAGGTTTTACCTCTTGGACTCCAGGGATATGTAGTAGTCCCGTCACATAGGAAAGCCTACTTTAGTCTCCTCCACTGAACTGCAGACTATAAATTGATGAAAAGCAGAGCTCAAGGCCACTTGGGTCTGGAGAATATCCACAGGGAAAAATCCAGCTTTGGCACTTTGTTTTTTGTTGGGTTCCCTTGTTTACTTAGCTTTTGGCCTTCAAAGATTTCTCACTTTCTTGCCAACTCAGAGATTCCTTTAAAATACTTTTATGTAGCTGTGTCAGTTGATTTTATGGGAAAGGGGCACTAATCAGTTTTCTTTGCTTCCCAGAAAACAGAGAAAAATGAAAACACAGATCCATACAAGTAACTTGTTTCATCAGCTGTGTGCTAAATTCCCCTAACTTGGTGCAGTATCCCACCATTTCAGATCAAAGCTTTGTAGTGGTTATCTATTTGCATACTCTTTCTGATGAGTTTTCAAGAAGCCTTGTTTCATGGGGCCATCTATCACATTGCTTAATGCCCATCTGGATACACACCTAAACTACTGATGCATGAAGTCAATGTTCCCATCTCAGCAGCTCCATACCTTGCAGGCCTGGGCCTACTGAGCCATTCCCTTAGGAGCGAGCAAGGCTTCATCTCAAGACCTAGGCTCTTAGTGTTGCAAGATTCTCAAGAACTTTTACTGGTGAATTTCTTTCAAGGACCATTTTAAATAATCTGAAATCAACCACTATGACAGCTGCCAATCTTCAGAAGACAAACTCAGATGCACTCTTCAGCCTGTCCCCTTGTTGACACTTAGTAAGACCCTCCTACACCTACTTACCAATCCAGGCCAAAGGAGCAAAAGAGAAGAGCAGACAGTACGCACTGGAACTCTTCAGAATGCACAGGACAGGAGTCATTAATGAAATTTTCATGGACAGCAGGCATCACTCAACTAGCCATTCAAATGTTTCTGTAGAATATTAAATTCTAAACTATGTGATAGCTATGATTTCACCCTAGCTGAACTAAACCTTTCGTAGTACAGGCATCCATCACTTAACACCAAAGATATGTCCCAAGAAATGTCTTGTGAGTCAATTCGAGCATTATACAAACATCAGAGTGCACTCACACAAACCCACTTGCTGCACATCGGCCACCCACTTGGTTTCTTGATGGAATCAGAAGATACAGTAAATGTCAGATGCCTGAGGTTGGGGGTTGGCTCCACATGGCATTCTGCTTTACAGTAAGCTTTTAAGATAAAGTTTTAAAAGTATGCTCTAAATTAATGATAAAAGTATAGCACAATGAATGCATAAACCAGTGACATGGCTGTGTACAATGGTTATCCAATACTGTGTGCCACATGTATGTGTACATGCTATCTTTTATATAGCTGGCAACACAGGCTCGTGCAGCATCACCACAGCATGTGACAAAGGCTTGGGCATATGGTGCTGTGATGTCACCAGGGCACTGGCGTTCTCAACTCTGCTACAGTCTTATGGAGCCACCCTTGCACCTGGGCTGCGATTTCATTTCTGCCATGAGTTGGAAGATGAGCATTTTCACTCTGCCCTTGGCTCACTGCTTTCACAAAATACTCAGACGTGTGCATCCATCAAAATTCCTGGCCTCATGGGCCAGTGTCCACGTGTGAAGTGGCTACTAGAGGTGGTTTAGATCTTCATGTCCCCCAAGGGTGCATGTGCTAAAGCCTTGTGCCCCAGGCCATAATTGCTGTTGGACTTTTTAAGAAATTTGGCTTAGTCGGAGGAACTTCGGTCACTGGGGGAATGCCTTGGAAGGGATATTAGTGCTCTCGTGAAAGCTCTCCACCCCTTCCCTGCTGCTGTGGGGTATACAGGCCTCTTCCACCATGAGGGACTGTACTGGCCCTACCCATCACTGAGGCCCAAAGTAACAGAATCGAGCAACTATGGGATGAAACCTCTGAACTGTGACCCAAAATAGACCTTCTCTCTTTCTAAGGTATCTTAGGTTTTTTTGTCCCAATGATGCAAGACTGATACACAAGGCCAGCTAGATGGGCTGGCATAGCACACAAAGGCATTTTAGTTCATTCAATGATCATTTATTTGTTCATTAATTATCTCTGCCTCAGGCAGAGAGAGGGCAAGTGCAAGTAGGGGGAAAAGTGTTTGGACTCTTGAAACCTGTTGTCATGGATTCCAAATGAGACTCATGGGTCCAAGAGAAAAGCCAGTCCCACACAGCTAAACAATATTGCTCTTTAAGCTAGGCCTCCTGCCCCCCTCGGGTGCTCTTTGAGGACCCTGCCTACCCCACTGGGAGCACATCCCTTCCAGTTTCCACAAGGTGTGCTGTAATTGCTTTGGAAGCACAGCAGAAGTCAAAATTTTGACTGGGACAATGAGGAACTTCTTCATCTTGTCTCATTTTCTGTTTACAATGTGTTTGTGACAATGAAACAAGGCAATATGCATAAAGCTGCAGGTTGGAGCCACTGTTCACATGAAACCTAGATATTAGTGATGATAACAGTAGATTAAGCTTAGCTGTTACTATTAATCAATAAACAAGAACATTTCAGCCCTAAGATTTCAATCCTTTGTTGCACCCAGGCGATAACATAAAGCCCATGGGTAACACCCCTACCTCAGCCCTGGGGTCTAAGACTATGGCTGCATCCTCCTCATGCCTCAGTGCTGAAAATGCATCCATAGGCTGCTTCATTGAGAACAAGGTGAGAATGAGGGACAAACACAGCTTTAGCAAACACAGCTTCTAGCGCCATTGTCAAATGGCATTAACAACAGAGCTATCTAAGATGCAGCCACGTAGCACTGAGCCACACAGCAGGCTCACAACGGAGACTCCCTGGGTGCACGTTTGGGAAGTTGATAAGAGACTCGAGTTACAGGAAAGTACTTCAGAAGGATGGAGCTAAAGGGTGGGTGGAAATAACAAGCGGAGTGATGGAGTGCAGAGGACCGAGGGACTCGTCGCCAAGAGCAGCATGCATGCCCATGGTCTCCTGTCACCACTGAGGACTGCCACTGAACAGCTTTGCAAATGTTTAGGCCCAGCCAGGTAGAAATTCTGGCAGAGGACATGAAAAACCCAAATTAGGTGGCAGAATTGGATGTGAAGGTGAATAGCATTTCAAATAGCCTTAAAAAAACTCACTTGAAGGTGAACACAGGGACAAGTCACCGACTATAATTTAACTGTAAAATGATCAGTGCTTAGAGAGTAGGTCTGACTATGGGGGACGACAGCAAGAAGAATCTTGTAGCTATTTTTATTCATACTTCACCCCCGCCCCACATTGATTTCTGTCCTTTTAAAACACTAGGACAAACAGAGATGCAAAGCTAAGGCTTGTGACACAAAAAAGAGAGCCATGCAACCTAGCTTTCTTCTTTTTTCTGGATTTACATAGGGATACCTAATGGTCCCACCTGCCTGTCCTACACATGAGATGCAGCTGCTGACTGCAGCCAGGGTTGCCTCCCAGCCTGTTCACTGCCCTGGAAGAGACAAACGGTGCTCACACACTGCCCCGTTTTAGAGTTCCAAATAGCTGGAACCTGCTCCTTGGCACCTCCTGTGAGACTTCCCCAGCTGCGTAGCTGCTTCCCAGGGGCCTGAGCCCACCATCCTGCTAGCTCTGGGCAGTGTCCATCACCCCCAAGGCCAGTCAGGGGGTGAATGGGCAACTTAGTGGGTTCACCACTGTCTGTGTCTTCATTGCCAACCACAATGCTATCCTCTGTTTGGGAGGAGGGAAGAGAGCACTGTTGATTGGGAGTAAAAGTGATGGCTCTATTGATTTAGAATGATAAGAGGCTTTCAGCATAGGTTATTTAAAATACTCATGAGAGTTGTAAAAAGCCCCTCCAGGATTACTGACTTTGGTTAAAATCCCTATTACATATTTCAGTCTTCTATGTTCAATCACTGCATTATTTTGAACTGAGGTCAGCTCCTTCCCAACCCTTGTGAGTTGGTGTGACTTAGGCTGCTTCTTGGTTTACCAGAAGCACCAAAGCCACATGAGCCTGGGGCTGGCTCACCACCGCTCTCCAAACAATGTTCTTTGTTTAGTAAGAGGAGCAAGATGGCAGTGAAGCCAGATTACAGATCCTGGCCCAGCCCCTTTCCTCGCTACAAATGTGGATGCCTCCCTCACCCCAATCAAGCAAAGAGCAGAGCAAGGCAGCCGCAAGCCAGAGGCGGGGATCCACAGTAGCTGCCAGGAACAACGCTCCAGAACTTCTGCTCAGGGATGTTGGAGAGGCGGGAGGGACCTCAAGTCCAACACCCTCGCTTTACCATAGAGGAAATTAGAATCCAGAAAGATGAGATGAATGATCTAAGAATCACACTGACTTGGAGTTCAGAATGTACTTTGGATCTCAACTTCCGGTCCCATAATATATCCAGTAATTCATTTTTAAAACATAATATCATTCCAATTGTCATAAGCATTCTTTCTTCCTTTCTTTCTTTTTTTATTTATTTGATACAGGGCCCCACTACACAATTCGGACTCAGCCTTGCGATACTGGGGATTGAACTGAGGTCCTTCCGAGTGCCAAGCAGGCACTTAGACAACAGAGCTGTCTCCCCAGCCCCGATAAACATGCTTTTAATACTACTTTCCTCACTAAGACAAGGAATTTTGCAAATTCTGTATATGTGTGTACATTTCAGAAGGTAGAAAATTCACAAAAATTACAATCATCAAGAAAAAAAAAAACAAATACAATTTAACATACTGGATTTACTGTTCAGAGGCACTGTTCATTTTTTTTCTTTTATAGAATATCATTTTTAGAGCAATTTTAGACTTTTAATAAAATTCCCACCCCCTAACCTACACATAGGATGTATCATGTCACAGGACAGTATATTTGCTACAATCAATAAACTACAAGGGAGGCTGGGGAGATGGCTCAGTGGAATAAGTGCTTCCCTGGCAAGGTCAAGGGCCTGAGTTCAATCCCCGGTTCCACCAAAAAAAAACAAAAAAAAAAAAACAAAACTACAAGGGCTACCCTTTTCTTTTCTTTCTTTCTTTCTTTCTTTCTTTCTTTCTTTCTTTCTTTCTTTTGTGTGTGTGTATTTGGTACAGGGTCTTACTACACAGCTTGGACTAATAATGAGCCTCCTGTATCAGCCTCCACAGTGTTGGGGTTACAGGCATGTGCCACCACGTCCAGACTCAATGGCCAACAAGGCCAGCGCAGCAAGCGGCAGGACCATCCTTGTCATTCAAGCTCCTGTCAAACCTTTAATTGAGCTCTATCCTGCGTGTTGTCACTTTACAGAGAAAACGTAAAGCATCAAAATCTTTGCTAGGTCCCTTCACATTTCCTTTTTTTTGGCTAAAAAGGGGAGGGGCAGATCCCTTCAGAAGAGGAGAGGATGCCTCAGCGCCTTCCTAGCTTGCGAAGGCAGTGGGCAGTCTGTGAGCTATGACAGCGAGGTCCATCTCCTCCTGGCAGATATCTAGAAGCGCAGACCTGGGCAAAGTCCACCCGTGGCTAGCTCCCACTCCCATCTCTCCTACAGCGGCTTCTCCCCAGCAAAGTGGTGTCTGGACCTCATCATCCACCACCATGCTCATGAGGCACCAAACACTCTCACTCTCTCTGACTTCCAGATTCTGAGATGTGAAGAGAGATTTGTTACTTCTCCCTGCACAAGTGTGATTTTTGTGCATAATTTTAAAATAAGGACTCACTTCCTTCTGCCCAACGGGGCTGCTTGCAGGGCTGTAGCATGGTTTTACTAGCCATGTTCTCCCCTCTGTGTCAGCAAAGTGCCTGGCGGATTGACCTTGGGGACTGTCGGAATCTCAAGGAGCTGATTAATTGCTGAGCACTTCACCACAGATGTTGCCTTCCTCTTAGTTCTGAGGGCTCTATACCCCTTCCCCACTTTTCTCCTGCTCCCTCCTTCTCCCTCCCTGCCTCATTCCATGGCCATCTCACAGCTGTGACTTCTCTTGAAATTCTAGGCCACAACACACACACACACACACACACACACACACACACACACACACAAAGGTAGTTTCATAGCATGGTTCATTTCCTGCCATCAGAGAAAAAAAAAAAAAAAGCAAAACATTCTCAAAATGATGAGCACTTAGAGGACTTACTACTGCCTTGGCGGACACTTCCCTCCAGCCTCCTCCACCTGTCCCCAGGTCCAGACTGTCCATCTGAAAGAAACACGAGGTGGTCACATGGGCTACACATAGAAATTCAAATGTGAGCAGGTCATTTTCTTTTGTAAGAGTTTTTAGTGTGTATTTCTTCACTTGATTAACGAAATGTGGGGAAAAAAATCTATCGCCTCTTCTCATCAAATGGAATGTAAGTGCAAATGGTTTCACAACCTTCTCCCTTTCCTGAAATAGCTCCTCTTTTTTTTTCCCCCCCTCGGCTAGAGGAGTGCCATGGAGAGATTTCCTACCGGAGAGAAGCAGGGCTGCATTAGTCACATTCAAAATGACTTGTCCATCCAAGTCACATCCAAAATGACTTTCTCCATTCCTACCTGATTTCAGTGTGAAAGAAACTAGCCGAGGGTCACCTTCCCTGCCACAGATGCAGCACACTGCAGAGCTGAGTGCTGGAGGGATATGTTGCTATTGTTCCCTAGGACTCCTCTGCCCACCAGGCCAGCCAAGCGTGGGGGTCTTGGGTCCCCTCCAAGCCAGAGCCAGACCCACAGTAAGTCGCTGTGGAGTAGAATGTGGGCCACTAACCTGCGTTTTTAACAAGCTCTCCAATGGTTCTGATATGCAGCACTCAACACTCTACACGGATCGCTGCCGCCTCTGAGGGGCTGCCTTTCTCCTCTGCATCCCCACTGCCAACATGTTCCATAATATTTCTTGGAAGAATAACTCCTCAATTAGATGTGTATAAATGCCTTCATGGCTTATGCATGGTGCAATTCACCCAAAAGTGAATTCCCGCAAACAGGCAGAAAAGACCCAAGTAAGATTTCCTGGTAATACTGGATTGAAGTTTTGCTTTCTTGCTCGTGAGTGTGACTAATAACGTCAATTGCACTCTTGGGTCAATGCTCTGTCTTCGTCAGGAACAAATGCTGGGTGACTCCCCACACTCAGCAGTCTGGCCCGCCTCCCCAAAGCCTTCTTAGACAGATATTGTACATAAATTATGACTAGGCTAACAAGTGCTATATCTTGATATTCTGTCACTCACACACTGTGTTTGGTCTTTTCCTGTTGGAAAGGAGGGCTCAGGGTCAGTCTACCGACACAGTGCCATTGAGAAGTGGGGCAGCCTGTCATAGAGAAGGGTACTTGCCTGGGCCTCTGTGCTCTGGATGTAGTGCTGCTTCTGCCCTGGTACTCCTGGGCGGCTCCGGAGGTCACTTCCACTCATGGAACCTCTGACTGTCTCTTTGATCGACACAAATATGAGTTTGCCTGTGAGTATGAGAAGCAATCCCAGAGGCAGAGAGAGAAACTTGGGGTCAAATGAGGGGAGCTCCGCTTAAATGTGGCTGATGAGGCTCTACCTACCGACAGTTTGAGGTCACATTTCCTTCCCAACATAACTGGTTAACACTGTTTAGAGGCTATTTCTTTGTTGTCCAAAAGGGAGTTAGAGGAGAATAGGATAAAGAAACAAAACAACCCTAGAGGGGCCAGGGAGATGGCTCAGTGGAATAAGCGCTTCCCTGGCAAGCGCAAGGGCCTGAGTTCAATCCCCAGTTCCGCAAAAAAAAAAAAAAA
>NW_004524589.1:1467345-1490938 GCF_000260255.1 Octodon degus | reverse complement strand
TCCCTCCTCTTCCTCCTTCCCTTTCTTCTTCTTCTTCTTCTTCTTCTTCTTCTTCTTCTTCTTCTTCTTCTTCTTCTTCTTCTTCTTCTTCCTCTTCCTCTTCCTCTTCCTCTTCCTCTTCCTCTTCCTCTTCCTCTTCCTCTTCCTCTTCTTCTTCTTCTTCTTCTTCTTCTTCCTCTTCTGCTCTTACCTTGGTCATACATGAGAGAGAAATCCCTAAGTCAGCAACTTTGCCCATTCCCATAAATACAACTTCTTGAGCCTTCCAAGAGGCGGCAAAGAGGCCGAGGTGGTTACTCAGCCTCTAACACTTCACTATGCGGTGATTCATCAAAGCAGCTGAAGATTCTGCACATTTCTGAACTTAACTATCTTAGATATGCCTTTTGAGGCACTGCTGCTATGCAGCTTTCAAGAAGAAAGAAGGATTCACAAGAGGGATTTTTCACATGGGGACTAACCAATACACCATGCTGCCCCCTTTCATCTGTGTTCCCTTGGCCAATACTGATGTCACTGCATTTGAATGAGTTCAGTCCCATGTTCCTGCTTCTCTTCCCCATGCATTTGCTATTACTCTGAAAGCTATGTAGCTTTTGTGTGTCTTCTGCCTGCCTATTAATAAATTTTGGGCTCATTTTAAAAGATCATCAGGCAAACAAGAATTTATCTCATTTAAGCCTTTGCTTGGTCCCTAGCCATAGGGAAGTGGATTCATATTTTCTGAGCCTCTGTGGGGCGATTCCACATTGGCTATGCACTGTGATCACCTGGGCGCTTCAAGAAATGCTGATTTCTGGGCCTGATTCCAGAGCTGCCAACCCTGTTCACTTCATGGCTGACTCAGACATCAGCAGTTGGAAAACGTGGGGGCCCATGCATGCTCCAGGTCCTTGTCTTTCAAGGTGGACTTCTTAGACCAACAGCAGTAACCTCCCCTGTTCACCTAATTCAAGTGGAGAAGCTTCTCACGTACACCTACGCCTAGATACGCAGCAGCTGATTCTGCATTTTAACAAGACCCCAGGTGATTCACAGTTCCAAGTCTGCTGAAGTGATCTGTTAATGGTACATAATAATCATATTCATGATGTGCTAAAATCCACGCTCCATGTTTTCTCTTGTGTAATCTCAAAAGGGTGCAGAGGGAAAACTACATAAGCAATATCTCTCAAGAGGTTTTAGCCTGGCTGGCAGAGCTCTGGCTATGTGACCTGACAAGTTTACAAGAGGTGTTGGTCATTCTGTGGTACGGCGTTCTCAAGAGAGCCAGTGTTAGTGTGGAAATAAACATATACAATGGTTCTATCAGTCTAGCATTTTCCTTTGATCTCAGAAAGTCAACCTCCCTCCAGATATTTGATAAAATTAGCCTCCTTTTTTGATCAAATTTTCATCTGATCTGAGGCTTCCATAGGCACTCTGTTTGCCAGACTGACTGAAGAAGCAATAGGAAGTGGTTATTAGAATGCCATTAGGTGAACCAGAAGCTGTAGGAGTTGGGCTCTAGCTGGAGGGACAAATTTCTTTGTAGGGATCAGCAAACCTATTTGTACAAATAAAGTTTTATTGGAACAAAGTCCCGCTCATTCTTTTCCACGTGGCCCAATGCTGCACACATAGTACAACAGCGTAGTACAACAGTACTTCATTATGAGAGCCTGCAAAATCCAAAATCATACCAGCTAGCCTTGCACAAAGGAAGTCTGCATTTTCCTGATTGGCAGTAAACATTGGAGGAGGACAAGGTTGGGTGCACACGCTCAACTGGGCCCACTTTTCTACTTGGTTTCACAGCCTGGGCTGTGGCTCTGCTCACCCCCAGACACGAGCAGCTGGGAGGTCAGTGGAGCCAGGCAGAGGGCCTAGGACTGGATCATCTGCATTCTGGAGCAGCAAGAAAGTGAACATCTTCTTAGTACCTGGAAAGCAGCATTTGTCTGTCGAGCTGGTGGGCCCGTGACTGAGCGCCTACATTTCAGGCGAGGACTGGCAAGGAGCCCAGCAAGGGAACCCTGAGTTAATGTCAGAGCCAAGCCTTCTACACAGGCACAGAGGCAAAGCCCATACCCTAGCAAAAGTGAAAGGTAAATTAATTTGTTCCCAGGCTTTTTCAAGCAAGAAATTCCTTCCTCAGGGAAAGTTGTGAGCACTTGAAATGTAAACATGAGGCCAGTGTTGGATACTATCTGAAGTTCCTAAAACAAAAACATATGTTCTGTATCTTTTTTTTTCCTGTCATCCTAGAGCTATAGAGCAACCTAGAGTCATGTAAGATTTGATCTCTGCTGTCTGAAAATCAGTAATTTGTGATTATACGGCAGGAATGTTTTGTAGAGCGGGCCATTTATAAATGGAGAGACAGCAGACGGCAGAAAGAATCTCCCCAAACATAGGCCCTCGGAGGGAGATACTCTTTTGATTGAACCTACATATTTAATTTCTCCACTCCTGTTTCTTCAGCACCCTTTCTTTCATCCTCCTTTGCCTTCTGCTTCCTCCAGTAGGTGTTAATGGGCCTCAGTAGTGGTCAGAATGGGGCCTACGGGAGGCCTCCGCAGAGCAGCTAGTTGAATCGAAATCTAATAATGAGCTTGTGCCTAATCCTATCCAAATGGCCTTTTCAGATCTGCCATAGTGAAAGCTAGTGAGTGTTCCAAGTTGAACCAAAAGAAAGACAAGACAATGAAGAGGATAAAGTTACTAGCAATCTTGGGCCTGCCGGTTCAAAGTACGCTCTTGCTGTTTCCTCTTTCAAGTTTTTATCAAAATGAAAAATGAAAAGCCTTTACATAATCTCTCTGTATAAACCTTCTGTTGCCAGTGTATTCCCACATCAGGGGCCGGCTCAGCTGTGGTTTTCTGGCATGATGATATCAAAATGTGGCTGAACCCACCTTCAGAGCCAAACTTGAAATGTGTGGTTTACAAACTTCTGATAGCTTCACAGAAGTGATGGTGTTTTTGCGCCCAGTCATCGAGAGGAGTAGAGTGCTCTTCCAAGGTTTTTTGTTTTGTTTTGTTTTTAATGTTCTGGCATTTTTTTATAAAGAGAATCAGTTTGGTGGTGCTGACTGACTTGGCCAGTAATCAGTTTTACTATGAGTGGATTTGATGTCAGGAGATTGTAAGAGAAATACCAGATGTGAGGCTCTCTGTTTACATGAAAGACACTTTTCTCTTTCGCTGTGACATGCAAGCAGAGAGGGGCTCACATATTCCTTGCTCTATACATTTACATGAAGGTTCTGGAAATCATTTTGAGGATTCTGTACATGACAAGGGTTTCCCAGGGGCAACAGATGAGGGATTTAGGGATGAAATTGGTCTGAGCACCAGGGATGGGAAAGGATTCCAGGCTCTTCATATGCTTTATGAATTAATATCTGCATGCATTACCCTCTTAATACAGCGCTGAGCCAGGAAGTCTTGTGAGCCACAGGACTGAGCCATAAAATACTCAGAGCCTCCCTTAATTTTTTGCTATATCCTTCTTCCATTTTATTTCTAACTTTGAAGTTTTAGGTAAAGATAGTTTCTTGACTCATATTCTGCCCTTTTCCAGATTTTGCATCAGACGTAGCCATGGCCATAAATCTCAGGAAAGGCCAGTGCTATGCAGCACTGTGTTGTCGGCCTCTGAGCGTGCAGGCTCTGCACACTAATCCTGGAGGCCCGAGTAGGTCATAAGATCTGCCAAGGAAGTCTGGGGTCTTCCTTCCCTTTTAAACCAGCATAAACACAATTGTAGAGTCTGGACAGTTTGTGCTACTTTCTGATAAATCTCAAGAGGAAGTCAATGCCTGGGCTTTGCTTAATCCTTGAGTTCTCCTGAAATGTGTTGCTAAGTATTCTGTAGTTTGCAATGCAATGCGACTGATCTCCCTTAATCTTTGCAGTGACCCCAAGAGTGAGGTATCATCCACTCCGTTTTCCTAATCAGAATACTAAGTCCACCCAGGTTAAGGATGTTCTCTGATTTCATAGATAGAACATCAGAGGTAGGGCTTGGGACTTGGCTCAGCTGTGGAACTCGTGCCTAGCAAGCTGGAAGCTGTGGGTTCAGTTCTTGGCACAAAAAAATCAAAACTAAACCTCCCCTGAAGCATCAGAGGTAGGATTCACCGAGGGTATTCTGATTCCAGGTACCATAGTCTTTCATTGCTCTGGCTATACCTGTGTTGGGGAACATAAAAAGGGGGTCACCAAGTGACGCAGAGTCCTGATGTGATGCATGCACAAATACAGAGAGGGGAGGGGAAGATAGTGGTGGGAAGGGAGGATGCATGCACAGGAAGAAGGAAGTGAGAGGTGCTGGCTGCGGTGGCGCGTCCTGGTAAGCTCAGCCCCCGCAGCTGCAGGAGGATCCCTGCAACTTTGAGACCTGCTTGGGCTATGTAGTGAGTTCAAATCCAGTTTGAACAATGTAATAAGACCCCATCTCAAAAGAAAACAAAAATTGAGTGAGAGGTCATTAAAAAGCAAATCCAAATTTTTCAAATATGGATTTCATTTTAGTCAATGCTTGTGTTACATAATTTTTTACATGCCCTGGGTGGAGTTGGTACATGGGCATGACACAAAAAGTCAGCATCTGAAGTAAAGTTTTTATAAAAGAGATCACCCACTTTCGTTTTCCTGGTGCTCTTCACATGGGCTTTAGCATGATTCAGAAAGATTTTCTGGAGGCAGAAAACTGTGGAGTATCGTTCCAGTTTCCTCCAGATGGCTTCCATTACCGCGGAAGGGCCAAAGAGTGAACGCGAGAGCTCCGTGGGCCAGCGGTCTGTCGCCGCTCATCAGCTCAGTCCTCGCACTGTGAAGTGAGCAGAGACACTGTGCAACCAAATGAGTGTGGCTGCCTTCCCGTAAGATGTACTACAAAGCAGCAGCCAGATGGAGAGCACAGATTACTGGCCCCTTCCTTAAAACAATGCTTTTACCCTGGACTATGCATTGCAGTCACTTGGGGGGACATTAAAAACTACCTGTGTCCCATCTCTCTTCCCTCAATCACTGAGCCTTTTGGAAGTAGGATCCAGGTACCAATCTAGAGGGTGAGGCATACTGCAAAATTCTAGTGAGAAATCATAATGGAGGAGCTACATCTCGGAGTATAAACCATATCATCAACATCGACTTGTTAGACATTAATAGGTTTGGGGGCAACTGAAGACTAAACCCAGAGCTTTGCACTGAGCTACAGCCCCAGTAATCCCTTTTTACGAGACAAGGTCTCAATAAGTCACTCAGTTGCTCAGGCTGAGATCAAATTTCCAATCATCCTGCATCAGCCTCCCAGAGTGCTTAGATTACAGGTGAATACCTCCTTACCTCCCTCAGAGAACAAATATTTAAGTCCCAGTCCAGATCTACTGAATTCAGATCTCAGAAAGTGAAGTCTAAAATCTTTGTCTTAACCCCCTCCCTGTGGTTCTAAAACACCCTTGCATTTAAAAACATGGATATAGGGGTTTTGGAACAAATGTTAGGCTCCATTTGAATACCCCTCAAGTCAGGTAGAATGTTAAAAGCCAGCACCAGAACTAGCATCAAAAATCAAGCCTTCAGCTGGTGAGATAGCTCAGTGGACTAAGCACCTGCTGAGGCAAGCGCAGGGACCAAGTTCGATCCCCGGCACCACATGTGCCTGTAATCCCAGTGCTGGGGAGGCTGAAAATGGGAGGATCACTATGAGTCAGAGCTGCATAGTGAGACTGTGTACCAAATACATTTAAAAAAAGAAAAATCGAGCTTCAAACCTCCCTTTGCCCAACACTACACTTCCCAGAGCATTGCAGTTTTTATGTAAGAAGGGTAACATTGAGATGGATATCTATAGAAGATGCATGAAGTGGCTAAAGGATGAATGTACGTGAAGGCAGTTAAGACACTACCGAGCATGTCATGATAATAATGTCACTGCTTACTGCTAGTAATGCAGTCATTATGCATGCCCTGGTCCCTGGTCCTAGGCCCAAGGGCCTGCTGTGGCCCATGAATGACAATTAAGCGTCATCTGTAATGGTACTTGAGAGGTCATTGCTTTCTTTTAACCAAACCATGGTGGCTGTCTTCTGAAGAGCGGCAGAGTCATAAAGGAAGACAGCAGGAGCAGAGAAAACTGCCTCCATAGACCAAAGAACATCTGCCTCATAAAGCAGGAGGAAGCACATGGGATGCGCGGAATCTGTAAACTCTTTATATGAAGTAGGTGAAGTGAATGGTGACCCTCCTGGGGTAGTCCCTCAGGAGCCTTAGAGACGCACTGGGATGGGTGGCATGTTGTGGTATGCATTCCCTGTCAGGAAGTGGTGCCAGCTAGGAGTGAAGATGTGTTCACTCAGCTCTCCATCCCTTTATGGCTAACAGAAATGATTTGTCCCATTGAGAAACTCAAATTCTTTGGGGGCAAATTTACAGCCCTTAGATTTGATATCCAAGAGGATAACTCTTTAATGGGAAGAACCTCTCAGAACCTCTTTCCAATTATCACAGACTGAACGAACCAAGATCTCACAGCACAGTGATTCTCAAGTTCTCATGAGACCATAAGCATGGAACATCTCAAGATGTCTGTTGTTTTATAAATGTGTGTAACTGAACTGAAAATTTCTGAAATAAGGGCCCTTTGGAGACCAAATACCTTACAGAGACTAGAGTGATTTTCTGGATACTGTATTAGGGAGAAGGTCCACGCTAAAATCAATACCATCTGTACAATTCCCTCATTATTGTCGTCTTGCTGTACCAAAAGATCTTTGTCTCTTTGGTTCATCATAAATAGCAGGGATGGGAAAGTCAAAGAAACATTGGTTAGTCTTCCTCAGGCATGTTCTTATGCAGGATAGATATTAATTTTTATGTAGAAAATGTTCTGAGAAAGCATTTTGCTGGTTGGTGCTGGGAAAAAGTTGAAGGAGATTATAAAATGACCCTGATGCACCAGAGCGTCAAGGATAGCATTTGGAGCCCAGTGAGGGGGGATCGCCTCCCACTGCTCCTTTTCTCGCTTAGCTGAAAGCTCTGAATCCCAGAAGGTTCTTCTCTCAGGGCAGCGTAACTACTTTAGTACATCAGTTTGTAGAAATAGGAGCCAAGCAGGGTGTGAACTAGCTGAAAATATGCTGATTTCCAGATGTTCTTTGATTTTCAAGCGCTGATTGCCCCCAAAGACTGTCTTCGGTTGGTGGATGCCAGTGATTACTCATATTTCTTTCCATGATCAAGGCAATCATTTCAGGGCTAGAGTCTTTCTCATGAGCCTGTGACTGGGTCTCATCTAGGTCATGCATTATTTCTCAGTATGAAAATTGCAACTTCCCACTGGATTGGACTGTGAAGTATTTGTACATCGATGCTGGGTTGTTTGATTTGTGACTCCTCCCAGGGTGGAAAGATTTCCAGAAATGGAAATAAAGGGTTGGTGTTTTTTGTAGAGACCTCCCTGGAAGGAGCAGCTATGGAATGTCTATTTTTCTCTGCACCAAAAATCTGGAAGCAAGGAAAGTAAATGTGGGCAAGTTTCAGGGAAAGTGGAAAAAAAAAATACCTAAATCAAGAATCAAGAATCCAAAGAGAAAAATTTGTAAAGTACACTTAACATCATTTTTAGGCTCTAAACTCTCATTCCCTTGAATCTAAAGCAAAAATAGAGTGTGGATAAATTGAAGAGGTAAATGCTCAATGAAATAGTAGTTCTCTAAGATCTGTTTTATATACCTCATTTAAATAAAGGTTTAACCCTTAAAAGGGTGATATTCCAAGAATTATGGGAGGAAAAAAAACTGCCCACCACTAGAAAGCAGGCAGGAATTTTTTCACTATTTAGACAAAAATTTGTAGCCACCAACTTTACTGTCTCCTGAATATTTGAGCTAATTTATTTCCTTTTCTTCTAAGGGGAAATATAGCATACTACAACTTTCTCTACCAGGTTGATCAAGTTCGAGAACAGCTCCATCCCAGACAGGAAGTGATCTTATGTGTAGAAGTTTCACTGTTCCCATCTGTTAGATCCAATAAATAATACCTGATGAGGACAGTGGGAGTGCATGGTCTGAACACATCCCTTGTCAGGGGTTGGTGGCTTGTGAGGACTTCAACATGGCTGCACTAATAACAAAGACTGGGCCCTTTAACCCACTCCACAGTAGACTACAATGTTAGTTAGCTGTGTTCTTCCATGAACCAAATCCAAATTAGTAATAATAATACCTGATGAGTTAAATGGGGTGAAATGCTGAAAACCTTCAAAACTGGACCCAGTGAACGGTGAGACCTCTGTGAATAGTTAGTTCCATTTTTCTTCCTCTAACATCTTCAGCCATCTCTCTCCTGAAGTACTTCACAGCCCGACACTGTGCACAGCACACAGTGTGGATGGTGATGACCCGTGTATTTTCCAGGCACTCTACTCTTTGCCCTTTTGTGATCATCTCTGCACTTCAGTTAATTCCCGATTTATGTTCTTAATTAACAACAATCATTTAGAAAAATAGAAATCAGACTTAGGTGGTAAACTCTTACTTCTGGTCAAAAATTTGAGAGACAAGAACAGATTTCTGGGGGGAAGTTTCCACCTAATGGTTTCAAATCTGTGCCCAAGTGATAGCTGGTAGCAGAGAATTCTGGGTGACCCATGGGCTGTTCACAATGTGCAGGCAGACTGCACCAGGAACACCATTAACCAGCCTTGCCCCATCTTGGCACCATATTTGCAGAAAACATAAACTCCCAGCTGTCAGACCCTACAAGATCCAGTAGTTCAGCTGCTCTTGGTCTTAGATTTTTCTTTCTTTCTTTCTTTCTTTTTCTCTCTCTCTCTCGCTCTCGCTCTCTCTCGCTCTCTTGCTCTCTCTTTTCTTCTTCAATCAAGGGAGGGAAACTTTATTCAGGCCCCAAGGCTTTGGGGATTGGGCAGGTGGTATCCTTCAGATGAAGGGCTGGCTAAGCTTTACTTGACCTTCTTCTTGGGGCTCAGGTTGCTGGTGTGGCCATGCTTCTTCTTACGGCAGTGGACAGCACGGGGTGCAGGCAGGAATAGCACTTGCAGCAGATCGTCTTGCCGCAGCTGTACTTCTGGGAGAGTTGGTTTTTCTGACCAACCATCTCCATAGGCCTCCAAGATGAAGTTACTGAACCCTATCTAGGAAAAATGTTCTCTGAGGAAGCCAGAATGTTGACGGCCAGCCTCTGATTTCACCTGGAAATGTGCTGTGAATGAGCACATTTATTCATTTAATTCTTATAACAACCCTAAATTTTGCACACAATGTAAGTCACAGTGAGCAAGAAATTCCACCAGTTTTAAAAGTCTGCAGTAAAACCATGAAAACTGCAGGAGTCCAGGCAGGACCTGATTCCCACATCACCTATTGGCACCTACCTTAGGGGCTGAGTCACATAGGAAACTGCAAATATTTTAGAAATGTTTTAACCCTGATTTTTTAACTCTGCTAGCCATTGACCTTAGTTCAAGCAGGGAATAAGGCCATGATCTTCCTTCTGGAAAGAGGCGTTGCAGTCTAACTGCTTAAGTCTGACCACCACATTAAGGCTGTTGTCATGGGCACTGTGTGAAGGAACATTGTTGTAGGGGCATCCATCCCTTCCTAGCACTTACTGTCATTTATGTAGCCACAGAATGTAACTATATCTTTAACAACTCACTTGGGACCAGGGCTGCAAGTTCAAGAAATTTATTGCTGAGGGGAAAATAAATTGTATGTGAACATTTTACAAATTAGGGTTACTGTTTCATTAGAATTCTGAGAACAAGAACTCATAAAAAGAGACCAGAAGTGTGAAAGAGCGATGCTCCTCGTAGGTCAAAGTAGTAAAATAAATGTGAGCTGAGATACAGGCAAGTATTAGTGTCTTTGTGCCAAACTTTCTAAGACAAATGATCTGTAGAAACTAAAGTCTGAATGACTTCTGTACACAGAGTGCTGCATAATTTCTAATTTGCCAAAAGAAATAAATTATGAGAAAATGCATGTTTCTCCATGAGGTGTCACCTTCAAAGTCACATCTATGTTGTGATAGGCACATAGGTGTACATAACATGTGTAGATACGTGGATCAACCTGTGCAGGGAGCCAAAGACCAACCCTAAATAAATAAGATGTTTTACTGTGCCACTGTACTTAGGTTGAACCACTATATAAGATTTTTATCTTGTTTCAATTACAAGTATTAACAATAAACAGAAGGAATGAAGGCTCTGGTTTCTTTTTGTCCACAATGAAAAATGAGAAAAGAATTACCAAGTGTGTAAATATTTGCTACCCAGGAACCTGTAATGCATGTCTATGTACAAGGTTTTGCTCCCCGTGCCTAGCTAACATAACTAAACACTCTTTGAAGAGCAGTCTCTGGCCTCATCATTCACAAACATTTAGGTGATGATGGAAAAAATATAACATTAATTTGTCTTCTATCGTTGCCTCTTGCTTCTAAGGGAATCATCTGTAAGACAAAAGGAGAAACCTTTCCAAAGATTTTGTCAATCTTCAATGACAAAATAGGAAAATAGCTACTTCTTAATAAAGGTGTGCTTTCTTCTAAGCCCTTCCACAAATCACCAGTTCCATAACTAACCTCACTGTGCAGCTAAGAAAATGTAGGAGAAAGTTGTCTTCTCCGCTCAGGCGGCCAGCAGTTTCCCATTCACTATTACCTTGTTCCCTGATGATTCTGTACATGTCACATGGAAAGCCACTAGCATGTGTTATGCTTTGGATCTGAAATATTCCCAAAAAACTTGTGTGTTAAAGTGTTTGGTCCACACACTGTGGTTCCATCAGGAGGTGGTGAAACCTTGAAGACCAGAGGGAGAAGGTTAGATCATTGGCCATTTTTCTTGACTAAAACACTGGGACATTGGCTCACTCCTCTCTCAGCTGGCCTCCTGGCTGCCATGAGCTGAGCAGCTACCTCCCACAAGAGCTTATGCCGGGCTACTGGACTCTTTTAGAATATTTTGCTGAGTTTACACACCTATAATATTCAATAACGGAACTTAGGAAAAATGGGGTATACAGATGAATGTCCATTTTGTATGTGTGTATTCAAAGTGGTTGAGATAGATATATAGTTACATTCTGTTAATGAATAGAATGATTTGTTCTAATGGTGTTTGTAAGTAGGATCACAAGTCCACATCTTGTGCAGCAATTAACCACTAAGAAGAATATATGCAGTGTATTATTTGTTGAAAAATAAAAAAATAAAAAAATTTTTTAAAAAAAGAGCTTATGCCATGATCTACTGTGCCATCCCATGTCCCACAGTCACAGGGTGAAGTGACAATAGACTTTAACCTCCTCAATCATGAGCCAAAATAAATCTTTCTTCCTTCTAAGTTATTTACCTCAGGTATTTGATAACTGTAATGCAATGTTGACTGCATTATGTGATGGCATAAATCACTGACATCAACCTTTAGATTTATTGGAGAATTCTGCTATCTTCAGGCAAAATGGCACCTGGCTTTTAAAAATCAAAATGAAAGTAACTTTTATAATTTGAATAGATCTCAAAACAATTTGAGAAATGACAAAGGACTCTGATGACATATGTTTGTCTTGAAAAAGTCATTCTCTCATACCTCTGCAATTAAGGGGTGGTTAGTAATAAATTAGGGCTAGCAGTGGAAATCATTTAATGCGCCATGCTATAAAAATGAGTCATGACTGGCCAAATAGCTCAGCAGATTAAAGTGCCTGCAAGCAGGCACAGGGGCCTGAGGTTCGATCCCCAGGCCAGCTGTGCCAGCCCCACCCCTGGGGTGCACTGAGATAGCAATTGAGAGTGGGCATGGTTGCACGTGCCTGTAATCCCAGCTCTTGGGAGGCTGTAAACAGGCAGATCACTATGAGTCTGATCTAGTAATGAGACCATGAACACCCTGTAGACCCTTCCCTAAAATACAAGGAATAAATAAATAAATAAAATAAAAATGAGTCAAAGACTGGGGAGACAGCTCAGCAGTCTAAGCATCTGCCTGGCAAGCACAAGGACCTGGGTTGGACCCCCAGTACCGCATGCCATGCCAACACCCGCACTGTGCTGACCACAAAAACTGGGCGTGATGAAGCACGTCTGTAATCTCAGCACAGGGAAAGCTGAGACAGGAGGATCACTGTGAGTCTGAGCTGCGTAGTGAGATCCTGTACCAAATACATAAAAAAATTAAGAGTCAAAAATAAATAAGTTATTTAATGTAGGAAGTTTCTGAGAATAAATAACAAGATACTACTAATTTTAGAAGAGTTAAGGTGAGGCATGAAGGGTTTCTCAAAGTAGGGTTTCTAGATCATCTGCAGCAGAACTGTTCTAATACTCTCAGCACACAGATCATGGGGTCCATTACAGAGATTCTGAACTATATCATGTCTTTTAAGAAACATTCTTCTGCTTTAAATCTGATAGCCATTTCCCTAAAGTAAGACAGAACACTTTGAAGAGCTTCTGTTTATTTTATTCCAGTAACTAGAAGGAGACTTTTTGCTATTTAATATAAGGCACTATGTGAACTGAATTATGTTCCCCAAGACATGTGCCCTCAACCCCACAACCTATGAGTGAGACCTTAATTAGAAATAGGGTCTCTGCAGTGTAACCCAGGTCAGGGTGGACCCTAAACCCAATGACTAGTGTCTTACTCAAAGAAGGGAATCTGGACATAGACACTGAGAAAGACACTCACAGGTGAAGAAGGATGTCAGGGGCATGCAGAGCATGGATGAAAAGAAGGCAGTCTCAAATCAAGAGGTGCCAAGAACCTGCTGTCCACTAGCTGGGGAGTGAAAGAAGCAGACCCTAACTGGGGCCCTCCAGGAGGCAGCCTGGCCAGCGCCACAACGGGGAACTTGGCCTCCAGGACAGGGAGTGAATACATTTCTGCTGTTTTAGTCACCACTGAGAGGTCTCCTGACAGCAGCTCCCTCTGCACGCCTGCTCGCCCACTCAGCCCTCTGCTCCCCATCAGCACCCCTACTCAATCCTCTGAAGAGTAGCAGCTGGCTCAGGAGTTGATTTTACCTGCCACTCTCCCAGAAAAAAAAAAAAAAAAGATTTGAGGGATTTCATCATTCACTGGATAGCCAATGTCACCCTGAAGTCTGAGGCTTTTAAAAATTAAACTTGAAAACATATCTGAAAATCTCTTGCCCTGCCACAACTGATTAAAAGTGGGGAAGGCAGAATAAAGTCACCCAGAAGCGATCATTGTCATTTTCTCCAGCTTACACTTCCCCCAGGTAGCAGGGAGGTGTCTGTCACCAGGGGATCATCCACTTACAGGGCAGGTCGTTTTGGTATTTATTGATTCCACAGCTCTGGCATTACTCATAAGGATTTACAGTATTTAACCCACCAGGAAGACCTGTGAACTATAAACAGCTTCCCATTTGCCAGGAGAGGTGGCTGCTTCATAAGTGACACCAGCTACGTGGTCTCCTTCGCAGCTGTCTCTAATGAAAGCATGCGACCTCGGCCTCTCACACAGGGGCCGTGGCCTCTCACCTCCTGGAGCTGATCCTGCCTTCGGCTCCCAGTCAGCTCAAGGCTGTTTAGCTCGCTAAACAGGGTGACCCAGACCCAGGGAGATCCTGCGTGAGAAGCCGGGTGGTAGACACACAGTGCTCATTTCACCTGTCAGCATCCTCCCCGGCCAAACCCAGGAGTGAGAAAATGAAAGTTGAAGAGCATGAAATAGGGAAAATAGGAAATTAAGGACAGGACTTGATGAATTATGAAAGGTTCTCAAATGGGCGACCAACGGGCCCAGGATATAGCCAAGGTGAAAGCTATCTACTTGCTGAAGAATAAGTCAATAAAGCAATGAATGGTGAGAGCTTGTTTATTTAGCTGAAAACTTTTCATCCTCAGAAGGGAATTAAGAGCATTTTACGTACGTGGCTAGTGTTTATTGATGGTATTCTTATGAGCAACCACAGGTGAACGAGGGACTGAAACGGATCCTGAGGCAAAAAGGGAAAAAAATCAACAATATCGATCTGATCTTTATTTAAAATTTTGATATTTTATTCATCACAGGACTTCTTGCACTCATTTTGAATTCTTTCAAAGATTGCATGGAAACACTATTTATCTTGCTTGATTGCTGAATTTTATGCATCCCTCCCCCTAGAGTTTTACACTCCAAGCAAACACCTCACTTGTCTCTTTAGAAACTTAAAGAAACCTTTTGTTATGAGGAGAAGATGAACGCTCGGGTTTAATTAAAAATGAATTTTGAAGGAAAAGTCCCTCTGAACCAGGGGAGCAGGTTTGTGGATGGGAATGAAATAAAACAAAAATCTTCATGAGGTAGTCTTGGCCTCACGAGAGGAAAGGTTTTCAGTTCACAGACTTCTTCTCTGCGAGTTTTAGAATTGGAAAGCTTGCTGTGTGCATTGATGCTGGCTTGCCAGTTGGTGCCCACAAAGCCCTTCAGATGCTTCCTGCCTCTGCCATGTAATTATATTGTCTTGGTGAATGTCCATTGCCCCAGAATGAGTCAAGGCAGAATCCTCACCAAACATCAGTGAGATGAACTGAATTCCTTCCCAGGAATATCCGCAGCCCCACTCTCCCAGAGCGCTTATTGTCTGCACTTTACTTTGGGTGCCTGGCCATTTGTACAGTCTACAACTGCGATTTAACCCTCACCTCATCTATGTGTTCTGTCATTAGATCCCAGAGAATCTCCACAAGGGCAAGAAATATGCTTTGAAGCCCTTCTTTGTAATGGAACACATGGTATATATTCAGTAGAGCCTAAATTAGTCCATGAACTAACTCTGCTTCAGTTTCATTCTTTGTCGAATTAAATTTGCTCCTGTTTGATCCTAAGCATTGAGAAAATCCCAAGGAATTTCCTTTTTGGGAAAAATACCAGCTCCTAGCAGTCAAGTCAGGCTGGGATATGAAAATAAAATGTTCTCAAGTTGGTACTGGTATTATTACATTTATAAAAAGCAAATATATTAAATGGTATTTATTTATAGAATCACAAACATTTGAAGTAGATTATAAAATTCACCCTATTTCTCAATGTAGAATCTGCTATTGCAAAGCACTTAGTAAAATTATTCCAAATCTGTCAGCCTGCAATGTCTGAGAAGAATATCTTCAGGTCAATCTAGTCCAGCTTTTTTAACCTAACACCAAACATGAAGATTCTTTCCCTAGTGTTATCTTACACACTGCTCTGCTCACTCCTTTAAGAAAACTGAGATGAAAAAGTCTGTTTCATAGATGGAAAAAGGCCATTCTCCATGCTTTGCAAAAGAATATAATTCAAGTAGTAATCTCTCTCTGAGTTCCTAAGATAGGATTCAATTTACCAAATCATTACTGGTACACAGCAGAGAACATCCAGTTGAGCCGCTGTTATTTGGGGCGCCTCAGCTTTGCCCTTCAAGAGCGCAAACCCACTACCAAGTTATTGTCCTTCTCTTAAAGCGACACAGTGTCGTCTCACGCTTGATGAGAAGTGTGTCCAAGTTTGCTAGTGGCTTAGCCAGACGTGACTCCAGAGGTTGGAGGCGCCGGTGAGAGGAGCTGTTTACCCAGTTTTGGTGACCAGCAGGGCACACCCAGATCCCAGGGCCAGCATGGCACGTGGTACTGGGGATTGAAACCAGGTCCTTATGCTTGCCAGGCATGCACTTAAACCACTGAGCTATCACTCCAGCCCCCTCATTTTCTTTCTACCAATGGTGAAATCCAGGCCCTCGAGCATGCTGGGCAAACATTCTACCATTAAACTACACCCCAGCCTTCTTCTTTTCTTGTGGGAATCCGAGCTAAGCTGCATGAAAACTGTATCCTGCCCTAACATGATGCATCTGAATTACATCTGTGAAGGCCTCACTAGCAGATAAAGAACTGGGGTTCCAGGATTTAGGACCCTTTGAGGAACACAGTTCAATTCATAACAGGCCTTCGGTAATCTGCAAGCTGTGGGGAAAGGGAGTGCTAATCCTTTATCTAATCCCCTTGAATGTTGTACTAGGTAACAAATCACTCATAAGAAACCAGTAACTGGGTTTGTAATGTCTCCTACAAGAACGTGGATGGGGGAAGCTCAACCTTTCACAAGAATAACCAACTGCTGGGGGTAAGGGAGACGTGGTGAGGCAGGAGGTATGGGTTAGAGAGGGACATGAGCGGCCTAAGGGTGCAAGCAAAGAAGGGAGTTCACCCTGAAAATGGGAGGGAAGAAAATATCAGCTGCTCATGAACGGCTGCGAGCCCTGTCCCTGGGTCCTCAGCATCCTGCATCTAGGACATGTGGTGCTGGCCCTCTTTGTGTGTTGCATGATACCAACAGAGGTGAACAAACACACATGACAAGTACAATTTTCCTTTTTTCCCTTTTGAGTACCTCATTTGTTTACATTCCATTTTGCTCACTGTAGATGAGCTCAAAGACCTCAGAGGTGATGTCAGTTCGACCATTTCAGATGTGTAATTAGAAGAACTCTCAAATCCTTCTCTCTGAGCTTTTGAGTTAATCACAGTCTCTTGTTTTCTCCCCATTTACATAGTGGCCTTCAGAGAGTTCTACTATTTTCGATTGGGAATAAATTAAGTGATAAAGACCAGTGCCTCTAAGACTGCACGTAAGAAATACCAAAATGAAACAACCACCCTTAGGTTCCCCTTTGTTTTAAAATATACCTTGTCAGTATGATACTCCTTGATGGAGTACAGCATTCTTGACTGAGTTTTGGTCTGCAGAGTGTGCTTAGAGAAGTTAGTGTGCTAAATATGGTGCCTTGTAATTTCATACTAAAATACGAAATCAAATTTCCCCTTTCAGGCTAGGCCCAATCCAGTAATATTTTCAACTCACTATAGTTACTAATCGATCTGACATAATTTAATAGTTTTAAATAATTTACAACTACGAGTTCCTGCAGTGCCCTTTAGCTTTCCCTTATCCTGTAAGGTTGCCCCACCTACGTTGCAGCCAGCCTAAGGCAAGGACCACCCTGCCAGGGACTATCTTGGTGACAGGCCCCATCACAGAAATAGCCAAAGCATCAGTCACAACCCTTGAAAAATTTGAAGAGTGTACATCTGACGCAAAATGTCTGTCTTGGTGGCTCCCTGCGTTTCCCTCCGTGAGGCCACAGAGTTTGCCTTTGAATTGCAACATTGTCTCTAGAAGTATTGTTAAAATGCATGATGTACATGCATATATAAATCTAGAAGTGCACCTATGTACACCAGAAGCAGCAGTCCCTTAGTGCCCCGAGTACTGAATGTAAAGAAGACGTGTTGGTGTGGAAGACGAGGGCCCGAAAAGGAGACTCGGGGCACACAGGTGGCCTTGAAGCATCTTCACAAGCACCCAGAGAGCACAAGGAGGATCACAGAGGTCTCAGGAGAACATTGGGGGGATGCAAAGAAAAGGAGGGAGCAGCAGATGAAGCTGGCCATAAGGAAGACGCCACCAGCCAATTTTGCCTTTTCGAGTTAGCCAAGGCTGACACTGGCAGACATTGATTTTTAAAGATTAGTGGCTGGACAAGGGAAGGGAACAAAGTTTAAATGAGTGATAAGAAAACGCCCCAGCCATGGGGCGATTCCCATGGTATGTCCTGATTCTTCAAAGTGATACCAAAAAGATCCGTAAGTAGAAATGTCCATTGTAGCCAGTCACACGAAGAAACAAACAAAAAATGCTGTAGAGAGAAAAGCCAGTAAAAATAAAGTCATAAGGAAAAGTTTATGTAGGTGGCAACTTTTCCCCAAGCTTATACAAAGCACCACCTGGGGACAGAGAACTGTGGAGATCCCTCTACACTCTCTTGCCTAATGAGAATTTCTGAAAATAAAATATACCCAGAGTGAGTCCCCATGTGGTGGTAATTTATAAGGCTTCCCCACGCTATGCTGATGCTGAAAGAGGCTGGTTTCCCGGTGCACCAGAGCACTTTGTAGAAAAACCAATTCTATGGGGCTGAACTTGAATGACAGAAGGCCCCAGAGAGCTAAGATGCCCCATCTGGGCCTGTGATTGCACCTCAGATTCACTCAACCACAACCTCCCTCAGGAACTTACTTCCTCATCCTTGAAAACTGAGAGGAATAGCAATCAGCCTCAGCCTTGAGAAGCAAGTGTGCTAAATTACCAGCAGCTCTGGAGAAAGGCAAAGCTGTGGCTGGCTCAAAGGTCTGATCTCCCTCCATGACTTTAACCTCCATACTAACCTGCTCTGTCTTAGATTTAAACAAAAATGAGCAGACATGAAGCAGGAAAGAATAATTACTAAGGGAATCAGATGCTCATAGCATAGCCTCATGAATGTCCCTGGCGGGCCTAAGTCAGCAGTGCATGTTTCAGGAAAGTTCCAGAAGATTCCAGGGAGGCAAGGACATACTGGTGATTAAACCTCAAGAGTCAGGACTTGGGACTATGGAGAAATAGAAAACAAAGGACAGGAAAAGGAAAGGAAAAGAAATACGGGGGTGGGGGAGAAGAGGTAGGAGAGCAGGGCCTGCTTAGTGCTTGGCACACCTGGAACGCTTTTCCCATCACTCCCCACTCCTCTGTGTTCTGGGGCAGTGAGGCCTGGGTACAGTGCTGCTGAGGCCAACTGGATTCCAGGATGGCAGAAGCCTTGCAGAGTGGACTCAGAGAGCAGAGGTGGAAGGCTGGGTGGATGTGGGCTCCCAGGAATGGAAGGGGCCCTCCCTAGCTCCTCAGCCTCACCCACACGAAATGCTGATGGCTCCTCAGCCCACCTACCGAGCCATGCTGTCCTCTTCTCCAGCCTGCTGTGACCTAAGGGCTTGTCTTTAGAACCTGGCTAGGCTAAGCCAGTGGGGGCAGCGCAGGAGCTGGGGTACAGAGTGAGGGCCAGCATGCCCTCCAGGCACGTTCCTTGCAGACTGGCTGAGCACCTAACCTAAAGGCTGCAGTTTCCCTCTGCTGGACTGCCCAGACTCTCCTCCTGTACTTCAGTTCTAGAAGTGACATCTTTGCCTGATGGTCACTAACCTTGGCTTCTGCACTATTTCTTATGGTTACAACCAACACCTTGCCCTCCCTTGTGGATCAAGTCCCGCTGAGCAATTGTCAGGTTAGCTCAGCTGATTAGGACGGTCGGTCTCTGTCAAGGGCCCATTGACCTTGTACTCAAAACACCAGCTCTACATCACACCAGCCCTGCCCTCTAGCTGGCCCTCTCCCAAGGTGGCTAAGACTGCAAGGCACCAGCCTTGATTGAGAAAGGGCTCAGCACATAAACACCCCAAAAAAGCCAATGGGGGTCTTTAAGAAGGAAGGGACCAGTGGCCTGGCAAGAGTAAGAGCCTGGGTTCAATCTTGGGACCACATGCTGTGCCAGGCTCATGCCATGCCAGCCCCGTGCCATGCCAGTCCTTGAAACTGGGCATTGTGGTGCACACCTGTAAGTCCAGAGCTGGAGAGGCTGAGACAGGAGGTCACTATGAGTAAGAGCTGCATAGTGGGACCCTGTGCCAAATACATAAACAAATTAAAAAAAAAAAAAATAGGAAGGCCTCTGCTCAGGATTTGCGCAGCCCTAGGGTGGGGGCTCTGGAAGCCATCTTTCTCAGCCTGCATCAGCCTGTAGCCTTCGATGAGCATCCCTGACCCCGCCGCACTCCAAGAGCAATAACTGCAGGTAACATGTGGGTCAGGCAGGTGCCAGCTGCTGGGAGAGGAGGGGGACAGGAGTTTCTCCCAGTCACTCTGCATCACATCGGCCTCTTCGCTGAGGCCTTCAGCAAGGGAGAAGGCAGAAAGCGAGTCAGCTCTGAGTTCAGTGCCTGGAAACGCTTCTCATCATCTAATCCTTTCTCTTTTTTTAAATTTAATGTTTAACAAATCATGAGTGTTTGATGTAATGTGAGATTGCTTTATCCTCCCTCATCCCCAGACCCTCATGAAAATGAGATGCTTCTCCTCATTTGGGGATTTAGGAGAGAAAATAAAATAAAACAATCCAGATCTAGGTCAGCAGAAAGTCTGTGTTCAGGATAAGTAGGCCTCTCCACTAATTAACACATTCCTGAAAAAAACGAGAGATGGGAAAGTGTGAGGAACGTACATATCCCTCTCTAAACGGCTCCGTAACAGATTCAGAAAGCAGCGCTTACCCCTTCCAAGTGGAATAGTAATGGCTCATGCTGGAAATGAAAATGCCGGAAAGCCTCCATGCTGAAAATCCCGCCAGTCACCTGACATAGCTAATTAAATTTCTCGGGTTGTTAATTAGTACAATCGGCACTTTATAACCACAGCTTGCACATCCACAGACTCAACCAACTGTGGATCAAAACTATTTTTTTTTACAGAAGTGTCTGTGCCGAACATGTACAGATATGTTTTTCTTGCCATTATGCCCTAAATAATAGAGTATAACAACTATCTACATAGTGTTTACATTGGCTTAAGCTTTGTAAGTAATCTAGAAATAATACAAAGCATATGGGCGGATGTAGGTAGGCTTTAGGCAGCTACTACCCGTTTCATAGAAAGAGGCTTAGACATCTACGTAGTTGGGTGTCCAGGAAAGGTCCCCAGACATCTAGTGAGATGATTATGCATGCACTAAATTCTGGAATTAAACCTTAACTCTGCTATTTTTGCTTCAAGAATCAAAATATATGAATACTGGGAGAATACAGTGATAAAAGAGAGCTCAAGAAATCTCTGTAGTGCCACAGAGATTTGGTCTGATTGGCCATACGAGCCATTACTGCAAGCTACAGATGGGGTAAAATACACAAAAACAGCCGGCCCATACGCCCATACATCACTTGGTACATGTAAAGAAGGAAGCTGGAAGATCCTCTGTCCTGTGTTCCCCAACTCTTTGCATCTATGCTAGTCTTTACAAATAGAAAGTAGACAGAATGAAGAAAAGTATGCAATGAGCCGCAGGCCCCAGGGTGAGCTTGCTCACCATTCACACAGTGGGACTCGAACCTCCCTCAAGCGCGTGGTTTTCAGCCAGTGATTCTGGAGAAAGCACACCGCACCTGAGAGCAGATCCTCATGGCAGGCAGCATCCTCTCCTTCCTCCTTAATTGCCTGGAGGGTGTGTTTCTGTAGTAACATGCGCGGAGAGCAGGTGGGTTGCGCCCGTGGCCACCTGCGCTTAACACTGGCGATAGAAGAAGGGTTTTCTGCAATGTGCCAAAAATGACCACCTTCTCCCACAGATGCCTGGCTTCCAAAGTGTCCCTACAGCGTAGCATATTCACAAACCTGTTCCTCTCCCCTGTGCTCTTCCATTCAAACCTCTGTCCTCCCAAGAGTGAGCAAGTATTAGTGCACTCTAGCTCCTCTTCTTAAAAGTTATCAGGCTCTCTCTGTAATGCAGTCTTCAACGGAAAAAGATGCTTACGGAGTAGCTACCATGTGTTCAGTACTCAGCAAACTGCCCAAAAGGTACAAAATGTACAAGAGACTGTTCTTTCCCAGGTGCATAAAGATGTTTTATAGAGATAATACATGCCCAAATGAAGCAATAAACAAACCAAATGCAGGAGATACTGATAAAATAAAGTGTTCATTTGTGAGACAGGATGATCAGAATAAATTTCATTCTCAAGGGTGTCTTCTCACTCCAAAGCTCTCCAATGCTATGTGTAACACAAATAATAGCAGAAGAATTTAACTAAAGCTGCGGGACGTGTGCTATAAGTCTGCGTGGCTCCCGAGCGCAGTGCCTGGTCCTCAACAAGCTCAGGGCATGTGCTGAGGGAGTCATGCACGCAAATTGTAGAGAAGACACAGTGAACTCGAGCATCTGCAAAGCCTTCAGACCAGAGATGGCTCCATTCAGCTCAAAAGCCAGAGTCACAGATTGTCAGCCTTCGGGGCAAACCCAGCTGTGCAGAATCACGTTATGCAGCCTACACTCGTTGGGGGGGGGGGGGGGGCGGGGGCAGAAGGGATAACGCTGATGGTCACGACCATGATGGAGACAAGTTTAGAGGGGAAGCGGGGAGTTTGAACATCAGGAGAATCTGGGTGTGTGAATCCACGGGTTTCTGTTGCAAAATAACATCCACCTCTTCTGGTCCTATCTACCAGCCTGGTAGGCGCTGAGCCAGGCCTCTTCTTCTTTTTGAGGGGGAGTTGTCTCCGCATTTGTACCACGCCCACCCTTCTGCTTCGCTCACCAATCAAGGCCAGATGTCAATTTCCCTTTATCTTTATGCATGCTGTATCGCTTTCTTATGGAAGAGAAATGACTCCCCATGCACAAACCATTAAAAGTGGAAAAAAGAAAGATAAAGACAGATTAACATTTCAAGGGAAATGTCAGGGAACATCTCTTGTGAAAATGAAGGAAGAAATGAAACAATGAAATTTCTAAGCCACTACTATCAATCTAAGTGTGTCTATCAAAAGAACAAAAATAACCTCCTTATACTATCAACTGCTACCTTCTCAGGGTGGCCTTTCTCAAATAGCCCATCCACAATGAAAACCCATCTCCTCACCCATCTCTCTGCATACATCCAGCCCCTTCCCCCACATATCCCCTTCGCTTACCTGTCTAGCGCATGTATATTTTACTAATTTACCTGATGCATGGCTGGAATCTCCCATTGAGAATATGGGGCCCTGGAAGAAAGGGCTTTATTTTTGTTTATTCACTTCTCATCCGTTATACCTGAGAACGCTGGAGTGGATGTAGTAGATGCACCATGAGCAGATAAAACAATGAACAAAGTGCATTTCTCTACTTTCTTCATCTGCACAATCTCTGAAAGGATGAGGAGGCTGAGTTTGAGTAGATAGGAGAGAAAACCTCTCGGAGGAATTTGCTTCTCAGAAGCAGCATGGGCAAGGCCTGGAGCTGGCAGGAGTGCAGGGTGAGGAAAGCAGGATTGGTGAAGAAGGAGAGTCTATTGGAAGAGGAAAATGTATCATTGGTTGCCAGGTGACAACCTATGAGCCATATGAAAGGTCACAGGAATTTGCCCCTTGGCCTCAGTCTGCACCATTGCCCACAGGCCTGAATCTCCAGTGCATGCCTGTGTGTCCTCCTAGTCTACACTTGAGCTATTCTGGCACTGTTAATCACATCCTCCAGAAGAACGGCTAGACTGCTCGCTGTATGCAGTGAAGCCTTGTGGGAAACTTCTTCAGATAAAACTCCTCTGTGCCTGCCTTTGTAACAAATGCAGTTCTCTTTCCATTACCCAAAACTGCTGTCCAAAGCTTGTGTTGTCTTAATCTATGTGACTCTTTGAACATGTTACATCTGGTAGGAGCTCTGATCTACTCCATTCCACACACACACACACACACACACACACACACACACACAGAGGCATGTACTCATTGTTCAAAACACAGCTCAAGGAGCCCCATAAGAACTTCTTCCTCTACCTGCAGTTGTCTCAGGGAACCCAGACTCTTCTGGGCCACCTACTACTTCTCCTCTCTGGAGCTACTTGTGGCCTATCTGAGATACAGTGTGCAGCAAATGCATGACTGGTCCTGTCCTTAGAGGCACCCTCAGAAACCTCAGCCAAGAGGGGAGAGAGGAAGAGGGAGAGGGAGAGGGAGAGGGAGAGGGAG
>NW_004524589.1:1462377-1467245 GCF_000260255.1 Octodon degus | reverse complement strand
AAGAAGAAGAAGAAGAAGAAGAAGAAGAAGAAGAAGAAGAAGAAGAAGAAGAAGAAGAAGAAGAAGAAGAAGAAGAAGAAGAAGAAGAAGAAGGCAAAAAAGCAAAGCAAAGCAAAACAAAACAAAGCAAAGCAAAGCAAGACCTAATAGCTCAGTAGATTAAAGCACCTGCTTAGGCAGACACAGAAGCCGGAGTTCAATCAACACAGCAGCCAGAGTTCAGTCCCAGGCGTACTGTGCCAGCCCTGCTCCCAGGACATGCTGAGACACCAAATTGAGACTGGACATGGTAGCACACACCTGTAGTCCCAGCTCTTGGGAGGCTGAACACAGGTGGATCACTACTAGTCTGATCTATGTAGTGAGACCCTATAGACCCTATAGACCCTATACTAAAATAGAAAAAAAGAACAAAAAAAGAAGGAAGGAAGGAAGGAAGGAAGGAAGGAAGGAAGGAAGGAAGGAAGGAAAGAAGGAAGGAAGGAAAAAAGAAAGAAAAGAAAAGGAAAGAAAGAAACTTCAGCCAAGAAAACCTTGAAGCTGCCACTTGGTTGCCCTCCCTGGAAACTGAGTTATTTTGGGGAAAGTGACTGGTGCTTATAAACCACCCGTCAACACTGACCCCGTGTTAACCTTCCCTCTTTCACTGAGATATCAATGCCTTACTTTTTTCCATTTGTTCTCATTTTTATCAACTTGAGCAGAAACTCACTAGTTTTTGCTTTTCAAAAAGCTCACTACCGCCCTTCAAACACTCAGTTTCTCTCCCTCCCCACCCAATACTGTCAGTGTTCATACCACATTACCCTGCTTTTTGCTTTGCTGTCTACACCTCCCCAGAGGACAAAGCTCCTTGAAGGTACAAGCGTTGTCCTTTGTATTTCAGTGGTCCCAAGGCCACCCACTAGAGCCTTCACCTTGAGAAAGTCCCTGATAGATTTTACTGACTGAGCACATTCGTGATACAGCTACCCCGCCATAATCTGTGGCGCTGCTGCCATAACAGTAAAGGAGAAACAAAGAGCTGCTGTGGCAGAAATTCCACATATGCAAATATGAAATAAACATTTTAAATTATTGCAGCATGACTCACTGATCATGAGAAACTAATATAGTCAAAGGAGTAAAAAAACAAAACAAAAAAAAGATCAATCTGGAAATTAAAAGATCTTCGAGGGGATTTATTAAGTTGGAGTCCCAGAGGGAAATGAGGATCACCATTGCTTAGCTCTGTGGGTCTCAGTTTTTATAACTCCAAGTTCATTAGGGGGCAATTTTTATGGGCTGTGCAAGGATGTCCACCAAAGCCTCATGAAGTCATGGGGGCAGGCTTATTCTGAGGTGGCTGAACCTAGAGTTTGTGGCTGATTCATAGTGAAGCTGGGATTAAGGCTGGCTGATTGCTGGATCCACCCACTGACTGGATTGGCACCACCCTGACCCCAGAAGCCCAGATAAGACCAAAGGGACAGAAGAGGTTTCTTTTGCCCTTTCGCTCTTGCTGCTTTTGGTATCTTCTGCACCCTGAATGGCTGCATCTCTGGCATGCCAGCCTGCCTTGGAGCCAGTTGATTAAGGACTCAAACCTCTGCAAACTGTGAGCTAATCAATCTTTTTTCCCTTATCTTGTGAGTGCCAGGCTTTTAGTCTCAGCAGGGAGGAAAATAGCCAAGATGGAATTTGGTATAAGAGAAGCGAAGCCATTGGTGTAACTACATAGAACCATATGATTCAAGAGCCTTCGGCAATGGCTTGTGGGAAAAGTTTGAAAAGGCTCAGAGACGTCATCTGAAGAGCAGAGCTGGAGTGCCTTAGGTTGTTCTATGTGGGAGTTGCTGGTCAGAGCTTAGGAGGCCAGAAAATGGACAAAAACCAGGCTTGGGAGGTTTCTGCTGGAAAGGATTGCACTGGCTGCTGGACCCCAGACAATGTGTGTTATGGCTTAGCAAAAAGTTCATCTGAAGTTTGCTCATGTCTAAAGACTTTGCCTGAGACCGAGATTAAGGAAGGCAGACTAATTAAACTGGCAAAAGGAATTTCAAAGCAATCAATTTATGAAATGATGTCGTGGCTATTGTTGGGGGTGTGTAGCCAAATCTATGTTGAGAATCAAGAGCAGAGAGCCCAGCAAAGTGATGTGAAATTGTGAGTTCTGCCAGAAGAGAAGCTCCAGTAAAGCTGTGGACTATAAAGATAAAGCAGACGAGGTCTTCATTGCTGAGAAGTGAAAGAGTATGAAAGATGGCCAGAGGGCATCACAACAAGTAGGAAGACTCTGCCTTTTGCAGACTCAAAAAAGAAAAAAAAGAAGCAAGCCACAGATGCCGTGCTCAGGATGGTAGCAGCTCGGGGGACTGGTCCTGAACTGAACTGAGAGTGCTCAGTGAGCCACGCACTTGACTCCTGCAGCTAAAAGAGAAAGAAGCCCAGCTACTGCTCCTTCTGATAGCAGGTCTTGGAATCATCCACATGGTCCCGGGCTTAGGCTCACATGGAATACAAGAGTTGTGGGATTGAGAAGGCTTCCACCACATGTCAGAAGGCCTGGGAAGCCAGGCAGCGAGCCCCTGAGAGGGCAGTGCGTGAAGCTGCGAGGGAGAAGCCAAAGGTGCAGTGGAGACCCCAGAATCTTGGAAAACCCAGGAACAGGGATCATCTAAGGAAAACTAAACAGAGCAGAGTGGGCCTAAGACAGAAGCCATGGAAACTACTACCATCAGAAGAGCCATAGGGGTGGTGTCGCCCAAGTAAGCCCTCTTCGGAGCACACAACTTGACACAGATGGCTTGGGATGCTGCACAGGGAGCTACAGGACTTAATGTTTGTCCTGCTGTATTTTGCACTTGCTTTGGCCCCATGGCTTTGTATCCCATTTTCTTCATGGCTTTTGCTATTTTCCACCACGATGAACTGCTGTCCTTTGCCATGTGCCACGGTACTTTAGAACCAGCTGATTATGGACTGAGAGCTGTACAAACTGTGAGTTAAATAAACCTTTCCTTCTTTCCTTATTTTGGGCATGAAGTATTTGTCTTGACAAAAGTCTTACTGGACATAGATTCCCAGACTACAGTTGTTGAGTGCGTATTTACAGTGCTTTAAGAAAACGCCAGGGTATGAATAATCCCAATACCCTTGTGCCCTGTCCTCCCACTGAGCTATGTAAAGACCCAGCTTGCTTTTTTTTAGACAGGTTCTTTCTATGCTGCTCAGATAGGGTTCAAACTTTCAGCCTCCTAGAATATCTTTTCATTTTAATCACTACTATAGAATTCCCTTGATTTTCACTCACTACATTTCCACAAATCCTCTTTTTAATAATATTGTAAATAAGTTCCTCCTTAGCCATTCTATTTTCAAGAAAACTTTTTAAAATCGCCATGCCTAAGAGAGGAGAATGGCAAATTTTTCTCTCATTCTGGGGTCACCTCTTCAGACAAGAGATGCAAAATCAAGTCCTAGGTATAAGTTTTAGCTTCTCAGAAGATGGGACTTCCCTCTCGATGATGTAAATATTGGAGACAAAGAAACTAGTGGTGCATCTTATCTCTGTGCTTCTGGTAGGTGATGTCCACTTCTATTTATTTTTGGGAATTCTTTAACTTCTCATGTAGAAAAGATACATATTGCAGCTGGGCGGAGCCTCTTTTATGTCTGTGACTTGACTTGCAAGAGAGATTTGTCTTTGTGCATAGAAAATAATTTGAAGAAATAAGAATTATTTTTCAAAAGAGTACTTAATGCTCCTTAATGCTCCTTTTATTCTACTTAAAAGATTGAAGAGTTTGAAGTATGTCAGAGTTTTGAGTCACAGATCACAGTGGGATGTCATGCAAACTCCAAGATAGCTCCTAATGAGAAAGGACAATAATCAAGTTGGTAAATCTTATAAAATCAGGGTGAGAAGTAAGTTATGGATCAGTCCCTGTTAGCAGCCTCAACATCCCCTCTCTTGAGCCAGAGTAATAATCATACCAAGACTGGCTGTGCATCGGGAATAAACACTGCTTTTCAAGGAAGGACTCAAAACCAACCAAAGACTGAGGCTGGCATGACCCAGCCATTATCCTAATTATTTACATCCCTTGCTTCTTTTGCTGAGATCTTTTCTGAAGTGATGAAGATTCACTCTCTAGCTGCTATAGCTTAGCTCCTTCTATTAGCAGAAAGGCCCCAGTTTTTGAACTTTCAGATGTCAGTGTACCTCCCATACTGTTTTTATATTTATCTGCAGCGAAAAGGTGATTCCTCCAAGTGCCTTGGATTTGGTTGACTCAGATTTACTGTCTGGCTTCCCAACCTTATTCACGAGTACAATGTAATAGGAAAAGGCAAAGCTCTTTCAAGTCCCCGTGGATTCCTGTGGCAAGGTGGTGAAAATTTTGTTTTCCTTACTACTTTCCATTTCATAAGAGAAATAGTCTCAAGGAGAGGATTTCTAATGCAATTTTGTTAGATACAGCCCATTAAATATGTAGGGCTGGATTTCCAAGCTGTATCTGCAGCCCTGAGGGAGAACTCTCCCTTTGTCATGGAAACCCAGGAGAAGCTTGCAGCTGCGCTGTTTTATGAATTAAAAATCTAAAAGGAAAGCTTTTTTCCATTTCAAATCCAGGAGGAGTTTTTAGGACTTTTGCCTTGGTGTGCCTAAAGTTTACAGCACTGTACTTCAAAGATGCTCACAGTACAGCCTGAAGATGGCATTTCTGAGAGTGGTCAAGTTATGTGATAGATTGGTTGATAGATAGAAGACAGGGATGGATGGATGGATGGATGGATGGATGGATGGATGGATGGATGGATGAAACAGAAGAGAGAGACAGACAAACAGAAAGAGAAGAGAAGAGAGGAGAGGAGAGGAGAGGAGA
>NW_004524589.1:1446530-1462152 GCF_000260255.1 Octodon degus | reverse complement strand
AGAGAAGAGAAGAGAAGAGAAGAGAAGAGAAGAGAAGAGAAGAGAAGAGAAGAGAAGAGAAGAGAAGAGAAGAGAAGAGAAGAGAAGAGGAGGGCTAGGCCCTCTACCCCTCAGCCCCAACATATTTTTTCATCCTTTCTCAAATGAGTGAGGTCTGCCAATAGGCCCCAAGGCCTTAGGAGACATTCACACTTTCCAGCTCACCAGTCTGTTGGAACTGTTAGTGTACAACTGCTGGCTCTGGACACCACCGCTGGCTTGCATCCAAAGCCTGCAGCTTCGCTATGTGATTAAGGCAGGGTGATTTCACTCCTCACTGCTTCTGTGTCTTTGTTCATGTGGCTTATGACAACCAAAGAACAAGAGCTAACTCTCGTAGTGTGTCTCTCGTGGTCCCCTTCCGTGTGGATGATGACATCCCACTAACACCCAGCACCACAGCACTGCTCAGCTAACCGACCTGTGCAGCTGGCACCAACAACTACCTCTGGGCATGTCATGCAAACTGGAGGTGACGGTGGGTATCCCTGGGTCTGGCGGTGGCCCCTGCTGTCGCTACCCTCCTTACCCCTTGTACTAGCGTCTATCTCTGATCCTAATCACAACTGGACAACAGACAGGTGGGGCATTTTAGGGGCGTGTAAAGCACTCGAGCCTAATTTAATGCTCCGCTCGCCCCGTGCTAACATTCTTCATCTTTAGCCTCGGCCCCACCAGTTACGTAGCTGGTCCTGTCAAAAGCACTGTCTCCAGCCAGGCTTAGTTCTGTGTACACCAGTGAATAATAACAACACGGAATCCGTTTCTTTGAGATCCACTTTTGGGATGCCAAACTCTGCCTGGGATTATAAAGTTATGCGGCCAGCAGAACTGTGGTCAGTACCGGAGTCAGGGACAACAATGTTGGTTCCAAGTAGACTCTAGACACACAAAACTGGATGGAGTATTGGTGGGCTCTACATCCATAAATTCAGACAGAAAGATTTATTAAATGTTAACAATTACTTTTTGGAGCAAGTAAAAAGGTGTAAAAGCTGTCAGCAAAATCACTTGGGAAAGGGCTGCTTATAGTGTTTTTAATGTTGGTGCAGTTAGCAACTGACTTTAAATAGTCTCTTGATCAACATAAAAAGGCATTTCAAGAAAGGACATGAGTTATAATGCCATTAAAACTGCACATTCATTGTACAAGTACCTATTATAAAGAAAATCCTTTCTAACTAAGATTTGCTATTCAGGATCTAAGCTTCTTTTTTCACAAGAAAAAAGAATCAAATGCTATGATTTATTTCATCTTGGAATATTAATAAAATTGAAATAAGCTTTAAGTTTTCCTCTGACTCATTAAGTTAGAAAGTCAAAGTGTTAAAATATATACTTGTTCTTCCAAATAGAGTGAAGTAGGTAACTCAGAAAAAGATTTTCATTGTTACTTTATTGCGTGTGTAGCATAAAGTCAAAAGACCTACCGGGAGAGTTTTGCACCAATTGCAATGCAAAATTTAGTTATATTCATCATGTAGCTTTACTTGTCAAAAAATATCTGAAAACTTGTACAGTTAGAGAAAGTATCAATAACAAAATTTCACGGCCCCCTTTTAGAACTGTGGCCTTAACATTTTGTAGGGAAATAAAGCTTTGGTTAACCTTGGCACTGGCAGACCTCATTAAAATAACAGCCTGTCAGTTTCAAGTTTAAAATAACAGGGTTGTCAGTTTTATATGCAGCGGAACAATCTACAGTCTTATTCCCTGGAACAACTGTGGGAAGGGGCAGGAAGTGGGCAAAGATTGGGCAACACTGCCACCAGGTGGCCAGGAGAGAACATGACCTCTAAGTACCTACGGGTGAGGCCAGACGCGGTCTTGAAGGCAAAAGCAGACATGTGGTTGCGCATTTCAAATCAACTCTTTGACAGCTCTCTGCTTAAAAAAAAAAAAAAAAAATGCACGCACGTGATCAGAGCCCATATGCAATCTATAATCTTAAAATTATAGTAAGACAATAAGAAACTGCCGTTCAGTGACCTTCCTATCAAAGCTTGACACATTAATCCTTAAGTGAGTGAACTCTTATTTTAAAAAATGGAATCAAATAAAAATCTTCTGATATTTTCCTTTCTAAAAGCTGCCACTTACTTGGTGGCTTGTTACGCAAGCATCTTGGTGGAAGTTCATCGATCCATTTATGTACACAGTTAAGCACTTTTCTAGATGACTGTTATACTTCAGTAAAAATAAATAAATGAGCAAAATTGCCTGTCTGTAGGCAGAATATCAACAGATGTCACAAAGCTGAGGGTAGCATGCACCCCTCTAGAGAAAGGGACGCCGTTCGAGAAATTGCCTACATCTACATCCTAAACTGGCTTCTAATTTTACCTAACCTCAATTTAGTTCTTTCCTGATGCATTTGGGCGGCTGCCTGGGGGCTTGAAGTGGGGGAACAGGAAATAGCATAAGAAAAAAATATGTTTTGTAGATGTGTACGGTGACCTGCCTCAGAACCTCACACGGAGGTGCTGCACACGTGGGTGAGCCAACAGCCTGCCTCGCCCTCCTTCAGACAAGGAGCCCCTCTCGGCAGCATCCAGGCCTTTTCTGGATGTGTTCAAGAAGAGTCTCCGCTCATGTGCGCGGAACGGTGGCCACCAGCCACACAGGGCCGCTGAGCACCAGAGACTCGCTGGAGAGCCCAGTGCTGCAGGTGAGAGGCCCAGAACGCACTGTGGCACCTGCCCACGATGCCAGCACTGGCCCCAGCTACACAGCGTGGGGCAGCTTGTGAACCAAACTGAAATGGGCTGTAAGGACACTGCATAATCCACCCCAGATTTTTAAAACTTCTCATCAAAAAAAACGGAATGTAAAATATGTCATTACTACTTTTTCATATTTGTTGCATGGTGAAACCATAATATGTTGGGTATGTTGGGTTATACAAAAGATATTATTAAAGTGAACGTCAAGTTACTTATGTCAAATGTGGCTACTAAAATCTTTAAAATTATATAGGTAGTTCCCATTTGTGGCTCACATTATATTTGTGGTGCCTTCAGCTGTCATCGCTTCCTTACCCAGAGTGGCCACCCTGTCATCTTCCAAAACGCTGTGACTTACATTCTCAGGCATGCTTGCTAGTGTCTCATTCTCTTGTTCCTAGAATTCCTTTAAGCCAAAATTACTGGCAATTAAAGCCAAGCCAATTCCTAGTTAAAGTCATAAAGGAAAATGCAGAACACAGTTCAAGTTTGCATAGTTGAGTGTAAATCAAATCACATATGCCCCAAAGAGATTTATATGCATTTTATTTCCTATTCCCTATGAGATCAAGGTCTAGCCCACCAGTTTTTCCTCTCCCTCTGAGAAGAAGAGGGATTTCTGACATCTTTGCCCCTTGTAGGGCAAGAACAGTCCCCACACAGGGTACCAGATGCTAAGGATACGAAGGTGAAAGTCAAGTACTATGATATCACTTGGGTCTAATCGTAAGAGGAGAAGATGGCACGCCCTGGGTGTTGCCCCATGGGGTAAATTGGATCTTTAAAGTTACCAGATGGCTCCCTGGAGCAGGTAATTTACCTCACAGGGGTAAGAACTTGATTTCCAAGAAAGAGTGCAGCTTAGTCACCCTATGCCATCTGTCCCTGTGGTGATAGTGCTACCCATTAAGAACTTCCAGTTCCAAGTACCTTAAAGATATGTTAACTTGCTAATGCTTTCTTCAATCGTGGAAAAGGTAGCATTTCAGGTGGGGGGTGTATTTTCTCCCCATTTTGAAAAATCAATTTATGGTGAGATTATGCAACTCCGCCAAAGACCCAGCTGAAGCACTCGGTGCTGCGTGCCTGCTTCTCTCCATGACCAGAGAGCCTTTGATGCTCAGATTCCTCTGTAGAAAAGCTCTTCTCAGCCTTCTCCCTGCCCTTCAGGATCTAGTTCACCTTCTGCCTCTAAGACTCACTACGTTCTGGCGCCCCACACCCCTACACACAGGAGTCATTTACCGTGCACATTTGCACGCATAGATGCTCATTTATGTTCCATGAGTGGCAAGTCCATTGATGGCAGAAGCAATCATTTTCCCATGAAACCAGAAGCTTTATACCACTACTTCTGGTGGTGGTCAATCTATTTTTCAGGTAACTAAAGCTAGCATTCACGTTTCACTTGGAGAGCCAACTTTTATCCTCCTGGTTACTCTGGGTGCTCTGCTCCCTCATACACTATCCAGCTGAGCACTGCTGTACACTACACACCGCTCTGAGCAGGACCCATATTCCCTGGGTAGTGGTGAATACAAAGATGGGGAACCCTGTCCCTGAGTTCCTTGCAGGCTAGGATGGAAGCCCCAGCCAGAATCACAATAGATGAGGAAGTGTTTATGACAGGAAAGACCAAAAGAATCCCCGTCACCATGGAGGCTATGGGACAACCTGAGTACCTCTGAATGCCCAAGCAGGAGCCCTACTGGAAAGAAAACGGAGGTGACACTCATGGAAAGTTAGCCATTAAGTCCTACTCTTCTTCCCTCACTATATGTAGTTTTCATGTCACAGTGAGAGTTCAGAAACTCCTGGGGGCCCCATGACTTACTCAGCAGTACTTACTAATGTCTCATCTTACTGTTTCCAGAATTCTTTCAGGCCCAAATCACTGCTGGCAAAACTCAACCCAATCCCCAGTTAAAGCCATGAAGGAAAAATCAGGACAGTGTTACATAATAGATTGTCTTAGTTACTCGTGAAAGGAGAGGCTTATTTAAGCTCGCCGTTCGTTGAGGTTTCAGTCCGCAGTCAGCTGGCTCTAAAGCAGGGCAGCACAGCAGGGGCAGCAGCTCATGGGACAGTGGCAGGAAGCAGAGACAGCCAGACAAACAGACAGCCAAAGACAGGAGAAGGGGAAATAGATTTCCAGGCCACGCCCCCAGTGACCCACCTCCTCCTCATCTCTCAGCATCACATTTAGCTATAAACTCATCAGTGGGAATTTCCTCTTTGCTTGAAAAACAGATTTCCTCTATATCCTGGCATAGGCAAGAGGTCGTAGTAGTTGTGACTCTGTTAAGACCCCACGATCCAATCATCTTTCCCCCCCAAAGTTTCACCTATCAGTACAAGAGGCTTTGGGGGGGAACACCTAGACCTAAACCATCACATAGATATAACACAGTAGATGCAAAATTAGCATATATGATACACCACACAGCACGAGTCTATACAGTTAAGTATAAAACAAATCACGTATGTCTCCAAGCGATTTATATGCCTTTGATTGCCTAGTTTATGAAAGCTTTAGGGCAACCTACATGTATCCTAAATGGCTTTAGAATTCAGATCTGTTTTGTAACTCCTATTTGCTGAATATCTTTCTCTATTGTATCTAAGCTACTTCACAGGTGTGTGTACATCTTTATGAGTCCTCTAGCTCTTGGATGGAACCATGTCCACATGTCCACAGTATCTTATTAGGAAAAGCCTGCTTGACTGCACCACTCCGAAATGTGCAAATACAGTTTCTTGTTTCCTGGTGGATTCCAAATATCTGTAGTCACCTCAAAAAGATCAGAATGTTCATCTCCTTTTTAGCTTTGGTATGAAGATAGAATAAAGCTCCAAGAATTTAGAATTAACTGGTGAATTATAAAATAAAGAATGAAGAGAAGTGCTTGGTTATACATCTTCCCCTTTTCTCTAATTAATAGGAATATTTGTTTTATTTTTTATCAGTAAAGATCTTTGATTGTTTCATTAAAATATCACAAATTGGCCTTGCAATCCAGAAGCTTGTTTCTGTGGCTAGATTAACTCTTGGATCTTATTCATCTGGCTGCTGAACTGGTCCCTCTTCAGAAGCAGATACCATCCAAAATTTTTCTGATATCCTTGTTTTTGACTGTTGTGGCTTGCTAAATCAAAGCAGCTGAATTTGAAACAAGCTGAATGTCATTTCCTTCAAGTATTAGCTCATCTTTCTGGGCCTGAGACACTGAGCAAGCAACACCTGCCCTTGTATGAACTCAGTAAATGTATTTTTCACCCAAGAAATTCCAGATTTCAACAAGAGACCCATTCTCCTGAATAACAACGCTGATGGGGAAGTGAGGACACACAGACCTCATCTTGTAACGGAAGCCCCGCGTGACCCCACTTGCTCATGTTCTGTACACGGCTACAGATCATGTAGGCAGTTGCCAACTCCTGTTTTCCCACCATTTGTCAACCCGGAGCCCCTTCTTTTTCTTCCCAAGGAGACCGAGTTCCACATTGATGTGGTTGAATTCTCTCCATAGGGTCCCTCTGGGGCCTTTCAAAGTAACTATGCATCTTTTCAGAGTAATGTTGACAGTTTCTGAAATGTCAACAATCTGATTGCTAAGAATGATCTTCACTCTTTCAGGAGATGCAGCAAAGAGAGAACAGGTATATTTCTAATGTCCTGGATTTCACTTCCTGAAAATGAGATTTCCTAATTTAAGAGTAACTTCACATAGCTATGTGCTTAACAAAATCACCGCATTGTGTCAACCTTGCATAGAAAGAGAGATTGAACCTCTTGTTTGGATTTTCCAGGTATCAGCAAATCCCTGTGGAGGGGCTGAACACTGGAAGTAACATTTGGCAAAGAATTAGTAGTTTTCTGCAAGCCTAGATAGATGCTCAGAACAACCGACTGTTTTTTCTTATGGACAAAATTAGGCTATAAAGTCTCCCTGGAAATTTTCAAATTTAAGTTCTGACTTCTGTCTTAATGATGTTCAAGGGGGTCTGTCCCTCAGGGTCACCATGACTTCAGTGGCTATATCTTGAAATAGAGGAATCTGCTTTCCCAACCAAGAAGAAATGCCCAGAATCTACACCATGTAATAATGATTGAATAAATGATGGTGGGAGTAGAGGTCATTTTTAAATATCTGCTTTCCGTAAGTGCCAGACACTTTGAATGGCTTGTCTTCACTTGAGCCTGTACCTGGGATCACCCTGTCCCACATGATGAAGACTGCATATCCAGTAGCCTCCTTTAGACTCTGCACTAGTCACAGTCCCTGCTCGAGGCCAGGGCCACTCCCGGAGGATATCTGCTTCTGCACAGCAGAAGAATGCACAAGAAATAGGTGGGGGGACAGACTCTGCTATTGAGACTCTGCTCTCGCTGGTCTCCAAAGCAGCACACAAGAAATCTGAAGTCACACGTTAAGGTCAGAAAGGACTCCCAGGGAGTGGGCAGAGAAACCAGAATCAGTGCCTGGAATCTGAGGCCAGCTATTGGCCTCGAAGGGACAGAGCAAAGCGAGAGATCAAGTCAGCCTTAGTCTGGGTGACAGTCACAAGGAGAGGAAAAAGACTTCACTGAGGCTGTTTGATCAGCCTGTGCACGGAGATCCCAAAACTCCCCAGGGAGGGGAGGTGACTTGCTGTAGATTAGACAGCAAAACCCAAATCCTGTTTCATTAGACACAGATATTTGTCATATGAAACCTTTAAAGGACATCTAGGTGAGTCTCTGTCAAGAACGCTAGAAGCTTTGGACAGTAGGAACTCTGCTGAATTTCAGGCTACCCATGGCGAAGCATTTATTCCCTTTCATATGGATTTCCACAGGACAAAGGACTTCCTACCTTCTTCTCTTTGCTGTCGAATTCTATAGATAGATATCAGGTAGATGTCATACTGTGTCATCTCTTGAAGATGGGAACATTACTACACTTACTTTCCTAAAATGCACTACTATGAGGAGTGAGGCACAATTAGAACTTTAAATACAAATAGGAGGATTTGCAAGGTTGTTGTTCTTATTGTTGCTATTTTTAAATCAGCTGCAAAAAATAAAAATCTGACCATACAAAGGTAATTTTGGTGTTTCCTATACTTATTTCGCTTTGAGGACCACTATTTTACCAAAACAGGATCCCATCTGCCTTTTCAAGGCCATGCCCTTCACAAAGCATAATCATCTAGCCAAGAAACTCTGACTCGAAAGCCACAGGGGATAATTCAGACTCTAAATTTTTCATCCAATTCCCAATCTCCTGAGAAACACAACAAAACAAAGCATTGTCTTTTTGAAATTTCAAAGTTTCTCTCACTTCCTACTGAGTTTTTTATCCTTCCTACTTTTTCCTACAAAATGTGTGAGTGTTTCTCTCCTTAGGGAGTAATGTTAAAAGTGCCACACCACAGGGGGAAATATATGTCACTCAAAAATAGACTAGGGGTTGTGATTGAATTCCCTGGGAATGCGTGATAAAGCCCAGGATGTGGAGCTGGTTTTTGGCTGCATACAGACTCTAAGACTCAGTGGAACCCTGGGTGTATTATGTGGGCAAAAATCTGCTTTAGGCTTACTGACAGCCTGGATGCCAGAGAACCTGCTGTCATCCATGAGACTTATTTAGATGCTCTCTGAAAGAAAGCATATTACCAGCAACTTTTCCACCAAGTGTTGCAGAACTTACCCAAACGTTATGGACAGTGCAGTGAAAGCCATACAAAGCAATGGCAAAGGGCTTCACAAACTCAAAATAAGTGAGAAGTCGATGTTCTGTGAGGAGAGTGCTGAAGCCATCATCAGAAGACGTGGGTTTGAGTGCAGGGTTCAACATGAATAGAGAGGCAGATTAAGCACATCTCATGCCTTTGGTCTTTGCAGGGAACTGTACGCCATCAGTAACTGCAACTTCACTTAACAATATTAGGGGATTCTAATTATAAATATTTGGCAGAAAAATCATGTGGGATTCAGAAACTTTTAAAACTTTGATCCAGACTGTATATGGCTCCGAGTAAGTGGGAAAGGATGTGAACAGACCCATTCCTAGGTCAATGGGGCCAGGAGGAGCCTTTTGAGCAAGTACAACCTGGATCCCCCTGTAGGCTCTCACCATCGGTGCGTATCCTGGTGCTGTAAACCACTCTGCTCTGCAGTAAATCTGGACAAGGTCACTGTTTCCAAAATGGGATTATTGAGCTCTTAGTTTGTAGGTGATTTTATGCACCATGAATTTCCTTGAATTTTCCCAAGTATAGTGGCCTTATCTATGAGGCAAAACATAAGCTGCCTTCATTGCTTTAAAGAGATTGTTTTCCAAAGCTAACAAATGACCTTCAGCCTATAAAATATTCACATTGTTTTTCCCCTCAATATGTATTATTTAGTGTAGATAGTCCTTTAAATATTAATCACCTATTTTCTAAAGATATGGTATATATTATTTACATCCGATTAAGTTATGTTTTTATACAGATAAAATAGGCCCATTGGGATCTCTGTGAAGTCATGAGCAAAGGGGGCATGGATCCAGGGGCGCACACAGGTACCCAGGGAAGTGGTTTCCAGCCCACAGGCAGCACATGGCCCTCTCCACAGTGGCTGCCCAGGGAGAACCCACAGGAGACAAAGAGCTCAGAATAAACAGACTTTGGGCTGCAGGTGGGTAGATAGACAGCCTTGGCTAACCCATTTGTAGGAGAAAATCAAACAGACCCAGTCCCATGAGCCATCTAGGAGATAATGGTGATAGCCCAGTCCAACACAGCTAAATAAGAACCCAGCAAGTCACTTATTTAGAAAGCTCAAAGGGAAGGTGTTGGAAATGACATGTCTTCAGAAAGACCATGGACAGTATTTAAGATGGGGTTCATTTCATTTTTGGTGAAAGTCTCATGTCTTTCCCCAAACCAAGGGTGCCTTTGTGGCTTCTGAGGTACTTGCGTTAGACCTGTGTAAGTGCCTCCTGGGGTGACATTTGAGATGACAGGAGCCGGGAATCCTCATTAGAGGGTCAGCAAGATCATCTGAGTCACTCTTCTCTGCGAGTGACCAGGTGAAGAGAATGTCCTGCTTTTCTAAAGCCCTGATAGAATCTGTGCGTGTCTTCCTTACTCCCTGAAGCAAAGTCCAGACGGCAGTAGCTGGCACATAGTCAATAATTTTTGAAATCTTACTTCCCTTAAAAGATAATCAGCAATGCTGATCATGTATGTATTCATTCAACAAATATTTATTAAGCACCCGGCGCACACAAAGCACTGTTTGCCGAGTCCAAGTCTGAAGAGTAGGTCTCCCTGAGGGTCGGCACTGTGCAGCTGCTCATTGGCCAAACCAGTGACTCTGGACCAGAGCAGAGGCTGACAGCAATGACATTTCATGGGTAAACTCCTCCAGCTCTTGGAGGTGAAAACTTGGAAGGACACGATGCCTTTCTTTGTTTTTGATCCCTCTGGATAGAATTACTAATTATCCTGCTTCCTGAGCATTCCCATGACAGACTTGAGCAGTTACAAAGAGCAAATATCAGCAAAGCTTAGGTGGGAACGTGGTATTTCCCAAAAAGGAAATTCCCAGACTGAACGACACCAGTTCCCCCGCAGCCCTTTGCTTCCCCATGACTGTAACAATTGCTCCAAAGCTGTTCGCCCCCTCCAGAGAGTGCAGGCTCGCACCATCAAGGACAGCAATTGTGTACAAGTCATCTTTGTTCCCCAAGAGCCTGGAATAAAAAACCTGACCTATAAAAGATGCACAGGAAGTATTTAACGGAGGAATACTGGCAACAAAAGTCTTATTTCTAATTTAATCAGTGTGTCTGGACTTCTAAGTTACATTTTTCTGTCTCATTAAACTTCATGGAATGTTGCTGAATTTTTGTTTGCTGAGTCAGTCATTCAAAGAATTTCCTATGTGCGTGTCCCTGTGCTTTATCATAGCCATGACCACTTTTTAGAGTTATACTTCCATCAGCAGAATATTCAGAATCATAGACACCCACTTTACTTATATTTATTTATGCATAAAGTACATACGACCATCACTGAACTAATACATTGATATATATGTGATTTATATGAAAATACAAGTTTTTGAGGAATGATGCAGAGAAAGTGAAGACATTTTATTATTTTTACTTTGTATTGTTGTAGATAGTTTAAGAATAATCTAGAAGAAGGAATTTTGAATGTTTCTACCACAGAGAATAATGAACGTTTGAGAATACAGATGTGCTAACCCTGGCTTGAACATTCCACCCTATGTACATGTAGTAAAACATCACATGACACTGCATAAATATGTACAGTTTGACATGTCATTTAAAAATTAAAAGTTTAAAAGAGCAAGAGAAATACAGTAGCTCCCTCCATATTAGTAGCTTTATCTTCTATGATTCCAGTTGCCCGCATCAGTATGTAACAGAAGGTCCAGCCAAATGGCTCAGTGGATTAAAGCACCTGCAAGCAGGCCCCACCCCCAGGGTGTGCTGAGATGGAGATTAAGACTGGGCGTGGTGGCATGCACCTCTAATCCCAGCTCTTGGGAGGCTGTAAATAGGTGGATCAGTACAAGTCCAACCTAGTAGTGAGACTCTCAACACCCTGTAGACCCCTCCCTCTCAAAAAAAAAAAAAGAAAGAAAACTCTAGAAATAAATAATTCATGTTTTAAACTGTCTTTTTTAGCAGTATACTGCTCTAGCCCACCAAGGATAGCAGTCTTCCCTTTGTCTAGCCACGAATCCACACTGCACATGCAAAGGGCTCCAAGGTCAAGGGTCGCCCAAAGCAGACAAAGCTCCAGAAGGTCAACAATAGCCTCTCACTGCACCACAAGCCAGCGCCACTGATCTCACTTCCTGTCTTCATGCAGGGACCTTGTATTATCTCACAGGGCCACAAAAACTGAGCTTAGTACATGGCCTCGCTACGCACCTGGGACTCATAGTGATCTCCTGTCTCAGCCTCCCCAGGGCTGGGATTACAAGTGTGCGCCACCAGGGATTGAAACTGGGTCCTTGCACTTGCCAGAGAGGTGATTAGACTGCCAAGGTATCTCCCCATCCCCTCAGTACAATAATTTTGACTGACAGAGATCATATGCACATTACTTTAAGAACAATACATTATTATGATTATCCTACCTTATCATTAGTTATTGTCAACCTTCTGTTTAATTTATGCTAAACTTCACCATAAGGGTGTAGGCAGAAGAAAACTTCGGCATACAAAAGGCTTGTGCTAGCACCGGTTTGCACATCTATGAGGGCTTCGGAATGAAGCCCCTGTGACAGGAACTATTATAATTTGCCTGCCAGTTGATTATTATTCACTTGTGCCTAAATTGGTTGAAATGCAACAAATCCGTAGTTTCTTTCCCGAAGTCACTTGAAGTCACTATTCCATAAATTAATTGATTAAAATTAGGCCTTCCATCCTATCTGTACGTTTAACTACACACGGCTGTTAGCAGCAAGATAACTATCAGGACAGGCACCAGCCCAGGACTCCCTACTCAAACACCTTCCTCTTTGTGTACAGGATCATGGTGAAGTGGCCGTCACTATATGATTACAGATAGAAAGCCTTCATTCCTCTTGCATACTTACATTTAAAAAATAGAAACAGAAGGCTCAGGGTTTTTGTCCTCAGTCACACACAAACTTACCACCAAACCCAAGCCCAAGTCGACGCTCCGAGCAATGAGGCTAATTAAGCCCAGTGGGGAAGAGTAACCATTTCAAAGCCTTCATTTGAATTGGAGTCTTGTCTCCACCGGTTACTAGATGTGCGACAAATCTCTCAGCCTCTGTAACTACCTGCGTCCCAGTGGCACAAAGCGTCTAATGATAATGTTTCAGCCAGACAAAAGACTTGCGAAGATTGAATGGGAGTGCTTCGGCTCACAGTGAGCCCCCATTTTTGTGGGTCAGTGACCGCCATAGGCTGAATCCAGCCAGGCTCTTAAAAGCCACGTCCCTTCGCAACAAACTCTTCTTTCCCAACTCTTCATTACTTTTACATTTTCGAACAATTCTGAACTGCCTGAAAAATAGCAATATGCCTTCCGTAGAGAGTCAGTATTAGTTGAGAGTTTTTGCTATTTTCAAGTAAAGGACACAACATTTATCATTAAGTATCTCAGTATGAATCTTTTCAAAACTCCTATACAGCCATAATATCGCGAGCACACTTAATGAAATTTAAAAACTAAAATCACCTACCATCTCTTCTATATTCAAAATGCCCTGATTATCTCAAAACTCATTCTTATACCTGGTTCCTGCCTCCAAGTTCAGGGTTCATGTAAGGTCATCTACGTGGCATTTGCCTGTTGTGTTTTTGGGCTTTTTCTTTTCATCTAGAAGAGTCTTCCTGCCTTTATTGATTTATTTATTTACTCGTGTTCTTTAGAAGAGTGGAAGCCAGTTGTCTTCTGGAATGTCTCATTCACTGGATGTGTCTGATCATTTATTTATGGTGTTATTTGGTTTTGTTTCTCTAGCTCTGCTTTGTTCTGTAAGATAGACGTTTCAACAAAAATTCGGATGGGATTCAAGTTAAACATTTGGGGCAAGATTAGTTCTTATGTGAAGTTACCAGACAAGAGCATTTGACTAGTCCTTTCTGCTCTTTCACTCGCCTAATCTCTGCTTCCGCCGTCAGTCAGCTTTGTCACCTTCCCCGCTCCTGTGTCTAACTGTGAGGTTGAGTAAGGGAGGCTGTGAGGATGGTGGCATTTTCTCCCCAGAGATTCCGTTTTCATGAACTTTTGGATACGACTTAAATTAAGAATGTTCTTATCTACTGAAGCCAGTAGTTCACATTATCAGAAGTCAGAATAAACTCCAGATAAATCCTACAAGACAGCTCAAGTTTCCCCTGCAAACCCCAAGAGCATAGATTTACATTGGATTCCCATAGACTAGCATGAATTGTTTAATTTTTAGAAATTATCAATATCATAAGATATATATATATATATACACACTTTTAGGTCTTACTAGTATTACTAGCTAAGAGTACTATTAATGTAATATTGGATCAGTGATAAATACCATTTGCAAGTATCCGTGAGAGTTAGTTCATCCCAGAACAGCTTATTTGAGAAGCAGAGAGAAGGTACTGTTTCGAATTTGGTGTTTTAGTCCAGGTCCCTGCTCCCACGGGGTTTGTGTTGTTGCGAGCGAGGGCACAGTGCTCGGGCCAGGAGCTATGTGTACCGCGAGGGCTCCTGATCCACGGCTTAGCTCACAGTTTGGCTGCTGAAGTTCTCCGGAAAGAAAACAAAATAAAGCAAAGCAAAACACAAGACGGCAGCCATGTATGGCGCAGCAGTTACATAGATCATTCAGGAAAAAAAGTATGAGAGTTATATTTCTGAACAATGTAAGAATTGAAGAATTTCCCCAATACTGGAAAACAAACGGCAGCCGCACCGACTTCCTCTGGAATCAAAGGCCGGTCCTTCTCCGGGGCTCCCCGTCTCTATTTGTTCTGCTGTCTGCTTCCCGCCGCTGCCCAGGGGAGCAGGCCGCTGCCCCCCTCCTGAACGTCAGAGTAGCGTTCAGCTCTCCCCACTGCTCCTCGCTGTCATCTCCTTCAGCTGCACAGTGAAAATGCCACCGAGATGGCAGAGGGGTCATAATGCACACTGCCGTGAGCAATCGGGGTAGCGGGGAGGGGGAGGGGCCGCAGGCTTCCTCAAGGACACTTGTCACTGGGGGAGAACAAGGCGCGTTATGATAACCATCTACCATTTAGCCTTAACAGTATTGTCTATGACTTTGTAACAGAGCGGGATAATGAAATTCATTATCTCAGTTGATATTTATTGAGCACCTACTGTGTGTGCTGAAACGTGTGTGTGTGTGTGTGTGTGTGTGTGTGTGTGTGTGTGTGTGTGTGTCCAGCTCATCTTGGTTTATCTGGATCTTCCGGGACCTGTGATTTTAACGCTGAAAACTCAGCACTGCGGAATCCTCTAAGTCCCAGACAACCTGGAGTGCTCGGTGACTGAACCCTTCCTGAGGGCTGCGGACAAGACAAATGAAATGACAGCCCGTCCTGCTGCTAGGAGGCCTCGAGTCTGAGGGACGTCCGCCAAGGAAGCCAGTCCTCGGCGATCCGAGAAGCAGCACTTGAAACCGTCCCCAGGGTCCCGTGAGCATAACTGGGACCCTACCAAATGTACCATGGAAGAGCCAGTGGTTGACTTTGACTTCCTCAAACATAAGTAGTGGCTGGGCAGGAGGAGCACAAGCTCAGGGCCAGCCTGGGCTACTTCCTAAGACCCTGTCTCAAAATTAAAAGGGCTGGGGAGGTAGCTCAGGGGCAGAGTGCTTGCTAGCACGTGCAACACCCTGGGCTCTAAAGTTGGCGCTGTAAAATAAAAGAAAATAGGAGTAGCACAACATTCCCTGTTAAATTTGGCAACTATTAAAAGAGGAGGTGCTGGTGGGGCATTGTGCAGGTGTCGTTGCTCAGTCTGTGTGTCTGGTTTAGACTCCCACAGCACGCGGCGGAGATTGGGGTGGTAAATGCACGGATGACAATGCTCCTCGTTGCGCTTTATTGTGAGGCACACTTGCACACGGCGTGGCACAGCACCCGGCGTGGCACTAGCATACGGCGTGGCACAGCACCCGGTGTGGCACAGCACCCGGCGTGGCACCAGCACACGGCGTGGCACCAGCACCTGGCGTGGCACCAGCACCCCGCGTGGCACCAGCACCTGGCGTGGCACAGCACACGGCGTGGCACAGCACCCGGCGTGGCACAGCACACGGCGTGGCACCAGCACCCGGCATGGCACAGCACACAGCGTGGCACAGCACACGGCGTGGCACCAGCACA
>NW_004524589.1:1424395-1446255 GCF_000260255.1 Octodon degus | reverse complement strand
CAGCACACGGCGTGGCACAGCACACGGCGTGGCACCAGCACCCAGCGTGGCAGTATTCTAGTCCTGAGGATGGTGATTGCTTAATGAACTAAACGTAAATATGTCACAGTCGTTTTTGTTGGGCCGATCGCGTTGAAGCGAGTGGGACTGAACGGGCGAGGAGCGGTGGCCCTTGCGGAAGGTTCAGAACTCCGAACTAGATATTAAACAGCACAAATAAAATGTGAAATTTGTTTTTTTTCTCACATATTTAATTGTGAAAAAATTTCAAGCTTACCATCCAGATTCACTAATAATTAAATCATCAATCATTAAAAATCAATAATTATTTTTAAACCGCCACATTTTATACGCATATATATGACCTGTACTAATATTTATTATTGGTTATTATTGAAATATTGTTAGAGTGAACTGTGAACATCGTCGCTCTTTAATTAGCATTAAGTGTGGCTCTCCTCAGAGCGAGACAGCGCTACATCGCCACAGCATGATCTCGCATGCAGGAAATCTATCAGACACACAATCCTATCACCTAGCACAGGGAGTCAGTATATAAAATTTGCCCACTATCTCAATAATGTCCTTTATGACCATTATTTCTTGATCTAACACTAATTCAGAGTCATATACTATATTTGAATATTGCGTCGTCTCCTAACTTTTAATCGGAAATAAATCTTTAGCCTTTCATGTTATTTTTCTTAGGGTTCCTATATTCTGAATACAAATCCTTTATCAGGTGGGACTTGCATAACTATTCTCCCTGACTGTGATTGGTCATGTAATTCTAACAAGCTCTCTTTTTTGTTGCTGGTATGTGTTTGTGACCCATAATGATCACATGCATTCTGGAGAATTACCACGCGCATGTCTCACCTGCTGCTTATGCTGCCCTCTCCTCGCCCCTGTGCCCCATGCCCTTAGCCCATCTCACCGCGTCTACCTCCCTGCTTCCTACCATCTCTCTTTAATTGTCCTCCTAGAAGTGTTTCTATTTGGGATTTCCTGTGGACTAGAGATGCACCGCGCTTTCTTGTCAGTGTGTGTCACTGTGGAGGGGAGGCCAGCTGTTGTCTAGGATGTCCCCCGATTTGAGGTGGTCGGAGGAGTCCGCCTGATTAGATTCAGCAGGTAGACTGGCTGCCTCAGCCTGTGGGTTTCCTGCACGGCTCGCTCAGGGATCCTCTAGCTTTGAGCACTTGCCTGCCAAGCGCACACACTACAATGTCACCGCCTTTTCCTCTGTAGTTAAGCAGGGGTGGGAGGGCTTCCACATGCGCCTCCCAGGCCTCTCTCGATGCGTGGCTCTCCCAGCGCTCTGCAGCAGAGCCCCACCAACTGGATGACCGAAAGCCACAGCAAGGTGCTGTCCCCAGGGCCTGGAGTCTGCAGTCAGGGTGCTGCCAGGCTTCGTTCCCTCCGAGGGCTGTGAGGAAAAGGCCTTGCATTCCTGGCTGGTGGATGGCTGTCCCCTGTGGCACCCCTCCTGTCATCTGCCTCCCCCAGCCGGACATCTCTGAGTCCAAATATTCCCTCTTTATTAAGACATCAGTCGTGTCAAATCAGGACTGAACCTCGTAATTCCACTGACTCGTCTTCACCTCAGTAAAGACGCAATCTCAAAATAAGGTCACATGCTGAGAAATGCTGGGTCAGAACTTCAAAAATATGCATTTGTAAGGACACGACTCAACCCGTAGCATACACACTGTGTTCATCCATGGACTTCCCCCGTGCTTGCAAAGACAGAGAAGGAAATTGGAACTCTGGTTGCATCGACAGAAATGTTCACTGGGGAGCCTGCAGTCCCTGCCCCGGCCCTTGTCACAGTAGGAAGTCAAAGGCGAGGACACCCAAGCACCTGCACTAGGCCATTCCTGCCAGCTGTCCCCCACCTGTGCACTGCACCCCATGGGATTTCCCTCCTCGGGTGCTGGAGACTTTGCCTTGCCCTGGGCTTTCTACTCACACCCTAGTGTGTGGTGTGGGGCTGGCAACTGCACCTGAGCAGAAGTTCCCAGCAGCTGAACTGGTGACAAGATTTCTTTCTTGCAGAAACCAGTAGGCCAGTAGGAAGGTGTTTCCTTTCTCACTGCAGTGTTTCAGAGCATGTATGTGCACTCAGACAAGTGGGTTAGAAAGCATGCACTTAAGTGTTTGCAATAGGGACTCGAGAAAGAGGGCCCAGAAGCCAGGTGAGATGCTTGCTACATTTTTAAGTCAAGGGATGGAAGGGCAGGGAAAAAGGAAAACAAAGAACCAACTACCTAAGCCCTCTTTGCCAGATACAAGCAGAAGATGGCGTTGGGGGGGGGTGCTGTTCTGGCTGTGAACCCGAGCATCCTGTCTGTCTCTTAAATGTGATAGTTGTGTCACTCACATCACAGGTCCTATAACCTTCACCTGCGCTGTGTCCTTGTGCAGAAGGGAGCAGAGCCTGCGAAGGGCATTCACCACCTTTCCTTGGTTTCTCTATCAGGTCACAGACATAAAAGAGAAATTGAAGCTCTCTAAAAAGGTCTGGTCGGCACTGCCCTACACCATCTGCAAGGATGAGAGCGTGACGGCGGGCTCGTCCAACGAGGAGGAATGCTGGAACGGGCACAGCAAGGCCAGGTAAGGAGCAGAGGTGGGCAGGGCCGAGAATGCAGGCCTGGGAGGCTCTCCTGGCACCACTCTATAGACCCCTTTATGCAGCAAGCAGCAGAGGGTGGAGGGACGCAACGTCACTCAGCGACAGATGTTGAGAGTGGCAGATTTGATGGGCACCTGGGAGCACTTACTCTCAAGGTGCCATTAAGCATGGAATCCTTGCTCTGAACGTCTGGCCTCCAAATGAGGAAGGAGGAATGGTGACAGATGCCAGATCGCACTTAGCCTGAGATCACAAAGAGCTGTTTTATGTTCACTTAATGACTTTAAGATAGCAGGGCTATTTTTACCCAGAGTTAAATTTGCAGAACTTTTTTCACCACAAGTTAAATAGCAAATGAAAATTCAACTATAGTATTTCCAGCCTTAGAAGGAAAAATAATGGAGTATTTATTGAAAAGGTAAAGGGAAATAGCCAAGGGACAAGCAAGGAAGAGTTTAAACAGGCCCGCCCTTGGGAAGTCCTCCCAGAACCTCCTTTTAAGAGGGGGCTCTGTATTTAGCTCCCTAGCTGTTGACCAGGGCTGCGGCAACTCGATTAGGAGTGTCTGAATGTGTTGATTCTTCTCAGAAGTGGACTTGGCTGGGTTTTCATAGGGTGGAGACATTGAACCAGGGCACTGGCTGGGACTTGGCAAGCAGGGCAAGACATGAGGAGAGAAATCTGCCACAGCCCTCAGCAGCCAGGCTGCAGGTGGGTAAAGCAGATGGTAAGTTGGACCCAAGGAATCTTCAGGGATTGACTGACAGGTGAAGAAAGTAAGAAGGGAATCTACTCAGAGGTCTTATTGGGAAGTCTCAAACATAGGAAACAGCTGTGATCCAAAGGGAGCAAGAAGGGAGCTTCAATATTAAGTTTAGAAGAAATCTGCAAGAAGTGAGGAGTTCAAGGCAGGCATCTATTAGGTGTTATTTCTCACACTGCTGTATTGTATTTTTTGCATCTAGTGCTAATGCCATCATTAACCATACCAGAAAGAGCTTAGCAAGGTGTAATCAAGACACCTTCAGAAAGAGCTTTAACCATTTCTAGTTACCTAAAGTATCAATATGCAAATTTTATTTATTTTTTGAGATTAGAATTTCTTCTTTATTGTAAAGTTCCATGCTGATAGAAAATTCTGAAAATACAAAAATATGAAAGAATGCCCCATTTTGAAATAACAACTATTAACTTTATTCCTACTAGCTTTTTTCTTTTGTGTGTGTTTCTTTTTTTCCATAATTTTATTGAGAAATGAATAGCAATGAGACAGGTTCAAATCAAATTGGTACGACAGTTCCAATAATTAACACATTGCACAATGTCTTCCTAGTGGTTCTTTGTTGTACAAGACGCAGACATGATATCCTATTTACAAACACTATTAGAACAGATCCCTCTGTTCATTGAATTAAGAGAATGTAGCTATATATCTATCTAACCATTTTGAATACACAGATACAAAATGATAACTCATCTGTATCCCCTTTTTTATTTAGTTCCGTTATTTGAATATTATAGGTGTGTTAACTCATCAAAATATTCCAAAATAGTCCAGTAGTCCATAATAGTATTGGGTCTTCCGCTTAACTGGTAATGTCAGAAGTTGTTGACCTGAGTCCCCTACAGCTCAACATAACAACATGGCTTTACTTCTTGTACTTCATTTTATACTTTTCTGTTGGATGGCTAAGCCCAAGATAAAGCAAGACCTATGCAACAAGAGGTATAGCTTTTGAATCTGATAAGGTCAGTCAAATCCCCTCAGGATTTATCCTGAGACCCTGTACCTCAGATTGTAGATCCTTTGTCACTGTCAGCCATATAGATGAGTCACAGCCATTGCTTGGCCAATGTGTTCTCTGTGAAAGCCTAAGAGAATGTTTTCTTTCCATGTGACTCTCCTTAGGCACACTCTACATCATCAATCACTTTCCTCTTTGGCCCCATAATCTCCTTGATCAGAAAATTTGGGGCATTACTGAGTTACATGATGTTACAATACAAGTTTTCATATGTCCTGAATCTTCATTGACCTTGGAAGGCTAAGGCCAAAATGTTGGCTTTCCTTGTGGCCCTCCTTTTTCTCCAATTTTTGGTCTGCAGACTTAGGCTGTTAACCCTCCCAAAGAGAAGCTTATTGCTATTACCATACAACCTAGGCTGTTGAGTTTAACCTCACTGTCTGAATATCAGACACCCTAGGCATAACATGGAACAGGTATTTTTCCTCAAGTATTGATATGTTAAACTTTAATATCCAAATTTTAGATTATGGGAGGACAAAAAGTAAGTTCGTGGTATGATCAACATGATGCTCAAAAATTCTAAGTATTTTCCTGTAGTCCCAGCATACTGGAAGGCCAAGGTAGGAGGATCACAAGTTCGGACCTGGCCTGGGCAACTTAGCAACTTAGTGAGATCCGGTCTCAAAATAAAAATAAAAAGAGCGGAGTATGCAGTTCCATGCAGAGGCCCTGGGTTTAATGTCCATTTGTGCAAGTTAATTAATTAAAATACAAAAAAATAAATTAAAATGAGAAACTTGACATTTGAGGCTGGAGGCCAGCAAATTCAGCTGTCAATTCACAGCTTCAGTTGTGTCCTTGCCCAGTGAGGATGCAAAGGCACTGGAAAGAATGAGCAGGTGGCCTCATGAATATGTTTGGTTCTTCAAGCTGCTCTGTTGCTCATCTGTGTTTACCTTCCAGCCCTAGCTGGAATGAAAACTGTGTCTGAGCATCATTCCCACTGACAGCCACATATTAGCACATGAGCAATTTCTTACAAAAGGACATAAAGAATGGCCGTTAATTGTGGGTAGGAAAATGACTAAAACTCCATTAAGAAAATGAATGGAAACATAAAGACCACTGAAGTGAGAGCAACAGGAGGTCAAGGTGATCAGCCACTTCCTCTTAGTGCAGAAGAGCCCAGAGACAGTAAAGGACATGTCCCTGCGTACCTGGTTAAGACAGATGAAGGATGAAGTCTCCTGTGTGGTAGACCAGTAGTCTCCTGTTTTAGAGATTTCCCCTGCCCCTTTTCTCAAAAACAGTAGCTAAATATTCCTTTTCCTGTGCTAAAAGAACAAATTAAACGGATGCTGAGCGCTGTGAGCTCTGCACTACTCAGCGAACCTCTCCATCCATCAGCAATACCTCTCCATCCATTAAGCTCTCCCTCTGCCTGGCCACCATGCCAGGCTCTGAGGAGTAAGTGCTATGGGGTGACAATGCCGTCAGGAGAAGACAGGGCTCAAGATCTGGACAGGGGATAGTGGGTCGGGAACTCACTGTTGGATCACACTATTGGACTGGAGGTTTAGAAAAAGACCACATAGGTGGAGAAGTGTCTAAACTGGGATTCAAGGGCCAGATGTGAATCTTATCCTGAGATCATTGGAGGACTTTGTGCAGTAGAAGAAGTGACCGAGTTTCATGCAGCAGAATCAACATTAGGAGAATTTCCAGAGTTTAACCAAATACATATAGCTGCTATTATGCAATATGTACATTGTTTTTAAAATCAGGCTGTCAAATACTTGAAATTTCAACTATGTTATCATTGAAAGCTTATATTTTATGGCTCCTGTTAGTTACTTTTAAAAAGTTCCATGGCTGGGAGGTGTAACATTACAACTTTAGATTTACTGTAGTAATAGGTAACCAGTAAAGACTGGTGAATTGAATTTAAAGATTTCTTCTCATGCAAATATTAATTATTACAAAAATAACATGAAGGATGCTTCTCATTTAAAGGGATTTGAAAGTTAAAGAATTTATTTGCTGAAAAGAGGTTGATCATTGTGTACCAAGTAGACAGACAAGAGACAGAAATTCTGGTGAGCTATTGCCCAGAGACTGATTCTAGACCACAATAATATATTGTATATTTCAAAAAAAGCTAAAAGAATTGATTCTGAATGTTTTATCCCAAAGAAATGATAATGTTTGGGAGACAGATGACTTGCTCTGATTTGAACATTGCACAATGGATGCATGTATCAGCATATTACATTCTGATATCTAAAATCCTTACATGTCCATCAAAATAATAGTAGTACAATACACCCTTTTAATGAGGATAATAGCATTTCCCTTCACTTCTGAAGTATGCATTTTAAGATTACAAGTATTTTTATATATTTAGGAATTGTAAAACCAAAAAAAAAAAAAAAGAAGAAGGGGAAAGGCTATTCTTATCCCCTGTGTGAAATGGTAGTGCCAGAGCTTTTGAAAAATCTGTCAACATGTGTTAATGCATATAAAATGGAGATATATATTAGGATTGATAGAGTGCCACATCCGGAGTTTATAAACCAAAGCTATGTGACGAAGTCCCTAATGAGGTGACAAGTCTCCCTGTCTGGAAGTTTCATCTATCCGACTCTTTCAGGCAGTCTTCTGCTCCTCTTCAGCAGCCCTCTGTCCTAAGTATCCAACAGCCAGCGCGTCTTCCGTCACGCATATTTCTCCCCATTATTTTCAGAAGCAGTGAGAGCTTCTCCACATCTCCCTGCCGCACTTCCCTGATTCAGAAATATATCTGCTTTAGCTTTTAATGTTTCTGGAATCCAAATGACTCCTACAGTGCATTTGTCCACTTAGTCCAACGGCTATGTTATTTTCCCAAAAAGCTGTCATTAAATAAACAGCACCTGTTGGCACTGATGGTGACTTGTTAGAGTAGGACACACACAGACGTGATTCCTGTGGTGGCCACACGGGGCAGTCTGCTGTGCTGAGACCACAGTGGAGGGCCTGTGAGCTCTGACTGTCCTAGATCCCAACCCATTGCCGCCTTCACTATCTCTGTCCAGTCCCTCTCCATTTCATCTCACGTTGCCTCGGTATCAAAACAGGCCTGGCAACAGGAGAGGAGGTAGGAGGACACTCTGCTCTTGGGTGGCAGCAAACTGCAGGTGCACCCCCTAGCTCAATCTGTGTTTCAGCCTCCATTCTCCTTTTTCCCCGCCCACCCCCCATAATTTTATTGAAAAACAAATAGCAATGAGACAGTTTCAAACCAAATTCGTAGAACAGTTTCAATAATTAATACATTGCATGCATTCTTCCTAGAGTGGTTAATTGCTGTACAAGATGTGGGCATGATTTACAAACACTATTAGAACAAATCCCTCTATTCATTAAGAGAATGTAACTATATATCTAACCTAACCACTTTGAATACACAGATGCAAAATGGACATTCATCTGTATCCCCTTTTTCTGTTTAGTTCTGTTATTTGAATATTATAGGTGTGTTAACTCAGCAAAATATTCTAAAAGAGTCCAGTAGTCCATAATAGTATTGGGTCGTCTGATTGACTGGCAGTGTCAGAAATGGTTGGCCTGAGTCCCCTAGAGCTCAACATAACAGCATGGCTTTACTTCTTATACTTCATTTTTAGACTTTTCTGCTGGATGGTTAAGACCAAGATAAAGCAAGACCTATGCAACAAGAGTTGTAGCTTTTGGGTCTGATAAGGTCAGTGAAATCCCCTCAGGAATTTTCTGATCAAGGAGATTATGGGGCCAAAAAGGAAAGTGATCGATGATGTAGAGTGCCTAAGGAGAGTCACATGGAGAGAAAACATTCTCTTAGGCTTTCACAGAGAGCACATTGGCCAAGCAATGGCCGTGACACATCCACATGGCTGACAAAGAATCAACCTCCATTCTAACAACAGGATTAAGTAGTTAAGAGACTCTTCTGCCAACCTCTTGTGACAACGTGAGGATCAGGGTGATAGAGCTATGAAAACAGCTTACAAATTCTAAACCCATAGAAACTTTGGTGGGCAGGCTGAACTCTTGGAGATCTTTTTAAAATTCATTGCCTGGATCAGTAGGTGCTGTGGACTGAACGCTTGTATTCCCTCAAAAATTATATGTTGAAATCCTAAACCCCAAAGGGATGGCATGCAATGTAGTGATTCGGCAGGTACTTGGGTCATGAGAGTGGGACCCCCCCTCAATGGAATGGCTGTCTTCATAAGAAGAAACAGGAAGAAGCAACACTTCTCAGTGCATATTAGGACAGAGCAAGAAGTCAGTCATCTACAAACCAGAAAGACAACCTTCATCTGACACAGACACTGTCAGCACCTTGATCTCGGATGCTCCGATCCCAATCCCCCATAACTATGAGAAATAAGTGTTTGCTTTTTTTTTTGGTGTGAAATTGTTCATTATGAAGAAAAAAGGCTATACGATAATTGAAGATGAACCTGTCTTGTTAAAAAGATTTTGGAGAAAAGGTTCTGAGGTGTATAAAAATTCTGGATATGACATTTCTTTTAAAGGAGAAAATATTTATTTAGCTCCCAGTTTGTAGAGGTTTCATCCCATTGTCAGCTAGCTCCAAAGCAGGCCAGCGGGGCATCAGAGTAGAGAAGAAATAGTTCATGGAATAGCAGACAGAAGACAGAAGACAGTGAGCAGCAAGCAACAGCAGCGGGGGGGGGGCGCTAATTGCTTATTAATGTGTTACTAGTGTTTATTTCTGGATGAGTATATGATTTTTTTGCATTTTCCATTTGCTAAGCCATATATTCTACAGTGAATCTACATATACAGCAATGCAATAATGCTAAACTTTTCGAGAAGAAGGCATTGTTTAGCTATAATAGCATTGTCTCCATTCACTTTTAGGTTTGTATAAATAACTACTTTCTTTTTTTATTGAAAATATTTTTTTATTTTTCATTTTATTTTTATTTTCTGTTTTATTTTTAATTTTTTCCATAATTTTATTGAGAAACAAATAGCAATGAGACAGTTTCAAACCAAATTGGTAGGACAGATTCAATAATTAACACATTGCATACATTCTTCCTAGTGGTTAATTGCTGCACAAGATGCAGACATGATATCCTATTTACAAACCATTAGAACAAATCACTCTATTCATTAAGAGAATGTGACTATATATCTATCCTAACCGCTTTGAGTACACAGATACAAAATGGACATTCACCCATGAATGAAAGTGTTTGTTTTTTAAGCCATGCATCCTGTGGTATTTTTATTGGAGAAGCCAGAATTAAAACAATGAAGTCCCAGGACAGGGAGGGGGCGCTGTGTGAGATTTCTAACAGTTTGGTGGGGTTTTGCTGGTCCAGGGATAATACTTGGAATAGCAAGTCTCTGAGGCACCTTCACCAGAGCTGCACTCAAAACACTGTGCAACAAAATTACACTGACAAAAGAGCCCACTGTGTTTCTGAAATTCAAATTTGCTCTATTTTATCAGCCTTATGAGCATAGTAAGATCCTCCTGTCCTCAGCCTCAGGGAACATATCACAACCTTTTGTTCTCTCTTTGCTTTCACCTTGATGTTTCCTTTAGTGGGGCTTTTCTTACATTAAAAATAATAATAACAATATAGGCCAAGAAATCACACAGTTCTGTTGTGATATCACCCCATGATGGTAGGCAAGGGGAAAGCCGCACTGACAACGGGTGGCATGGGCTCTACAAATGCACCAGGAGAGAATTTTAAGTTGGAAATAAGGCACAGGCTTGAGGATGCAGGAGACACTACATCAAAACGCTGGTCTCAGATGGTGTGATTGTGTCAACTGGTAAGAAGGAATACTTTTGAGTCTTGAATCTTTGGTCAACAGTTGATTCAATGACTATCTAAGTGAGCTCAGGGTGCTACATAGAAAATGCTATAGATTTAACCAACCGGGCTGTATGTTGCATAATTCTAAAGGCTGGAAAGTTCAAGATTGGGATGCCAGCAGAGATATGATTTTGTGAAGGTCTCCTGCTGAGCACCCTGAGGACCTTCATTCTGTGGACTTACAAAGTGGAGAAAGTTCATGTCTCTCTCTCTCTCTCTCTCTCTCTCTCTCTCTCTCTCTCTCTGATTTATTATTATTGATTTTTTGAAATAGGATCTTATTAATTTCCAAGCCTATCATCAAACTTGCAATCCTCCTACCTCAGGTACCCCTAGTACTGGAATTACAAGCATACGTCACCACACCAAGCTTCTTCCTCTTCCTCTAAAAGCACTAATCCCATTGTAGGGGTTTCGATCTTATGGCTCATCCAACCTCCCTAAATTGATTACATATACATGATTGGTGAAGACGAAAGGTTCACTGTGTGGCTCTTGGATGCCCACAATATGTAATTTATAGCTATTAGTGTTCTAAATCGCATCTCATCTAGCAAAGCTAATCAAAAGCTGTCCTTGGCATTCATAGCAGCTTCCATAAACAGCCAGGTAAATCCATAGGGACCAGCGGGGAAGCGAGCTTGCAGACAGAACTTCTGCGCCTCCCATTTTTCACAGACCTCAGCAACTTCTTCAGGGGAAATGGGAGAAGACACAGGAGCACTGTGACTCCACAGACAGATCGGAACTGAAGGGAAGCTAGTAAGTTCCAGAGGAAAATCGATAGTAATCTAGAAGGCCAAAAGGGAAAGAAATTAAAGACTTGTGGTTCCGGTTACAAATCTAGACCTCCTAAGGTGAAGCTCAGGACCCTAGGAGGACATTCGCAGTCATCAGTCATGGCTGAGAAGGGTGTTCTGGGAAGCTGCTGGCCTGAATGAGCTGTCTGGGTAGAAGTAAGAGAAGAATGATGAGAGAGGCAGGAAAGCCGGCTTGGAAAGCAATACAGGTCTCACACATTAGTGCACCCAGGTTAGAGCTCTGTCAGGAGCCAGCAGGAGAGACAAAGGAGTGAGCAGCCAGGTATTCATTCCCCCTATTCATTAAGAGAATGTGACTATATATCTATCCTAACCACTTTGAATACACAGAAACAAAAGGGACATTCACCCATGAATGAAAGTGTTTGCTTTTTAAGCCATGCATCCTGTGATATTTTTATTGGAGAAGCCAGAATTAAAACAATGAAGTCCCAGGACAGGGAGGGGGCACTGTGTGAGATTTCTAACAGTTTGGCGGGGTTTTGCTGGTCCAGGGATGACACTTGGAATGACACTCTTCCTGCCTGTTCAGATTCTTGCTTTTTAATGGCAGTAGTAGCTACCTTGTCTCTCGCTTCCTCCTGGATTATGTTATCCTCATTGAGATTGTTCCCTTAAAATCCTGTGATTCACAAAGGAAGGGAGAGCGTGGGAAATGATTAAATAGGCAGAAGGAATGTAAGCAGAAGCCAGTCGGAGAGACTGCCCCCTGGTGCACAGGTTGTGTGATTAGACATAAATTATTAGAGCATCTTCGCAGTCTTTAAGTCAGTCATTTTCAAACTTCTCCCTCTCCCTTATAAAACTGGCAAAACAGCTCTCCGATTTTGCTCCCTGTAAGCCAATGTGCAACCATCAATGTGTCCTTTCCTTAAAATGCCTCTGGGAAGACGTGATCAAAGAGCTGCCTGAGCGACAAGGATAAATTGGACCCTTTAGAGATGCACGCAGCTTTTGCGAGGAGTCTCTGCTGTCTTTCAAGGTAGCTGATCCCCACAGAAATATTGAGTCTCTAAGGAAATCCTTTCCTGAGGCCAGGAGGTAAGCACAGCGAATTGTAAGAAGTAGGAAAATTAGAAGAATCTAGAAAATACATCAGTCACTCTCACCAGCCACTGTGTGGATTGACTAACCAAGCGAAATAGCAAGTTATGACCGGTAAGTCTGAGCAGATGGAAGGAAGGCGGAATGATGCATGGTGATGAGAGATCTGTCAAAACAGGGCCTCGGCAGCTCTGGCAGGACAGTACTGTTTCAGTCTGATGGCAGAATCTGTCCCAAAGCACTCTGGCTATATTTTAAAGAACTGCAAATTACTCTATGCACGCCCAGTCAGGCAAACCTGTTAGAAGGTGGGGATCCTGTCTAAGAAAAGAACTGGCAGTTATCAAGCCTGGCATTCTTAAATGCTTGCCTCCCTTCCTCTGGAGGATTTGGGAAGGGAAGAATCCATGGGTGGGATCTCGCTGACCATCCTGGGTAAAGGGAAGCCAGGTGCACCTTGTAGGTGGAAAAAGACGTTGAGCAGAAGCACCTTCCAATAGGAGGAAGGGAACCCGGCGCTGGTCCACAGCTCCCAGGTCTTTTCTCTCTGCTCTGTAGTTTGCTGACTCCAGTCCTACCATGAAAGCACAGGTTTGGGGGCTCCTGCCAGTGAGGTAAGCAGCCAAGTTGTAGAGTGCAGCTTCTGCTGACTGCACCGACTGATGGGCTGTGTGTTCTCCAAGAGCTCCCAAGCCATTTCCTGCCTCCCACATGCCAGCTGGAGGGGAGCCATCACCATCTCTCTTCTGTCCAGGAATTCAGCCTCTCAAGCTCCAGATTTTTGCTGTTCTCAGCCACAAGTTTGGCACTCAATCTGCATAAGAATAAATTGAACTTGTACAGTGGAGAATAAAATAAATTAGCCAAGTGCATTGCCAGTGGTCGCACTGCCAGGTCCTAGAGAGATCTCAGGTGTCCCAGGTATAGCTGGTGAGCCGTTGACCGTATCTCAGTGTGACATCACATGCAGTAACTCATTTCACAGACCCCTCTAGCTTCATAGATTTCAAGAATGTGTAAATCTGCTTAAAGCAGAGGGTTACCATGCTTTAAGTAATACCAGGATAAATGAAAAGGGAATAAAACTAGTCCACATCAAAACCTTTTTAAATGTACATTTAAAGCTTAGTTTTAAAAAGCTGCAGCAAAAACACTATTTTCACTATTTCATGGCTTCCATGTCAGTGACATTAAGGACATTCCCATGGTGTCTCCATCACACTGTCCATGCACAGAAATTCTCATCTTCCCAGATGGAGCCTCTGCACCCATTAATCAATAATTCCCCACTTCCCTCCTCTCCAGACTGTGACACTCACCTTTGTACTTTCCATCGATATGAATTTGACTACTACAGGTATCTCATATAAGCAGAGCGCTTCAATATTGTCCTTTCGTGTTTGGCCCATTTCCTTATTCACCTAATATCCCCAGTGGCCTTCCAGGTCCTGCCATGTGTCAGAATTTCCTTCCTTTATAATGTGGAATTGTATCACTCTTTGTTGTATCAGAACCACATTGCTGTCATATCCATTCACCCATCAATGAACACTTTGGTTGTTTTGCCCTTCTGGCTGTTAAGAATAATGCTAAACAGACGTGTACAAATATCTGCTCCAGTCCTCACTTTCAATTCTCTCGGGGACACACCTCAGGGTGGAATTGCTGATCATACACTAGTTCTGTCCTTCACCTTTTGAGAAAGTGTATATTTTGCCCCAGAGGCTGCACAATTATACAGTCCTACCGGCAGCACACAGCTTCCACTTGCGCTCTCCTTGCCAACACTTGGTCCTTTGCTGGTATCAATAGTAGCCACCCTGAGGTGTGTGAAGTTTAAACCTCAAGTCCTGAGTCAGCTTGTGAAAGAGATTGCTGATAGCACTGGTTTGCCTTTCCTTGCATGAGGCCCCTGGGATTATCTGGGTTTTGCAAATTTAGAATTTTTAAAAAAAATTTAGAGACTTATGGCTGTAAATATGCTCTATATGATGTGATATTCCTACTAGGATCTGGATGTACAACCCATGAGCAAACACATTAATATTTCTGCAGAAACAGCATTAATATCCTAAAGGTAGGGTAAATAAGAGCTTAACTAGGGCTGGCCACATAGCTCTGCAGATTAAAGCACCTGCAAGTGGGCGCAGGGGCTGGGGGTTAAATTCCCAAGCCTGCTGTGCTGGCCCCACCCCAGGCCATGCTGAGAGGGCAGTTGAGACTGGGCGTGGTGGCGCGTGCCTGTAATCCCAGCTCTTGGGAGGCTGTAAACACGTGGATCACTCCGAGTCCGATCTAGTAGTGAGACCCTGAATACCCTGTAGGCCCTTCCCTAAAATACAAAAAAAAAAAAAAACTTAATTGGCCTCATTTCTGCTCTGATGAAATCTTGATGACACTATATTGCAGGAGCAACCATAACAATTTTCATATTTTAGAATTGCACAGAAGGAATTCTGGGCCTACATTAGCACTCAATTTTCTTCAACTAAAACTGTGACTTTTTAAGCTGTGAAGGAGGATGAGTGTATAGCTCTGAACTACAGCTTGCTGCAGAGCCAGGTACCAAGGGGGGGCGTCACTGGGGCAACGTGAAGAGTTGAGGCTGCTTCCTCTACCTTCTTCCAGTTGCCCCCTGAGGAGCAGCCCAAGTCCAGCCCAGCCGATCCGCTGGACACTGTTCTACTCCCAGCCCCAGCTCTCTCTTAAACTCACGTGGAACCTACCGGCACCTCCGAGCCGCCACTCCTTGCTCCTGCCTCACTTCTCATATTTGTAGCCTTCAGTTCCCAGTCTTGAGGGGTGTGAGGCTTTCCTCATCCATAGCTTCCTGTATCAGAATGAAGGGCAGCCTGGATGTGCCCATGAGAAGTGTCGAATGCCCAGCCATCATGCCTCTCAACCCTATGAACACATGCAGGTGGCAGCAGACTCTTTCTGGTCTCACCAGCAGAACTGGAAGAAAGGATTCCAGGGTGAGAGTAGCAGATGAGGTGGTTGGCCAGTGAGAACTTTGCAGGGGCAAGTTCATTTAATGCCTCTTGGGTGACAGAGCTGTCACCTCACTGCTGAGGGTCCAGGTACAAAGCCTGCAGCCACCCACAGGGTTGTCATTCCTGCTGTCACATTCTTATTGCTGTCTTCTACCCTAACTGGATATTATGTTCAGAAAAATTGAGGTGCATACAACAACAATATGAAGTTAAATGTGAAAACAAATAATTCTACCACAGTAATGCAGGTTAAGTATTTAGGGCACCCTACAAACAGAAGCCAGCCAGAACGAGGAGGCTGAGCTTGGCCATCCTGAGTCACCACCTGCCTGCCACATCATGTCATGAAGCATTGGCAGACACCGACACCCACAGTCGTCCTTGCTTCTGGGTTCTGTCTGTTCCAAACACACATACACCCAACCTCGGGACCCAGGTGCCCTGTGCCAGGGTTCTCCTGCTGCATCTCTCAGTGGTACAACAGTGAAAAGAACACTATGCTATCGTGTTCAGAAGCTCTGTAGAATCTTATCCCAAGAGGAGCTTCCTGGGCTCAGTGACATAGACCTCCATTCATAACAGTTACTCTTAGCAGCCATAATCTGGCAGAATATGGGATTTATACCAAAAGACAAAACATGAGAAGCAACCAGTGAATGGACTCATGAGACCATGGTGAGGAACTCAGCTTTCTCGAGCCTTCCAGCTGCTCTATGACTCATCCCTAAGTTTTGCCTCTGGAGTTATCTCAGGATGACAAAAGTGACCATTTTGTGACCATTTTGTTTTTCAACTATTTTAGGTTTAAATTTCTGCATTGTCCCTATGATAACTCTTTAGACACAGAGACAGGAGAAAAGGTTCTCGGTGGGAGAGACATGTTATGCCCATTTTTATGGTAAGAGATGAATCATCAGTGAACCTCATGGCTTAACTTGGCAGTCCCTTGCTGTCCCTGGATATTGAGACCCCAAGGGCAACATTCCTACACAAGCCGTTGCAGCAAGCTCTTGATGAAAGAGGCCCAGTGAGCTGAGAAAGGTGCACAGAATTAAAGGCAGACACAGCCCTGGTTCAGTCAGATTCAGTGCAGAATATGAAGGGGCTGTGTAGTACCGGCCTTGTCCCTGCCATCTCTGAGCTGGGGTCAGCTGCAGATGCCCGCACTTGCCAGGGCTTCCACTGGCATCATAGATGGGCAGAGCTCTTGGAGCCCAGCACATAGGGTTAAGGGTCAACCCAATGTTATATATTAGAGGTTATACCAAGGAGACAATCTCAGAAGCCAGCAAGAATTTATTTATACACCTGATATAGTCAAAGGTATAAGTTATGCTTTACTGCAAAAATAAAGAGCTACGGGTTCACAGCTTTTTAAAATTTCTATTAGGACATTTTGGGGGGCAGTAATATTTGAAGCTTTCATGGAAAAGAATTTACAATGTACTCCATGTTTTATTATTCATAATTTAGTGAACATTGTGAAGTCAATTTTGTTCAAGAGATGGCTGAAAACAGAGCTTATTCCAAGGGCCTCTGATTTAAAACGGATAAACCAATTCGCACACAGCTATATCCTGCATATGATTTGACACCTTGACAAATGACTGGAGCATCAAAGCTTTTCTATGTAGCTTTTCTTTTAGAGATTGATGGGCAGAGGCTCCTGGGGTTCCTTATATGATTGTCTGTTCTTTTGCATATATTGGCATTTCTAAAATAAAAAGATTACCAAAGAGAAAAGAGTGACAAGTGGTGCCCAGCATGCGCACAGCTTGGTGACACGGACTGAGCCTGCATTTCAGCACCAACTCATCCCCTCATCTCAAAGAATGAATTTTTGCAGTGCACAGCATGGCCCTGGCAGCATTACAAAAGGCTGGGCCGATCCCTGAAAGCTGAAATCCTTGTGTGCTGTAAACACATACTAAATTTTCTTTTTAATTAAAAAATACATTATCCTAAGAAAAAGTGAGATTCAATTCCTGGCACCACACGCTGCACCGGCCCCACCCCCGGGTACACCGAGCCATTGACTGAGTCCCGGCCTGGTGGCACGCACCTGTAATCCTAGTGTTGGGGAGGCTGAAAACAGTAAGATCAACATGAGTCCGAGCTGCGTAGTGAGACCCTGTACCAAATACATAAAATTTTTTAAAAAGAGAAAAAATGAGAATTATGCTAGGTCTCTATGATGAGCTGGGCCTTAAATAGGAAAGTGTGTCATGGACAAAGCTAAACAAAACCATTTGAGACAGCAAGTTAATTGAAAGCAAAGTGCCCTGGATTTTTGTTTTCAGCCACAGAGTTCTGCCGCCAGCTGTGTGACGATTTCTCCCCACCAGTAAGCAAGCAGACCCCAGTGAGGTGTCCTCTAATCTATGCAGTTCTGACACTACCTGCCCGTAGACAGTATGACCTCCTGCAGGTTGAAGGCTTAGGCACATGACTGTTCCCCAGCATGTGAGGCCACTCCCGAGCCCCCCGCTGTTCCCCTGTGCTGTAACTCACAGGCTGTTAATCAGAGGTCCCGAGCTTCCTCCTCAGGTTGCGTGGATTTGCTTGAGTGGGTCACAGAGCTCAGCAACATGTTTATCATCTACTGTAAAATACATCACATGGGACCAGATGAATAAAGGCATGGGCTGGCATGTGAGGGAAAGAGCTCGGTGCTTCCTGACCCCTACGGGTACCATCTACAGGAATTGGCAGGTGTTCCTGTGTCCTGAAGATCCTGACCTCTGTCCTTTGGCTGCTTTAAGGAGGCTTTCTTGCATAGACATGATTTCCTAATAGACTGAGTAGGAATCCAGTGAGGCTTGCCTGCCTCAGCCTCCCTCCTTCTCAGCTGGGGTCCTTCGGGAATGACGTAGGTCCGTGGCCCAGTATAGGACAAGAGAGATTAGAGACTTTCCTTATGTCCAGCTCCCAGAGAAAAGTAGATGGGAAGATTTGAGTTTCTACAGCAGCCTTAGAGAAGAGAAATTCTAGTTTCTACCGCCTTTCTTGGGCAGGCAGGATGAGACAGGAAACAGGGATAAAGACTGAAGGAAGATTTCACAGTATGGCCAGACAGGCAGGCTCAGTGGAGCAGAGGCTGCAGGACAAGGAGGTTCCCTCGCAGGGAGTGGCGCAGCCTAATACAGTAGAGCTGGGGAGAGATGCACCTGGCCACCTGAGCTGTGATGTGTGCATTGTAATCCATCACGCGGCAACAGCAGCTGGCTTTGGGATACGTGGGCTTTGGAGTCAGCCTGCGATTAGGCCTGGCATCACCGCCAGTGAGTCTGCACATTTCCTTATCTTCTCGGAGCCTCAGTTTTCTCTTTTGTAAGAGAAGAATAAACTCCTACCTATCTTCTAGATGGGCTGACAGGCAGAATTTCTAAATGCATGCGACAAGTTCAGCACAGGGCCTGGCTAGTGAGGGCCCAGTGGACACCACGGTGACTATCTCAAAAGTCTTTGAACAGAAGAGTGACAGGACAGAATGGCAGGCTAATCAGACTGCAAGAGCAGGCTTGCAGGGAAGTGTAGAGGGAGGGAGGGAGTCAAACAGAGGCCTCCAGAGCTGGCTGCACTCCGGGGATGGACTTCCTGACACACAGGGTTAGTAAACCAGGAAATTGACAGGTGTGCAAGTGAGATGTCTGGGCTCAGAGTGCGTTGTGAGGGCTGTGGCCCGCGATATGAATAAACCTAGACAGCTTTCGGCCGCGGGTGGTGGGGAGCTGACAATTTTGACATTTTGGCTCAGCAAAAGAAACATTAGGCTCAGAACCATTAGATAGTACCCTTCTACTTCATCAGATATTAGCAAATTTACCAAGTTAAACCCAAGATTTGTTTTGTTTGGTTTTACAAAACAAAAACCGTAATAGACATCTCCATTGTGCCAGCAATCACTGGCTACTGGTAAAATGTCCCAAAAACAGAAGGTATAAATGATAGATGATGATTATAGATAAAGAGTGGATAGATACATAAATAACTGATTGATAGAATAACTGATAGAAAATAGAGATAAATATTATAGATAGGTAGGTGGATAGATATGTAGATAATTGATTGATAGAGAGATAAATACTGTACATACACATGGTACATACAGAGATATATAGATACATATGTATATACATAAAGAGATTCAGAAATTTCTCTGGATTAAAATCTGAAGTAGGGTACTCTCCACTAAGAAAAAATCTCCTTCTATGAGAGACCTCTCTCCAACTAAGACACCAGATCATTGCAAGTCCAGTTCTTCCCACCAAAGCGAGAACTGAGGAAGCTACTTAGTCCCTCACTGGAATTGTGTGACTTTTTTGATAGAGAGAGAGTATTTTAAGATACAATCTGTCTAAATCTTCAGTATAGCATTTTTAAAATCAGAAGCCTAAGGCTGGCCACATAGCTCAGCAGATTAAAGCACCTGCAAGCAGGCACAGGGATCAGGGCTCCCTGGGCCTGTGGTGCTTGCTGAGACAGCAATTGAGACTGGGCGTGGTGGCACTCGCCTGTAATCCCAGCTCTTGGGAGGCTGTAAACAGGTGGATCACTATGAGTCTGATCTAGTAGTGAGACCCTGTAGACCCTTTCCTAAAATAAAATAAAATAAAAAACAGAAGCCTACCTAGTAAGTCATTGCCACTTAAAGTCCAAGCCTAGGGCTGATGAGATGGCTCAGTGGTCTAAAGCACCTACTTAGAACAAGCTAAGCTAAGCAAAGCACAGGGACCGCGGTTCAATCCCCCAGCACCACATGCCAGCCAGCCCCACCCCCTGGTGGGCTGAGCTGGCCACACACACTAAATAAACAAATAAAAAAAAAATCCAAGCCTACTGCCATTTTAGCTACATCTCTCTCGCTGAAAAAGGAAAGGTATGTTTACTCTTTGACATTTTTTCCACGAATGAAATCCAGTTGGCTACATGGCTTGGCTTGCAGTGTGGGGTAGCCAGCACACTCTCCGAGGAATCTGCTGTATCATTTCCTTCTTTCTCTCTTCAGATACTTACCTGAGATCATGAATGACGGGCTGACTAACCAGATCAACAACCCCGAGGTGGACGTGGACATCACCCGGCCTGACACATTCATCAGACAGCAGATCATGGCTCTCCGTGTAATGACCAACAAACTGAAGAACGCATACAATGGCAATGATGTCAACTTTCAAGACACGAGTAAGGAAACCTTTACAGTAACTTCCTAAGTGAAAAATTGTTATGGCTGATAACACCATTATTTGTCTTGAAGAGCAGGCTGTATCTTGAACTATGTTCTATTCTTCCTTAATTTGTTAAGCCTTTTACAGTTTAATACATAAAATTTATGCTATAAATCACAGCCAGTCTCAATAGTTTTAATGGCCTGCATTTCACTTTCTCCTTTCTACGTCAGCATTTGTATGTCTGTCCCAATGTTCTGTTTCCTCCCCCCACAACAGCACCATTACATTTCTAAAATGTCTCCACGGGGTCCCCTGTGCTCAGAGGTGGGGTTCTGTATTTATTAGTGCGTTAATCCATTGGTGAGATCATAATATGATGGTATTATTGGATAAGACTTAGGGAGTGGAACCTTTTTAAAGGGAGTGGGACACAGACATGTGGCCTTCAGGACCATATCTGGCCCCTGGCCCCCACCTGTCTGGCTCTTTCCATTTTTGGCTGCTTCTTCATGGCCATGAGGAAAGCAGCCTTCCTCCCCCAGGCCCTCTGCCATGACACTTCTGTCTCGGAGACAGCCGACCATGGACTGAAGAGGTTTGAGAGAGCCTTGAGCCAAACACCTCTTTCTTCTTCTATTTTTTCCCAGGTATTCTAGTCATGGTAATGGAAACCTGACTGATACAATTGCTGAAAGAATTGTGTGCAGCTTGCTGAGACAGCCTGGCCCAAAAGCCCATTCTTATTCTTATAATCTGCTATGTTGAACAAATTACAGATGATCCTTAGCATGGGATGGTTCCATTTCTAAATCCTTGGTTTTACCATGGTGCAGAAGCCCTATTCATTCAGTAGCATCCATTCATACTTTGGATTGGGAGTCTCTCCCAGATTAGGGATATACAGTACAAGGTCCTTTCACCACATTGTGTAGAGGCAGTGAGTGCAGTCCCCAGTCAGCCAGATTATGAAGGAAAACAGCTGACACTCAGTGGTGGCCTTGCTGCTGTCACAGCTTATAGGCAGATCCCCTCATGTGGTCATAGCTGGGGCTCTTTGGAGATGGCCAATGGATCTAGGGTGTATGCTGCTGGGATCAAGGATGTGATGCTGGGATTAATTGATGATGCAATGCTCAGATTAAGGCTGCCCCACCCTGAGGTGGGTAATGTGGATAAGATATAAGAAACAAAAGTCTCCTACAACTTACTACCTTCTGCCTGCTCTACTTTGCCATGAACTGTTTCTCGTCTGTGAAGTGCCTCTGTCAGGCCACTCTGCCTGGGAGCCAGCCAACTATGAACTGAAACAAACTGTGAGCTGAAATAGATCTTTCTCCCTTTGACCTTGGGTATTGGATATTTTGTCTTGGCAACAAGGATAGTAACCAAACAGTTGCTAAACTAGGATATTCAATGAATTTTCAATTTAAGACATTTTCATCATACAATGAGTTTATCAAGATGTATCTTCGTCATAAGTTGAGATATATTTATATTGTATGAGTCCCAGAAATTTTGTTTGGGTTTTGTCTAAGTGGTTCTCTCTCTCTCTCTCTCTCT
>NW_004524589.1:1403183-1424295 GCF_000260255.1 Octodon degus | reverse complement strand
TCTCTCTCTCTCTCTCTCTCTCTCTCTCTCTCTCTCTCTCTCTCTCTCTCTTTGTCTCTCCCCCCCCCCTTCTGTGCATCTTTACAATGAGAATTCCCAGGAAAAGAATTCTTGAGCATAAGATGTGAAGTCGCCAGTACTTCTGTAATTTGGTTACTGAAGCAAAAGATGGTACCTCTGTGCTTAAATTAATGAGACAGAAAGCAACAACTTACAGATGGAAGACATTAAGTCCTCTTAGTCTTTACTGAACTGTCCCCTAAAGAAAAATTTTAGTGTTCCACTCTATTTTGAAGAACTAAAAAATTAATTTTCTAAATATAGGATAATTACCAACCCAAAAGACTTCATGGCTTTAACATCTCTCAGAGTCATTTGTTACCTCTTCCTCTTAGCTAACCCTCTCCTTTCTTTCCAAGAAGAGAATTTTTTTTTTTTAGAAGTACCAGGGATCGAACTCAGGACCCTGCACTTGCCAGGCAAGCACTTATTCTATTGTGCTATCTCCCCCGCCCCCAAGAACAGAATATTACAGCAAAGTTTAGTCTTTTTTGTTCCCATCTTTGAATTCATCAGCTTTCCTGCTGCTAAACACAATACTCAACACCTACTGCTTAGAGAGGAAATTTAACTTGGCTCAGTTGCTATAGCGATTCAGTCCATGGTCGTGGGGGCCCCATTGCAGAGACATCATGGTGACAGGGTGTGAGCTGCATAGTTCATGGCTGCTGGGAAAGAGAGCAGAGGAACAACATCAGAGACTACGTCATCCAGTGGACCCAAGGAAGCCTAGGGGTGCAGGCTTCTTGTTACTTAGCCCCACCCTGTTCATTTTATCCCTTCACTCTCTGCGTGTAATAAAATGCTTTCTTACCTGGAAAGTAACTATTGGAATGAACACATCCAGCTAATAAAGATTAGCTGGTGTCACCCTTATTGCTTCTTTGTCCTCTCCAACCTCACCAGATTGTGTACGTATCAATCTGCAAAGCCCAGCACGTACCTAGGAGGCAGAGACCTTGCTCTGTTTCCTCTAAAAGGAAAAGGAAAATCAACACTAGTTAAGAGCATAGTTGGCCTCTATTGCAGGGTGATCCCTGTCATGTAAGCCACCACCGCGTCTCGTGGTTTTCCTCACACCCTCCCTGCTTGTGACTGTTTGTCTAGGTTGCCCACCCCACTCCCTAGTACTTGCATTTGTGATTCCTTTTCATAAAGAATCAGGACCATTATTTTTTTCTAGCCACAACCTGCTGCCATTATTTGCTTCCCACATTTTTAATATGCTAAGTCACTTCAATAATATCTTTGTAAAGGTTATATTACTTCTTCTTCATGATACTTGCATTCAGTACAATTCCCTTAGCAATTCTGATGTCTCTGAATTTAATTAATGGGCATTTCTCCCCTTGTAAAGGCCACCAAAGATAAAGCAGAGAAAATGTTAAGAACCTAGTACAGCATTTTCAAATGATCTTACCTGGTATTTAAATATGCTATCTGGGAAAAAAAAAAAAAACCCTAAGCTGTATCTTTCTCCTTCAAGGAAATGTGGAAAGAGTCTCCACATTCCTGTGGCTTTACTTAAATGGCCTCAGTGGCCCAGATGGCACCAACTCTTGGGGCAGCTCAGGGTGCATCAGCCTATGAGATTGCAGGAGGAGTTTGAGGACATCAGGCGGAATCACAGAGTAAGTGGGGGAGAAAGCAAATGCTGTTGCTAAGATGACAGCTTCCTGAGAACCCTCATGTCATTTGTCCTCCATAACAAGTCTATGAAACAAATGCTACTAATTATACCTAGGAGAGTAACTTGTTTTTCCTAGTGTATTTCAATTAATGGTGGAGACTTAAATTTTAGGTCCTTTGCCTGTAGATGCCACATTTTTTTCCACCAGACATGATGGACAACAGTAGAGTTGATGCCTTCAGATGTTTTATCAAGTTGTGTTCATACGTGCTCTCCAAAACACGTGTTCTGGCCCATGTTGGTTTAGACAAGGAACTAGAAATTGAGTCCGTTGCTTACAACACATTTATTTATTTAATAGGTATTTATTGGGCAACTGCTGTATGTCAGGGATCATAAATGATCACAGAAATCCAGAAGTAATAAACATGTATGCAAAATTTCCACCTTCAACATATTTACATTCTCCTGAAGAAGATAAACAGTAAACAGTAATAAGTAACACAATCCTGGGTGGTGACAAGTACTTTCACACAGTGGGGTATTCATCCCAGGACACCCCTTCACAGATACCAAGGTCTACAAATGCTCCAATTCCTGTTATGAAATCACTTAGTATTTGATGTAACTTATGAACATCCTTTCATATACTTTAAATCATCTCTAGATTACTTATAACACCTAGTGAACTATAAGTGCTATGTGAATAGCTGTTACCAGGTGTTGTTTAGGGAATAATGAATGACAGGAAAAGATGTCTGTACATGTCCTGAGGCAAGCCTCACAGTACTGTGTAAGTACGTGGTACTGTTTAAATCCACAAACCCAGATCCCTAAGTTACATATTGTTGGGCGTGATAGACGAAGGGTGGTCTTGGAAAGATCTGAGAGGTACTTTAGCAAACAAGAAGGAACCAAAAGAGAAGAGCGGGAAAAGAGTGGACCCAGGCCCATGTAGGGCAGAGGAGAAAGGCGCCACCCGAAGACAACACATTGGACAGGCACCTGGACTTTGGCGTCTAGCAGGAAAAGGACAGCTTCTTTTGTACAGGGCCAGACATTAAGCAGGTCAGACTTTGACGGCTACACGATCTCTGCCATGCTGCTCTTACAACGCAATCGTGGCTCACATTAGGGAGAATACGAGTGGGTGGGGCTGTGTTCCGGGCAGGTTTGATAAATAGATACCAAAGCTTGAATTTCATAAGTCACTTCTTACATGTCACAGCATACGTTCCTCATTTGCTTTTCTCTCACACATTTAAAATAAAAAGGTTGTTCTTAGGGCATGGGGGTACCAAACTCAGCAGCAGCATAGCTTGGCAACCCCTGCTTTAGAAGGAGGTGCTGGTTGACAGCGTTCATCTTTGCTCTTGGGAGGGGAATACTGGTGGGGATAAGTCAAAGCAATAAGAGCATACAATATAGCCAGGCACTGTAGTGGCAATAATAATACCTACCTCCCGCAAGGCTCAGCTATTGTTTTCCTCCAGTTTTCTGCCTACAGTGCTTGTCTCCCTGGTCTATATTTTCCTTTAAAAACCCTTTCAAAATCATGCCTTATGCTAAGACCAACCGGAGACAAGAATGGAATTTCCTAAGGAAATTTAAATATTTGCTAGAAGAAAAAATACCTTTCTAAAAAATATATCTTTCTAATGCTGCTGTGGGCGGTAATGCTATTAATACTGTGCTGCAGCCCCTATTTCCATGCAGTCCACCTTTTCTGGTCATAGGTGCATCCCGGGGATGTCAGTCCAGTGGGACTTGTTGGGGCACCCAGGAGGGAGCGGGGCCCCACGCCCACACGTTCAGCTTTCTCCTGCTGTGAGATCTAATGCTGCTTCTGTCTTTCCACACCAGGCGATGAGTCTAGTGGCTCCGGAAGTGGCAGCGGATGCATGGATGATGTGTGCCCCACGGAGTTTGAGTTTGTCACCACAGAGGCCCCCGCAGCAGACCCTGATAGGAGAGAAGAGGACTCCTCTGCAATCCGGCTCCGCTGCTCCCTGCTCTCCTGGTCTCTGGTCTGTGTGGTCCTGGCACTGCAGAGACTGTGCAGATAATCCTAGGCTTTGGTCAGATGGAACTGCATTTGAGCTGTTTGAGTGGCCAACTTCTTTCTTTTCTTACACTCTTGGACAATGGACCACGCCACAAACACTGACCGTTTTCTACGAGAAGAGAGCAGCGCTGCGACCTGCCTCCATGTTTGTTTTCCCAAAGAGTGCCGGGTGCCAGATGAACTGCTTCGTCTTTCCTTCAGCTATCTGTGGGGACCTTGTTTATTCCAGAGAGAATTCTTACTCAAATCTTTCGTACCAGGAGATTTTCTTACCTTCATTTGCTTTTATGCTGCAGAAGTAAAGGAATCTCATGTTGTGAGTTTTATCCTCCCCACCCCCCATAAAAAAGTTAGGAAGAAAATAATTTTCCTTTTAAAATCAGACCAAACCCCAAGACAACTGCATTTCCTACAAAGAAGCAACGAGAGAAAAATAAAAGAACTTCAATACTGTAGGTTCTACCTTGACAGCCAACTCCCAGGGCAAGCTTTTCTGTGACAAATCAGGTTATAAAAATGCTTCTGGGGAGAAAGCTTGAAAATTTTTTAAATGTAGTGAAAATACACACTGTTGTCTTAGAGGTACTGTCTTGCACTCTAACCACACAATACCAAATCCATTTACAGGTATTGACCCTAAATTTAGAATTCCACCCCTCAAAGAAAGCAAAAGTAACTACGACTCAGCAACTCTCTGTCACCCTACCCAGTTTCAACTTCTGTAACTTTTTTTTTTTTGGCACCATTTTTTAATCCCCCTAATGTTTGTCCATCATAGCCAATTGGCACAGATTGTTTCTCCCCCTTCAGCTTCAGTTACTAATGAGAGCCCTCAACAACTCATCCTCCTCCCAGGTCTGGATTGAAAATCATCTTCAATGGCAGTCTCTGCTTTTGCCACAGGTGTGACTCGAACTCCACGTTTCTGCCCCTGTGTTCATTACCCTCCCCCCAGATAGGAGTTATTTTGGCTGAATTGTTAAACAATGAAGTCCATAGGTGAGTTTTCATTTTTAACTATTTGCTTTGTGTCAATTGGGTTTCTGCATCACAAGGGCATTCTCTTACAAAATAACTCACAACAACAGAAAAAGTCAAGAAAAAAATTATATATAGTATGGACATAGAGATTTCTTTCACTTTTTTAGTCTTAGTATGATCATCTATTTTTATATCTATATATATAAATCACAGATTTTAACTTCTTAATTCCAAGCTCAGGGTTGACACACCTTTGTAACAAAAATGTTTTGTCAACCAGCTCTTCTTGTTTAGTGCTGCTCAGAGAAGGGATTCCTCAATGACCTGTGAGCACCAAGAATCAAGAAAGAACTTTTTACGTATCTAACTGTCCATTTCTTAGATGTTTGCTAGGGCACACCCTCTTCGCATGAGCATGCTTTGTCCTGGTGTTCTACCTGGGCGGGGCTCATGGGACCAGCCATGGGTGCGCAGGATTTTACTGGTGATGGAAACTGTTTTGTGTAAGAATGTTATTCACGAAACACCATTGCTTTCATGTACAACACCTCTGGCCCAGGATTTCTGGTTGGCACTTGGATACATGAACTCAACTCGAGAGGCCAATGGAGAGCCACAGCCTAACCTACCCACCAAGTATGCCAAAGCCAGACCCACGTTCCCCCTGGCAGAGACAAGCAAAAGAAACCAAACCAGGGCTTTCTGAGGATAGTTGGCTATCCATGCATTCCTTGGTTCCTATGTTGCAGCCCGAGTAGGGTAAAGTCAGGAGACCATAGTATGCCAGTCACATTGTAACTAACTCATTGACAGTATTGACACGTAAATGGTATTTTTTGATCTCTGTTCTCATCAAAAGTAAAATTAGTTATTGATTTAGTCACCATATTTAAGTAGAACACATGCGGCACAATAGTATTAAGTATATTCGAGCACTTTTGCAAAACAGAAAGTATTTACAAGCGTCTATTGCCACTTTATGCCTAAGGAAATATAAAGCATAGGATTCTGAGAGACTTTGTGGCATCTTTCATTTAAATCTTCGTGAAATTAACACTTAAGCTAATTCAGCATTACATGCTTCTAGAAATCCATCCGTCTCACTGCCAACCTTTGGCTTCCTGTCATGTTACATATAACACATCGCTATGAAGGACCAGTTGCTTATGTTGCTTATGTCACTATATGTTCAAAAATCAGTATTGTTTTTCTCCAGTCATTAAGGTGCAATACAAATTAAATCAACCTTGATTTTCCAGAATAACTTGTTTATATGGCTTTAAATTCCAAGTCTTTCTTTTTAAAGTATCTCTGCACTATCTTCTCCGAAATAGATCAGGATGTCTTGTTTCCCCTGTGCTTTCACCCCTAAATGGTTTTGTGCATGTGTATGAATACACATTATATTAATGAATGTGAACCTTTGTTCTGTACACACTAAACACACCAATAATATATAAACGCCTGCTTCATTTGATTCCACACCTTCATTATCAGTCATATTCCTGTTGATGAGATATAGTGATGCATTTGAGCTGGGCAGAGAGCTGAACTGACTGTCAGTTAATGATGCCACAATATTAGTCACCCTGCATGGATGTGGTCAAAATATTATTCAGTCATGCTTCCTGGTTTCTATCATCATCTTCATAGGCTTTTTGGACTAATTTAACATGACTTTTTTTTTCTGTTCTGAAAGGATTTAGTTTCATCTAGCTACCCCTTTTCAGTAAGTGTTTTTGAAATCCTTCTCCCAAATTAGCTTGTCTCATTTCAGCATAGCGATAGGGTATACAGTGATGCTCCATTATCTGTCAGGACCTGCCGTCATTGGTTCTGAAATCCCCTAAATTCTGTAACCACATCATAACTTCTGTTATGAGCAGAGAGGAATGGGCTCACTGCAATGGGACACTAGAAACTGGTGGGTTGATGCTCATAACTGCAAACACTTAGCTGATTGAAGTGCCTCTATTTACATGTTCTTTAGTTATAATATGTATTTTTCTAACAGAAATATGCGTCTGTAATTGATGTATATTATACTTTGTATATGTTACAACAAAAGACAAACAGAGGCTAAAGTCTTTAGCAGAGAAGAATGAATTGCAGATTGACAAATTACTCTGGTTCTGTACTGAAGGACAGCTTGACAACCTTCTGTCGTTTTAATGAAGGTGATGTTGGCACTTTGATTACAGCCATTATAAAATGTTAGCACTAGAAATCTGACTCCCTTACCATGACTGACCCAGACAGGATAAGTAACTAGTATCACCTGCTTCAAATGTAAGGGAATAGAAAAAGCTATTTTGTCTACATTGAAAAACACTATTATTCATGGACAAGCAGTAAGAATTTAAAAAGTAAGACTCTTTAAATCAAACACATTGAAAATATTATTGGATGCAGAACCCTGATATTTAATTTATGTTCCCTGCTGCAGGCATTAGCCTACTTTAATTCTTTTGCCATTACATACACATTTTGGCTAAAAACTAAACACCAACTTAAGTCCCCAAGGAGGAATGAAACTTAGCAAATTCCTGAGATGTGATTCTTTTATGATTTTTCTTTGCAAGACTAATGATCAGGTGGTTTGAGCAAAAGTAGAATGTTAACAAAAGCAACTTTTGACTTACCCAAAACTTGCTTATATTCAAAGTCATCTTCACTGACTACAAACACTAATAGATTTGACTTTTAATTAAAAAACCAAAGCAGGTTACCTTTGCAACACAAAAGTAAAGGAGATCATAACTTGAACGTTTGCAGTGTGTTCCTCCTGGAGGTGGCATTAGCCAGTGTTTAGTTGGAGGCCAACTTACACAAATAGAGTATTGATTTGTATGCATTCTTGAGACACTCCATCGAGGTTTGCTACAGCAGACTCAGCATGGGAACATTCGGAACTTTATTCCAAGTTGAGTAGTTACTAGAATCGCTGACTTGGCCTTGCCATGAGGCACGTCCATGAGAAAAACCTGAAGGTGGCACCGTGACGAGGTCTCTGTGTGCATATCCACAATATATGTGCAGGGCAAATGTGTGCACCAATCAAACCTAAAATTTTATGTGACTGTCAAATGGCTATTATTTGGGGTAAGATTTTTCATTTCTGATTTGGATAGAAAATTGCTATTAATCTTGTATTAAAATAGTTTTTAAAAACCTACCTGTGCTTTTTCTGCATTTTCTTAATCATTGTCACAGTCCAAATTACAGCGCTTTTGGTTTGTTTTGTTGCCTTGAGCCCCTCTGAGGTGATTTAATATTAAAAAGATAAAAACAAAACCTATGGATTAAACCAGTGCCTCTCACCAACAGACATGCCATATTTGAAATTATGAACATTTAGAACTTTATTAGATTCAGAATTTCCTAGATGTATGCTCAGTGTCCTCTTTTGAATTGGTTCTTTGCTTAATGAAAAAAAATAGTGAATTAGAACTGGTGCCAGCTACCTTATAAGTGAGGTCAGACAGATAAGATTATATATAGAAAACTTAGAATTTGCAAATTTTCAAACTGTATTAACTTTTATGCCATATTTCTTAAAAGTTTTCATGCTGTGGGCAATGCTAATGGTTCAGTGATCGAACATTTGTTGAATTTATCCTCCCTGATAATCTTAATGTGGGTGGCCCATCGCACAGGTTGCCAGGAAACACCAGTTAAAAATCATTCGTTTCTTATCTTAAAATGCTCTTTTAAATAAAGGAACTCCCATAAACAAAGATATCGAGAAAGCATCACTAAGCTATGAGGAATACGGTAATTTAAATCGCATTACTACGATCTTGGTTTTTATTGTGAAAACTGATGGGTTTTTGGCTTTTTGGTTTTTGGTTTTGGTTTTGGGTTTTTTGTTTGTTTGCTTGTTCTTGTTGTTGTTATTATTGTTGTTGTTTTGACACAAGGTCTTGCTGTGTACTTCAGGCTGGCCTTGAGTTTACTTTGTAGCTTAGACTGACCTAAAACTTATAATGACCCTCCAGTCTCAGCCTCCCATATGCTTGGGCTACAAGAGTATGCTACTACCCCCAGCCTGAAAATCAATTTTATAAGACAATTAAGAAAATTTAGTATAGTTACACCTTTAAAATCAGAAAACAACAAATTTTATTTGGAAGTAAACTGAAACCCATTTATTGTAGATGACAAACTTTCCAAAGTTTTGGGAAAAATGCAACCACATATCCTTAGAATAAATGAACAGGGTTAGGGCCTGTGAGATAGCTTAGTGGACTAAAGTGCCTGTCTAGGCAAGCTTAGGCAAACAAAAGGGTTGGGTTTCCTTCCCTGGCACCACATGAAGTGCCAACCTTGACCCTAGAGCAGACTGAGCCAGCCAGAGTCTGGGGTATGGTGGCCTACACCTACAATCCCAGCTCTGGGGAAGCTGAGAGCAGGAGGATCACCATGGGCCCAAGCTGGATAGTGAGACCCTGCAACAACCAGATAAACTTAAAAAATAAATAAATAAATAAACAAATAAACAAATAAACACGGATAAATTTAAAATACATGCACAAAAGTATGCATCAAAATGACACTGGCTATAAAAAATGCCAACTTATGAAACATGGTAAGCTGTTTTGTGCCTTAAGAGTAGAAAGATACAGCCTCACATTTACATCTATTTGAGCAGACAGTTGCAGTCGATGCACCATAGACACATTTCCATCCCATAATGAGCCTGTGGGTAGAAACATGTGACTGAGGGTATTTTGCTCCCTCATAAATTGGACACAGTGAAGCCAGTAGGCATTAATGCTGATGCCAGGCTTTGTAGCTGTGCAATGAACTCCTGTTCTTGTACATCTTGAAAACAAAAGCAGAGTAGAAAAGGGAGAGTCTGAGAGTATTCAAGTCAGGAGACAGACAGAAAGTCTTTCTTTTGAAAGACTTTCAAACTGGCTTCAAGAGCTCAAATGAATACTTACCTTGAATGAGAGCACCCCTTCAATAAGAAAACATAGCAGTTGATTGTTTTTAATGTAAAAAAAAAAAAGGATTTAAATGATTAATGGGGCTGTGGAGATAGCTCCATGATCTAAGTGCCTTCCTGGCAAGCTCAGGGACCCAGGTTCCATCCCCCTAGTACCACATGCTGTACCAGTTCTAGAACCCCAGGTAGTGCATGCCTATTCCCAGCACTGGGGAGGTTGAGACAGGAGAATCACTATGAGTCAGAACTGCATAGCAAGACCCTGTACCAAATAAATAAATACATAGATAAATGAAAGATTTTTTAAAAATTAAATGATTAGCTGTTTTTCAAAAGATAAGTAATGAACCATTACCACTGGCCAGACACAATTTGGGAAACTGAAAAGCACCCCAAGTTTTCTGCTCCTGGACTGTTGACATAGGGTGGGGGAAAGCAGGCAGCCAATGTGTAAATATGATGAGTTCATGAAGTGGAGGATGTCCCAGGAGAAGTACGACAGGAGATGGGGTAGTGGCTATGGGAGAAACTCTTTAGATCGCCATAGGTGAGCTCTTACATAATAACCAGAAAGGAACGAATGTTGAGCAGAATTGGAGCTAGAGATTGGTAGGCAGAGAAAAGGCAAGTGCAAAGATCTCAGTCCAGGACCACTCTGCTGGACCTCTGTGTGTTTGGAGACCAGCGAGTGAGTTGGTATGTGGTGAGGGAACAGGAAGAGCTAAGCTGGCAGCTGTGAGAATCTTAACAGCTCGACTTGTGCATGGGCCCTTCCCACAGCACTTGCTAACATTTGAAAACACCTGAGCAAGGAATTTAGACAAGGTCTTCATGTGTTTCACTGTCATAGGATCTCTACAATACAAGGAAAATAATGATCAATTTATACTAAATAAAATGAGATCATGAGATTATTGAACTTGCCCAGGCACACAGTGGAGAACACCGCACTGTAAGCCCAGGTCTCTAAAGAACTGAGCATAAAAATGAGGGTAAATTAGAAGAATTATCTTTGTTTTCCATTACAGACTCAATTGAGTTTCCCAAGAATGTTCTGAGAATTGGCCGCAAATGAGCAAACTGTTGTTAATTAGGAAAACAGGAATCCACAGATGTGGGGGGCCAACCCTTGCAGAGGGACACGGGGTAGAGGGAAGACAGAATGACAAAGAAAGAAACCCCCGGGGTCAGGAGGACCAAGCTGCTGGCTTGGCTTGGGTCAGCCCAGCTCAGTAATTGTGTGTATTGGTTCCAAGGTTAAGATACAGAACATTTTGAACATGTACCCAACATTTGCCCTAGTTAACTCTAAGCGCTCTCTGTTTCACTGGGAACGGAGTAGCTTGCCAAGGCCAAACTGCTAAACAGGAGACCACGCATTCCAGAGTCTAGGATGGCCAGTGAGCTGTTTGCTGAAATGCTGGGGATGCAGTTGAACTCACTGCTCAGACTGCAGGTCAAGGGAGCTAGGAACCTTGCCACATTTACTTCCTTATGATGGTTGGTTCCAGGACCCGGTCTCCAACACAGATTTGTATTTGTACAGAGAAGCCATATTAGATGTTTATTCTGAAATGTAATGCTAGTTAGCTACTTTCTGTCTTTACATTTTGGCAAATTCAAACTATTAATTCTGGGTTTGCATCTAGTTTTGACCTTACAGCCACTGCAAACCAAAGTGTGATACCTGGGACAGGAATGGTTAAACTATCTTCCCCATGTTGGCTCCTTGGCCCAGGCACGATATTCACAGAAAGCAAGTTGTCCAAGCCCAGGCCCCCTCTCCTCCCACCATGATGATCAGCTTGGCCCAAAATATGAATCAAGGCAATAGGATAATTAGCATTAGCTGATGAAGAGATGCCTGGTACAGTCACATTGTTGACTAAAGAGAGCCTCAGAGCATTCTGGGAAGTCCTGTGACCTTGAAGACCCACCCACCATCCTGATAAAGGTCTCCTCAGCTCAGATAAATGCGGGAATACAAGAAGCCTCAGGCCTTTCTTCTTCATGGAGTTCAAGTTCCTTTCCTTATTGATTCACTCTTACCTGTTTAAAGGGCAGGGTCAATTCCTTTCTTCCAGAAAGAATCTGTGTTGTTGACCGTAGGCTGTTTCAATGCTGAAGAGTTCTTTAGACATTCAGAAAGGTGAATATCTTTTGTCTGAAAAAATGTTTATTTCTCTTTCCTGACATAGCAGGCCTTCCTATTATTTGCATGAAGCATTTCACTCTGAATGGAGCTTTCAAGTTTTTCTTTTATAGTCTTCATTATATTTCCTGGAACAGGCAAGGGTTACTGTCCTTATTACATAGATTGGAAAAGCTGCAAGTTGAATTCAAGGTTACCCCACCTTGCTTTCACTAATCCTTACCGCTAACCTACCCAGTTCCTTAGCATTTGAATATGAATCATTCTGGGTCCTGGTAGTTTTCGAAGCCTTCCCTGAGGCTCTTCTGGGGGAACCCTGCAAGCAATTCTCCAGACCAGTCTGGTAGGATGACCCCCTGCCAGTCTTTGGCTTCATCTCCACTTCTGAGTCACATGTTGTGAGTACACTGAGTTCCCACGTGTGAAAAATGAGATGTCCCCAAGCCAAGAAATTTCCCCCAAAGAGCATTATTAAAGCTTGTTAGTGACACAAGAATGATCTTATTGGTTTTTGTTTGAACCACTGCATACAAATTAGCATTTGGAGGCTATTTTTATATAACCAAAGATAAAAGATAAGCTCAGGCTCCCCACATGTGTTTGTTTCTAAGAATAAAAGTATTTTTTTTTTTAAGGAAAGGAAAAGCCACACCTTGAGTGGAATATATTTGAGCAGAAAGTATAAGCCCGGAAAATGGACAACAAAATGCCTTTCTCTAGGAACAAATAAAAGAGGCATTTTCATGCTGAAATTTCTCCTCCAGAGCAGTGCTGTGATCTTTCCCATCCTTGTACCTTAGGAGCAGCAAGGAGAGACATGGAGGGTACAGGTAAAATGAAAAATGCGGGAAGAGCAAAATCTGATGCGGTGGAAACCCAGGGTGCATTTGTCTGGCTCTTTCTAAGCCACTCTCCTGAAAGGCCCCACTCCAAGTGAAGGTGCTCCACAGACATTGCAAAAGAATAGCATTTAATGAAGAGCTCACAAATCACAGGGGAACTATGGTACCTCGAATGAATGGTCATTTGCATACCTCCAGCATAAATAACAAAAGTCACCATGACTCAAATTGTCCAGCACAGCCCTTATTTTATCTTATTTTATTTTATTGAGAAACAAATACCAATGAGACAGTTTCAAAACTGATTAATAGGACAGTTTCAATAATTAGTACATTGTACATTGTTATCTTCTTAGTGGTTTTCCATAGTACAAGATGCAGACAGAATATCCTGTCCAAACACTATTAGTACAAATCTTTCTTCTCACTGAATTAAGTGAAAGTAGCTGTATATCTATCCTAACTATTCTGCATATACAGATACAAAATGATCCTTCCTTTGTATCCTTTTTTTTGTTTAGTCCTGTCAGAAATGGGTATTCCATTGGCACCTAAATACTATAGGTACATGAATTCCGCAAAACAATCCAACACAGTCTAACAGTCCAAAATAGTAGTGGACTATCCACAGAAGTTGTTGACTTGGCCTTTCACAGTTCAGCATATTAATATGGACAGCCCTTACTACATTTGTTGTCTCAGTCAAGATACCAACAACACCCTTTCCCTCTCCATGGTGTTCCTGCTTGAAACAATAGGTTAATTGTCACCTGGGATACATAATGGCCGTGGTCAAGTTGAATTAACACTCAAACATATATGAGAGCTTCTAATTTTTCAAGATGCCCAGCTAGCTAAAATGCCCTCTAATATTATTCATGACTAACTTCCCTGGGTAAGATAGATATATCTCTTGCCTACTTTTTGTATTGAAAAAGGTTAGTATACGAAATAAAAATGCAAAAGCAATCTGACAACATCAGGACACTCACCACTCTCAACTGTCCAGCTCTAAACACCAACCTGCTTTCACCCGAAGATTGTCCACGCTTCAAGGTGAGCCCAGGAGACTGAGCTCTTCTACAGTTCAGCAATTTTTCTGAATTTGTCAGGGAACAAAACTGCTGATAATCAGTCTCACCTCAGAACTTATATTTTGGTCTCACTTGCTGCTGTAGGGAGAAGTAATTTGAGACTCGTTTTCTCCATTTGTCAGTCTTAACTGTCCCAGAACAACTAGGTGCATTTTCTTTTGTTCATTTCAGTTGTGTGTAGGATTAATTCCTCGGCTCCTGAGCTGAGTTGGCCACAAACCCCACAGGTCTCCTGTGTCTGCCCTTACTCCACAGGAGACAAGAAAATTCAATATTTTATCTTCCTTATTATTTTAAAAGATTAGATCAGATCCCTATGTACCTCTGCACATAGGCATGCTAATCATTTAAGAAATGCCAATTTTCTAAGGCTTTTCAGCCCTGAATTTGCCTGGCCTATCTCACCCACTTCAACACTGAGGACATCAAGATAAACCATCCCTTCTTAAAAGGGTGCCCCTTTGGTGCTCCAGAACCGGCCTGCATGCATCTTTCATCGCTCTGCTCCTCCTTCTCTGCAAGTGTCTGCTCGCTGTTCCTGGGGACGAGTCCTCTGTCTTCCCTGCCTCCATTGCCAAGCCAGAGCCAATGGATAAGCCAGGGTCAGCCGGAACCACCCAGCCATCTCAGCCTGCTCCCCCTAGGAACACAGTCGAGTTGACTCCCAGAGTGTTGGAGCTTACCTCTGTCCAATTCAACAGAACAGCCCTGCACACCTCACAAGTGCAAGATGTGCTGTTCAGGGAGGTGCCATCAGAATGACAGAACTTCTGGGGGAGGAAAAAGAAAATATCACCTTATCTCTGTCCTCTGCTTCCTGTATTGCACTCTACCCTCCTTCTAAATTAGCACTTTAAATAAAAATAAGAAACATTAGAAATTATTTTTTAAAAAGTAAGATTAAAGGAAGTTTCAAGATTTGTGGAAATACACAAATACTGACCTCTTCCAACATCTAGTTCTTGACTCCCTGGAATGAGGCCTAGGAGTATCCCAACCTGCAATCATTTGAGATCCAGGAAAAGCAGAGCCTCACAGACCACTTCCTGACCAGATCAGCTCCCTGCTAGTAGAAGCAATGACCCATGATCGGACGGGAGACAGTCCCCCTCCCCAAGCGAGAACAGCCATCTCATTTGGGGAACCAAATTCCCCTTCAAGCAATGAGGAGAACTATGAAATCAGAACTGATAATGATCAACTAGATTTTAACACGGTTCACCAAAGCTGGCCTGGCTCCGCAGTGACCAGGCGTGCCTCATCCTTTCATGAGCAGACTGGTCTGGTCTGCGTCTCTTCGTCAGTGTCTCCCTCAGGTGCTCCTGGTGGAGCTCTTTTCCTATCACCCCTTCCTTCCTAACTCCTCATTCTGACTAACAAATCTGCCTGTGTCTCACACTGGTGTATCTTGAAATTCTTTTCCCAAAATGAGAGATAAGAATTAGGAGGACCAAGTGGAGGTCCCGATCTCCTCTTTAGTCCATTAAGAGTGGCAGTCATTTCCCATGCACTAAATGTAGACCCATCCCTTTCTTTCCCACTCAGAGGATTTGACCAAAATGCAAGGAAGTAGCAGCCAGGAAATTCTCACTCACCCAATGATGAATCCACTCTAATTTGCAGAAAACCATTCACAAGCCCTACCTGTTTAGTTACCACTTCTAATGAGGTACTAATAACACTTTGCACCTACATTGGAGCCCTAGAGTCCTCGTGATATTCCACCAATCACTTTGGAGGAAGTGCTCCAAAGATGATGTAAGAAGTGCCACCTGCTGGTACCACCATACAGTCATCCTTTGATGAAGTCAATTAGCTTTTCATAAGGTATTTCAGGCTTCCTTTTGCAACAGTACCTATTCCTAAATGTAGATGAGAGACAAAGTATCTACTAGAACATAAAATGTTACATAAAACCTGTATAGCTAGCCAGCTATCCAAATTCAATTCATACATTTATTGCTCAGAAGCCAGCACCATTTTGGAATGTTCTGGAAAATACATGATCGAACAAGACACACTCCTTCTCCTCAAGGAGAAAATAATGACACCTACTAAAAAATAATAACAAAAGCAAGATGAATATTCAAAAGACCTAGGAACTGTGCTAAAACTTTCATATATATATATATATTGTAAAAACAGAATATTCTAAGAGCTAGGAGATGTTATTGTTATTTGAATTTGATGAGAGGACTAAAGGGAAGATAAGCTAAATGATAGGCCCAGCATCTCACACAACTAGAAGTTAGCAGGTAGAAAAACGACAAAGTCACCGGAGCTGGGAACATGGCACTGCTGCTGGAAAAAGTGAGTTGCTCCGAATGAATGAAAACGAAACATCCTCTCTACAGAAGCGCAGAGGATGGGGAGAGCCTGTCATCTGGCAATAGTGGTCCCGTGCCGGGGCCATTGCAGGAACACCACACGAGAAATAGTCAGTGATCATCTTGTTTCCATGCACAGCTTAACTTGGCCAGGATTTTAAGAATGGCTTCCTGTCTGGAGCCTGGAGCCTGGAGAGATGCCAGAGCCTGAGGAGGCGCCACAGCTTGAGGAGGACGTAGGCAAGTGCTTATATATGCGCATGTAAATATGTCTAGGCTAGAGAATTGAGTGGGAGACCTGTTTTTTAACCTCTAGCCCCCATATTCTGAAGAAACAAACAAGACAAAAGATTGGCCAGCAGAATTCTCCATCTCAAGGACGTCATGACATCAAGACAAAGCACGGTGGCTCTGTGCTGACTGTTTATGAGAACAGGTGGCCTCTTGACTGAACTGCAGCTGAATAATCACACTCCCCCTATTTATTACGCTGTGTACAGCACTCCATTATCCAGAGTGCTGCCAGAAAATACCTTCCTGGTGGCTGAATTACCCTGATTTCCGTTCCTTTCTTTCCCAGTCCCACTTGGGGGTGGGGGCTGGGGAGGTGGCAGGGGCGAGCAGGGAGGGTGGCTGTTCTGGCAACAGGGAGAAGAAGGCGCTTGACATTTTCTCCACCTTCCCCACCTGCACTGCTGCCCCTTCTCTCTCCAGCTCGCCCTAAGCTTTTATTAACCCAGTGTGGAATATGGCAATTTCCTAAGCCACGGTCATTAAAGTAAATACCACTGTTCCCCAGAAGGCTCCCTTTAGCTGCTGTGTTCCTCGTGCTTGTTTAGCTCATGATATTTCATGCCAAATATTTCAGAGACAGTGTTCTGAACTCACCAAGCAGCGAGGCTGCGAAATGCACCGTTCCCATCCATCAGTGGCAGGACTCAGACCGCAGGGGTGTTGTGTTTCCTATTTGCTCTACACTCATTATGCGTCTCTTGCTGAGCCGGCCTTTTCCACAAATATTGACGACCGAGCTAAGTAATGACTCCCTATTAACACCGACTCACTGACTCACGTTGGTGATTATGCATCTTCAGAAAGCACTTAATAAACACTATTAACAGATTTTGCTTTACAGCGATGGCAATCATGCCAGATGTGATATTGTGTTATTAGACAAAGGCGGCCTTGAAAAGCTTTCAAGATAACATTTAAAAAGTAATCCTATAAAAAATAAAAAAAAATTTAAAAACAGAAAAAATAAATAAATAAATAAATAAAAAGTAATCCTTTATTAGGTTGCCTAGCGAGATGCCCTATAAGCACTTAAGACATGAAGAGGTACAAGTTCAGGCAGAGAATGCACTACCAGACGGAGACAGAAAGTACACTGGCCCCAAACTCGGATTGCGTTTGCTTTGCCTCTTGCCTGCAAAGTTGACAACATGATATCTGCCTTTTCAGCTGGAGCGCTCCATGCCTTTCCCCTGCTGTATGCACACAGTAATGAGTGGGTGCTTTTAATAACAACAGTGCAAGACAAAAATATTTCAGCCGTGCTGTTAGCCTTACAGCCCAATGTAGATCATAAAGGGTAAGAATAAAATTTAATTTGCAGTAACTCTTTGGAGTCAGAGTAATAGTTGCTCAGGAGTTCTTTGTCAGAACATCCTGGCTTTTCATTAAGTTGTCAGCCACTAAATTCTTTCCAACTCTGGCAAAAGCAGCCCCAGAACACTTGGGAGCGCTATAAAAGGCATTCTCCTAATTTTCAAATTGCTAGAAAGACTCTTTAGCATCTGTTAAAATATTTTTTCCTCCTAATCTGCCTGAAACTAATAGGGAGAGAGTTTGGAGATGTTTCTTAATTAAGAAATGGTGGAGGGTGGTCCGTGCCAACTTCATCATGTTGGTAAAACACCAGAAAGAGAAGAAAGGGGGTGATGGCCCTCAGAGTCTGAGGCATTCAATTTCTCTCTGAAGGAGCCTTACTGCCATTATCAAGAAGTCATTTCTGATTTCAAAATGGGGAGATCCAAGCATGGTGACGCTCACCTTGAGGGAAGACTGAGGCCATCAGAAATGCAGAAGCAGCAAACCGCTTTGCCCTTAGGGAGAACGGGGGAGGCTGGCTCAGGACCAGCGCTCGGGTGGAGACTCATGCTACTGCTCAGCCTCCACGTGGCACCAGCTTCTCCATGGGCCTTTAGGGAAAGCGGAGTGTGTAGAGTGGTACGGGTGGTGGCCCTCAGAGCCGGCTCTGGCTACAGCAATTGTAGAGCTCCCTGGGCACACAGCTGCTGAGGACACAGGTCCAAGAGCAGAAATCCCCTCCTTCCAACCCTGTTTGCCTTTAAAGCTCCCTTTTAAAGCCATAACGTGGAATGCCTACCTTTTAGCTCACTTTCTAATCCTGATTTTTAGCTGGGACTTAGAGTCCTTAGGAAATCCTCACCAGCAAATCCTGAGAACTTCCAGATATGCACCTAAAGTAAAAGGTGCTAGCTCTTTGGACCTTGAGCTAAGGAGCTTTTCCTGCCACACATACACTTGAGATTAGCAATCGGAATTGTGGTGGATTGCCAAGTGGGGGTCAGCTTATAACACCCAGCTGAACTGAAGCAGCATGGTGCTGAATGTGGGAGGTCCACCTGAGGACTGTTGCCAGCAGCCTAAAAGGAGAAACTGTACGTGAAGATAAGAAGCTATTGGAAAGCTGTTGAGAGGCTGTACGGAGCTGCTGTTCTCTTGGAGGAGCTTTTCATGCTGGTTTTCCTGATGAACTCGGCTCTTCTCATCATCAAAGGAGCTCAGGACTTTGTTGCTGAGAATAGCTGTGGTTCACTTTGGGGAAGCGCTGGTCCTCATATTGAGCATCACTTCCTGGCTCTCGAGGGGAAGATGGTGCACACCTCAGTCTCCTGGATAACCTTGTCCTGTTGACTTTCCTGATGGGAACATGGCTTTCCTCATTGTTGGAGGAACTTGAGACTTCGTTCAGGATGAGAATGTCTGTGGTACTTTCCCGGGGAGCTCTGGTTGAGCTCCCATGCAGATCCCTCAGGCTGCTGGCACAGACCTTTCATCCTGCTGGTGCAGACTTTGTAGCTTCTACCACTGACCTTTGGGCCTTCCCAGTGCAAGTCCTTAAAACAGTCCTGCGTGAGATATTATCATGGGCTCTAGACCTGCAGCTAAACTTGTTGGAAGCACTGCCATGAGATCTAGGTCTTCAGCTAGACTCAAGCAGTACACTGCCATGGGATCCAGCCCCTCAGCTGGATTCTTCAGTCATTAATATGTGGGCAGATTTCCTGAACTATTCTTTGGATGATTCATTACAAAATAATCTTATACAATATATGTGCTGTATTGAGTTGTCCACCTTGTAAAACCCAAACAATGGGAACAAACTCCAAACTGATCTTTTACATGAATGTATGCATTAAAATGTGTCCAGGCCTTAGTTGACCTCATATTATCCAGTGACTCACTAAGTGCCGTGTACAGCATGGTCTCCCATGTGTGTTCCAACCCTCTGCATGTGTAGATGCATCGCCTTCTCATCCTTAGACAGTTTCATTCACAGGCTCTTCTAGGTCCCAGCGTAAAGAGGACGAGCTTCTCTGTCCTCACACGGCCATCTGAGGACCGCATGGAACAGGTGAGCCACACCACATCAGTTATCATGTTATCTTCTCACTTTCTTTTCACATTTAACTTTAAAGAGACCAAAATCAGAGGCCTGAGTGCCCTCCACAGCACATACCGGGCATTTGTGTGTTTTCTCCTCAACACAGCCAGTCCTCATTATTCATGGATTTCATATTTGTAAATTCACCTGTGTGAATTGTGATTTGCAATTATACAATGATTTGCAAATAAATCAGTACTCATGGAGCCTTCATGGCAGACATGGACCTGGTCAGAGCAGTGGAAGCCTGAGCCACTATATGCACATGGTGCAGCGGAGCTCAACCCAGTGATGTCTACCTTCTCTCTCAGTTATGCATCAGCTTCATCAGGTGTCTATCTCACAGACTGTTTCCTGCCTTGGTTTGCACAGTTTCAAGCTGTTGGTTATTGGTTTGGTTTGGTTTGGTTTGGTTTGGTTTGGTTTGGTTTGGTTTGGTTTGGTTTGGTTTGGTTTGGTTTAGGTTGGGTTGGGTTGGTTTGGGTTGGCTTGGGTTGGCTTGGGATAGCTTGGGCTGGCATAGGCTGGCTGGGTTGGGCTGTGCCATCCTCCTGTGTCAGTCTCCCCGGTGCTGGGATGACAGCTGTATACCATCATGTACACCTGCCTTTTTTGTTTAAAATGAGATACATATGTAGTGTTGAAGTATCATACAGTGTCCCTAAACTCAGGGAATCCGGCATGTCCTACAGAAAAAATATATATGCATTATATGAGCTTTATTCAGGCATGTTTCAGTGTTCTTGATAGTGAGTTCACTGTCAATCAATTGAATATATGTATATTATATTATTTATTCATAAAATAAGATGACTTTAAACATAAATATACATTTAAAAGCATCATATACTGATTAGTTGATAAAAGTATTATGTCCTAAGATTATAGGAACCTAACCCTGTCCTTCCAGGGTCAATAAATCAGTATTTGATAACACCATTTTCTCTGTATCTTTATATAACATGACGATCCAGAGTAAAGGGAATCCACTCTAATGTCAAACTTACTGGACTCATCTCCCTCCCAATTTAGCAGGCTTCAAGAAAACTGATGATATTAGCAGTTATCTTCAGGTTAAACCAACCCATTTTATTTCATTTTATTTCATTTTGTTTTACTTTATTTTATTTTTTATGTGTTTAGTACAGGGCTGGGGCCGGGGAGATGGCTCAGTGGAGTAAGTGCTTCTCTGGCAAGCACAAGGGCCTGAGTTCAATCCCTGGTTCCGCCAAAATAAATAAAATAAAGGCTGAGCTGAGTACAGGGCCTATGGAGTCTCACTACATAGATTGGACTTATAGTGATCCTCCTATTTTTCA
>NW_004524589.1:1388665-1402913 GCF_000260255.1 Octodon degus | reverse complement strand
TTTTTTTTTTTTGAGACAGGGTCTCAGTGTGCAGTTCAGGCTGTCCTTCAACCCATCATGCAACCCAGGCTGTCTTTGAACTCATGGCAATCCTCCTGCCTCAGCTTCCAGAGTGTTGGGATTGTACCCCCACCAACTCGGTTACAAGATTTCTTTAATGCCTCTAGGTCTCAACCAGAAGAGAGCCTTTCTGATGCAGTGTTAGTGTTTCCCAGCCTTCCTCTCTGTTCACACAGCTCAGACTGCTGGAACTCTAGGAGCTTGGCCTGTAACCCTGCCCACAACCCGGAGGGCTGACAAGATCATTTTTAACTTTTCTGCTATAAGAAGAGGGAGTAAACAAAACTAGCATAGAAATATTTGGGAACCTTTTTCTGGTCTTTGTTTTGCTGAGGACTCCAATAATGTCTATTTCCTTTTTGTTGGTGGTTTCTTTGAGTTTTGAGGCTCTTTCATTTGTTTTGTTTCTGATGTAAAGTCTCACTATATAGTCCAGCTTGGCCCTCCTGTCTGGCCTCTCAAGTCCTGGGGTTCCACGTATGGTGACCAGGGCTGGCTGTCATGTGTATCTTTCTGAGTAGAGGGACTTCTATGCCTACTGAGGCAGGAGGTTGAGGCGTGTCTAGCTAGCTGAGCAAGTGGGTGTCACCTACCAATAATGATGATCCAGCACACGTGCCCAGAACAGTTCCCAAGCCCTGCACCTGGGACCACTGGCAAGTGTTATCCTCAATTCTTCTGGTGCAAGATCAAACAGGTTTTTGACAGGACAGTCTACATCTGCAGTTGGCCTGCAGAATGGAAGGTATAAAAGATAACAGCCATGAACCATGTGGCCACTGTGTTCTTGGTTTTCTGGAGCTCTACTCTCACTCTTCAGAGGATACCCTTGTCCTACCTTTAACTGACCTACAGTCACTCTGCAGAGCTTATTTCTTTTCCTGCCTTAAATACATACAAAACCTTGCTACCTTTTGTATGTGACTTGTTCAATTCTTTGTTCAAGACAGCAAAACCCTGGAATGGATCCTGGGAAGAGCCCATGACCCCCCCCCCAGAACCTAATAACACAAGCTCAGTCTCAGTGGGCACCCAGAAGGTTTGGCTGCACCGCTGGTCAGGCCTGCTGAGAAAGCAAGCATGCCGTGTCTTGTAAGGAAAAAAAGGCACTATAAGTGAGAAAATGGACATCTTTAGCTTTCTTCCATATTCGCTCTCTTTGTCTCTCTCTCAGCTTATCATGGTAGAGCTTTGTTTTCTTCAATTTGCTATCTAATGCTGTCTAAATAAATAAATAGACTGTTAGCAGGAACTTTCTTGCTCATCCTTGCATTGCACACTGCCACCTTTTGATGAGAGTCTAAAGGGAATTTTACTTGTATCAAGATCCCATAATCTGCATTCCATGGCAGGCACCTGTGTACATATTTTCTTCTTGCCAGAATAGCGAAGGTTCTGCAGGAAACTAACACAATGGTACACACTGAACCAACTCACTCTACCATCAGCTCATAGGCTTCTCATTCATGAAAGCATGGCCAGCCCTCAGAGTACAGGCACCTCGGCTTCCTGCACCGTGTTCATGCCATGCTGGCTGGTGCTCGTGAGTCTGCCCAATGCCTGCACGTCACAGGTCCACTGTACTTTTGTGTGCACAGGACTCAGAAGTGCTACACAAGAGCAGTGACAAGGAACTGCATGCTCTGCATCTATGTTCTACTCCCATGCCTTCTACTTGGTCCTATCAGACTTCACATGCAAAGAACAAGTTCACACATAAAGTTAAGAACCTCAGGATGGTGACAACAGAGCAATTAGGTAAGCACCGGATGCTACTAAGTGTGGGATCTTTTCTAACCACTGTAAGTCATCAGCTTTGTGTTGCTACAGAAAATACCTGAAGTCCTTACTTTATAAAGCCAAAAGGTTTATGCAGCTCAGTTTGGAGGTTCAAATCCAGAACGGAGTGGCCCCATTGGTGTAGGCCCTGATAAGTGCAGCAAGTGACAATGGTATAAACATGTGTTGAATCAGGCACTCAAAAGGAAGCCAGTAGGGCAGGCTGGATAGCCCAGTGGACTAAAGACCCTGCTTAGGCAGAGTACAGGCACCAGGATTTGATCCCTGGAGTGCTGTGCTGGCCCCAACCCCAGGACGCTCTGAGACAGCAAATGAGACCAGTCATGGTGGCTCACACCTGTAATCCCAGCGCTTGGGAGGCTGAAAACAGGAGAATCATTACAAGTCCGGATCTACATAGTGAGACCCTGTAGACCCTGTAGACCCTGTACTAAATACATAACAAAAGAGCGCGAGCCAAAAGAGCCTGGGAAATCTGCGTGCTACAGTCTCCTTCAAACACATATTCCCAGTGACCTAAGGATCTCCTGTCAGCTCCCACATCCTAAATTTTGCACTGCTTTGTAGGACTTCCATCCTAGAATCATGTCTTTAGATGTGGTCCTTGAGCAACACTATCCATATTCAAATTATACGACAAGCTTCACACACATGTAGCTGTACCTAGGCTGGGCTGTATACCAGGAACCTTTGTGGCATCTAGAGGTCACTTATGGAAAAGTGTGCCCTAAACTCCACAGGATTACCTTGAAAAAGAGCCCACTTCCTGGAGGATGATGAACTCTTGAAACAATTAATGGAGCCATTCAGCCTGGGCAGGTGTTGATTAGCCAAAAGGAGACCTTAGACTTTAACACAAATCTAATTGAGCAAAACTACAGGAATTCATTTAAAAATATACTGAAGGTACCTGGGAGTAGAGACCTTGCCTGGCACAGACAAAGCACTGGGTTCCATCCCTTAAACTGAAGGGGGAAAAAAAAGGCAGCTCCCAGGAATGTGAACCTGAGTGAGAAGCCACACAGTTCTGTTCAGCTCTGAAAAATTCATACATCTTTAGAAAGCGATGAACATTGGCAGATGTTTCAAAACTAATCGTGCCTACAGGGAATGATTTGAAGCAAAAAGGGAACTTCCGGTGTATAAAGTGGAATCCACTTCAAAGCAGTGTGCAAAGTGAGGGCAGCGTGATAAAGAGCAAGGGAAGGGAGGGCGGAAAGAGCCCATCTTAGAAGCAGCTGCCTGAGTAGCCTGGAGAATGAGGGAGGACGGAAGGCTGCGTGAGAGGTGCTGTGATGTGCGCGCTGTCGACGAGGAAGAGAGCTCACGATTCGGAAAACCAGAGGACGCAACTGCCAGAAACTGCAGACGTGGGTAGTGAGGGAAGAACAGCCCAAAGGTAGGGTGGTGGGCAGAAGCTCTGAAGGGAAGCAAGGGAAGGAAGAGAAGCAAGAGGCCAGACACGGTTACCAGTAGACAGTGGCCTGCAGATTTGATTATCATTCCAAATCACTTATAATCCCACCTACAAAATGACATTCCAGTGCCTGCTTAGGCAGATGCAGGGACCAGGCTTCAATCCCCAGCATGCTGTGCTGGCCCTGACCCTGGGGCGTGCCAAGACAGTGAACGAGACTAAGCATGGTGGCTGGCGCCTGTAATCCCAGTGCTTGGGAGGCTCAGAACAGGAGGATCACTACGAGTCCAACATGTGTATTGAGACGTTATATACCCTATGCTAAATACAAAAAAGAACAAGGAAAAGAAAGAAAAGAAAAAGAAATTACATTCCATAACATGCTGATGCCTATCTTGCTAAGGGTGCTCCCCCACTGGCTTGGAGGAAGTAAGCAGCTATGGGGGTAAGCGTCAGGGTTCCCCAGGGGTGGGGAGATCGGGACAGGTTTCCAGGTGCTTGTGCATGACCAACAAAGAATTGGATGTGGTGCACAATGATAAGGGAAGTGCAGTGAAATGTCATGAAGTTTAGAGGGCAAAGGAGCAGTCAGAGTGAGCGGGATAGCACCATGAGAATGAAAGGTGGCACAAGCACTTGAAGGCACTGGATTTAAGAACTTAAAGTGCTGTCAGACGGTGACCTGCACATGTGAGTCTGATCAGTTGTAGCTACTGCCCATGTCCTTGCCCATAAGTCACATTTGTGTAATTGGATGCATGGGAGACCATCCATACCCACAGACCTCTACCAGGCTCCAGGTGAAGAAAGGTAATAGGTCATGCAGCAGGTCTAGCACACAGGCAGCCCAGTTTGGAATTCTGAAAATCTTTGTTGCTCTTAATTCTGCCCCTATGTGGTGGACTTTAGAACAAGGTCTGGGAGGCTGGCCGTGGGGTGTGGTCCAGGTTCAGGTGAGCGGAGAGGAGTGGTCCAATAACCCCAGTAGTCCCACCTGTATTATCAGTAGTGAGTGTTAGTAGCTGGTTCAGTTCTTTGCTTTGGTGATAATGGAAATTAAAATGCAAGGGACTTTTTTGAGTTTACAAATTAAACTTTTTATTGGAAAATAAGAGAAAAGAGACAGGGGATCCAGCCAATTAGTAGCTCTCTCTCTGACAAATGAGATCAGATGGGCCCACTCACAAAAACAGTTTTTAAGGAGTAGCCGTGGTGTGGCCTGGGCCTGGCTGATCACTAGCTCAGGGCTGTTCTATTCCACGCCAGTTTCTCTCATGGGAGGTTCTGCTTTGCTGGGGCCCAGGGAACCAGCACTTCCTCGCCCCAGTGAGGAAGAGTCTGGAACTGGGTGCCGTAGAAGCTACTAATCCATGTGCCTGAGAGCCTTGAGGGGGAGTTAATTTTATCTTGGTGTCTTCCATCTTGTTTCTGTGTGTGTGTGTGTGTGTGTGTGTGTGTGTATTTAGTACAGGGTCTACAGGGTCTCACTACATAGATCGGACTCATAGTGATTCTTCTGTTTTCAGCCTCCCAAGTGCTGGGATTACAGATTCATGCCACCATACTCAGTCTCATTTGCTGTCTCAGGGGGCCCTGGGGTCAGGGCCAGCACAGCGGGCTAGGGATTGAACCCCAGCCACTGTGCTCTGCTTAAGCAGGGGCTTTAGTCCACTGAGCTATCTGACCAGACTTTGGAGTCTTGCATCCTGAAGGGGATGAGAGAAGCACAGTACATTTAGGGGTACTCCAGTTGGCCTGTCAGCTCCCTGACTGATTAATATGCCTATACAAAGAGCTGAATAAGGATCTAACCCAAAGTTTTCAGGTTAAAACTTTGTTTTATAAGGACAAAAAGAAAGTCAAGTTCCATTCTATTTTTCATTACAAGGAACAGAGTCAGAGTTTTAGTAAAAACAGCTTCTAAGCCCCTGACACCCTCAGAAGAAAGCATGAATCATACCTTTAAGGAATGACAGGTTGAATGCCCAAAAGTATGTTTGTCCTTTGTCCCTGACTACAACCCAAGGAACTCAGAATCCTGAGTAGGTCTGATCATAAGGAACTGAATGGAAGGCAATCACATGAGTTGGAGAGCAGATCTGTTGCCATGGGTGATGGGGCCCTAGATGGGCTTCTAGGATCTGCTGTTACAGGGGTGGTATCAGAACCTCCAAATATGATATAAGGGAACTATTATAATTCCCAGCCTGTTAGATGTCTGATACCCTGGGCTAGGGTTCTCAAAATTGAAGAATCAATTCTAGGAACAATAGGGCTAAGAGTAGGAAGGTATTTATCGAGAGGATAGATATCGCCTATCAGAAGAACAAAAAGGGGCCCCAATGGGTAGTCCAGGGAATGTACTTTACAGTGAAATTTTATAGAGCAAAACCCATGGGGGTACCATGTGGGTTACAGTAATGATCACCCAATAAGATTACAAGGATAGCTGCTTAGGTAATATTGATCCAGGGAGGAAGCAGTTCACATAACAAGCATGCCTGGATAAAACAAAGACTTTTCTAGGAATGTTAAGTCCAGAGGTGTGGACACCCATGGGGGTAACTGGTGTCTACCTAAACTGGCCTAGGGTTTGTATGTGGAGGTAGTGTTTAAGTCTAGTAGTCTTGTCTTTCTCTTGAGGCCTGGTCTCCAACAGATGTGTCTCCAGTCACACACAGCTCAGATGTGTTTTGCCTCTGTTCTGGCTCTCTCGGGGACTAGCCCTCTCTGGCTGCCTAGGATGTGTCTACCTAGCTGAACTGTCTATAATATGAATGCGTCATGAACAAAAAATTGGACATTGCATGGGATGGTAAGGAAAACACAGCAAAGTTTAAGGAGATTTAATGAGATGATGGTAAGCTCAGAGTGAGCATTCTGACGCTGGTGGAAAGGAGATGACTGCAGCACTGAGTGTGTTGGGGTTATCAATTTCAACTGTGGTGCCAGGTCTAGGGTGCCTCCCATTGGGTCTTCCCAGGCATGATTGACAGCGTGATTGACAGGGCACTGAGTCAGGCCAACTGTGTCAACTGTGTATGTCCTTTCCCATAATTCACTCATATAATGGGATTATGGGATGTGTTCCATATGCATGAATCTTTCTTTGATGAGCTTTAAGTGAAGGACATTAGTAGGTCCCACAGAAGAACCTGGCACCATGTGTCTTACCTCTGCCTCCCTATAATAGGTCTTAGGACAAAGTTGCGGGGAGGGGTTGGTCGTGGGGCTTTGTCGAGGTTCAGGTGAGTGGAGGGGAGTAGTCTCATAGTCCCAGTTTTACTATCTATATTAGATCCTTCCTCGTGTAGTTTCAGTGGAGATCCAGGCTCTGGCTGAGACCTTGGTCACACACAGCCCTGTGAGTCCCTGTGAACAAGGGACCAGTGGTGCTGCATAAGCTCCAGACCCACAGGAACTAAGCGACGATCTCTGTGTGTTATACCAAGCTTTCTGTGCTTGCATGGTGCAGCTAGCTATAAACTGAATGCATATGTAGAGCCTACTAAAGCTGACAGTGACTTTTGACCCATTTCATTGTCTTGCTATTTTTATCTTTTCTTCAAATCCTGCCTTCCTTTCTTTGCATTGGTACAAAATCCTAAGTCAAGGGTCTAATAAGCCTGGGTGTGGTGTCAATTTGGGAGGCTGAGGCAGGAGGATTGCAAGTTCAAGGCCAGATCAGGAACCTTGGCAAGACCCTGTCTTAAAGAAAAGTAAAAATACCTAGGCATGGTGGGTCATGCCTGTAGTCCCAGCACTCAGGAGGGTAGAGCAGGATGATCACCATGATTTTGAGACCAGCCTAGACCAGTTGGTTAGTTCAATAATATGAATGTGTCCTGACCTGTATTGGGAGACCGTGTCTCAAAAATTAATTAATTAATTAATTAAAAATAAAAGTGAAGGGGGCTGGGCATGGGACCCAATGGTAGAGCACTTGCCTAGCACGTGTGAGGCTCTGAGTTGTGGGATCCTGAGAGAGAGAGAGACAGAGAGAGACAGAGAGACAGAGACAGAGACAGAGACAGAGACAGAGACAGAGACAGAGACAGAGACAGAAACAGACAGAGACATACAGAGACAGAGAAAGAAAAAGAGACAAGAGAGAGAGATTAATATCTTTCCTGAATTCTTGAATATATTTTTGGTGTTTAAAAAATCATCCAATAGAGTGTGTAGGGAAAGGGGCAAGCTGTGTCTCATCTTTTCAGGGACAAAATTATAGACAACAACTCACTTTATATGCACAAGTATATAAAGCATTCAAGCTGTATAGTTGGGGGCTTTTTTTCCAGTAAATTGTTTTGGTTTTCATGAGGGCAAATGAAATTCTCATAATTTAAAATGAATGCAGAAAAAGCTGTGTTTGTTTGTTTTAAAATGAAAATTACAGGCAAAGTGGGAAAGGCTACTCTTTATTCGAAGGTCATGCGAAGGGTCATTGACAGCTAATGAGGGCCGCACATTCCACTTTTGATTTCATTCTCTTTGCTATGTTCCATGAATCCAAGGCTAGTTCATTATTATTGCATTCGAAACCACTCTCATCTTCCCACTCTCTGAATCCAAAACAGGCAAACAATAAAGAGCTTTTCTTCCTTGTTGTGGCTTTTGGTTCCCAATAAATCATCAAATCATGAGTGAGGATGCCACTCAAGGCCATGCCCGTGTTCACCCTGGGATGAGGTCGTGGTGGACAATCGCGTGGCACACAGAGCCTCTCTCAGTTAGGTGCGTGTTGGGTCAGGGCCGGCTGCTGATTCTGAAAGATTCCATGTTCCTGGATTTCACTTAGTGGCTTAAACAACTCCACAGGTCAGTAGCACACACCTGTGACCTGTAACTTATAACCTGTAAGCCCAGCTCTGGGAAGCTGAAGCAGGAAGAATGCAAGAGTGAGCCCTGCCTGGGCAACTTAGAAAGTCCTTGTCTCAAAATGAAACAAAAAAGAGAAGGAGCTATAGCTCACTGCAAGGATGCTGAGATCAATTCCTAGTATGGAAGGGAGAGACAGAGACAGGGAAGAGACAGGGAGAGACAGAAACTGACCCAGAGATCTGGAATCAATGTTCAGCTATAACTGGACCCTGTGGACTGTGTCAGGAATGTGGCATTATCAACTTGTCTCTTCTGTTTCATTTTTCTCATTGATTTTTTCTTTTACTACCCTTTCCCCTCCTTCCTGACCCCCTCCTGCCATCTTATTCCCCTTCCCATTTGAAAAAGATCTCCTTATCTGTTATAACTTTTACTTAACCCTTCATGTATATTTTCGGTTTATCATGGAAGAGAAACTATGAGATATTGAACCCTGTGAGCCTTATTTATTTTACTTAAACTTATGTTCCAAAGGTGCCTTATTTACCCACAATGCCTCAAGTTTGCCCTTTTTATGCCAGAGTAGTACTTCATTGTGTGTAAATACATTTTCTTGAACCATTCATCTTTTGATAAGTAGATATGCTATTTCCAAGATTTAGATTTTCTTTTTCTTTTTGACATTTTGAGACAGGGTTTTGCTATGTAGTGCAGGCTGGCCATGATCCTCCTGCCTTACCCTCCATCATGCTGGGATTACAGGCAAGTGATGGACACCTGACCAAAATGTTTCTCTTTAATGTCATGTCTAATATTACCATTTCTAATAAAAATGATTTTCTTCCTATCTTCAGCTCCAGCATAATCATTATAAATAATAGTTTGTTGAGTAATCTCTGTACTGATTTCAGTAGAGAGTGTTAGTTTAAACTTCTACCTACAATGTAGAAGGGATCCTTTTCCTCACAGCCTCACCAGCATTAGATATTATTGAATTTCTTGATGATAAACATTTTTTCTAGAAGAAGATGATATCTCAGTTTTGTTTTAATTTGCATTTCTTTAATGGTAAGCAATATTGAACATTTTTTCATGTATCTGTTAGCCATTCGTACTTGAGAAGTGTGTTAATTTCAGTTGCTCATTTTTGATTGAGTCTTTTATTTGGGAGAATCTACCTTTATTTTGACTTCTTTATATATTCTAGATATTAATCCTCTAAGAAATAGCTGGCAAAATAATTTTCCCCATTCTGTAGGTTGTCTACTCTGCTGATGCTTGCCTTTGATGTGCAATTTTTAAAAATTAATATAATCCCATTTGTTCATTATCAACATTCTTGTGCCATTAGGGTTTTGTCCATCTTCAATAGTCTTATGTTCTGGAAAATTACATTCTTTTTTAACATTTATGTGTTGGATGAATTTTGATTTTAGTTTAGTATACCGCAGAATATATGGGTCTACTCTCAAATGTTTGTCTATAGATATCCAATTTACTAAAGAGGCTATCTTTTCTCCTGCAAAAGTATTTGGTCCCATAACACCTTCAAGGCTTTTATAGGTAAATGGATGCTACTAGAGACTGTACTCATAAGTGAAATAAATCAGACTCACATGTACAAACACTGTATTGCCTCGCTAGTAAAGAAGATGAAAGAGTAAATAAAATCTGAAAGGTACAATAGATACTGTGAAGGGGGAAAGAATCTGTTCAAAAGGAAGGAATAACTGCAATGAGGAAAAGGACAAGCGAAGGGGTTGGGAAAGATATATTTATGTGTATAGGATGGCTTGGATAATTGTACTGCTGATTTCTGCTGATCTACAGAGGAGACAAGCTAATGCTTAATTTATTTTCTTGTCCTTTTTAATTTCTTATTACTTTTCTTTCTTGATTGCTTCCTTGCTTTTCTTACCAGTTTTGCATGTTTATGTCTGGTAATCAGAACTTTTTTTAAAATAATTTTATTGAGAAACAAATAGCAGTGAGACAGTTTCAAAACAGATTACTAGCGCAGTCTCAATAATTAATACATTGCATATTCTCGTAGTGGTTATTTATTGTACAAGATGCAGACATGATCCTGTTCACAGACACTATTAGGACAAATCTCTCTATTGATTGAATTAAGAGAATGCAGCTGTATATCTATCCTAACTATTTTGTATATGCAGTTACAAAATGGTCGTTCATTTGTATCCCCCTTTTTTGGTTAGTTTTGTCAGAGAAGGATATTCCATTATCATTTAAACATTGTAGGTGCATGAATTCAGCAAAATATTTCAATATAGTCCAGTAGTCCATAATAGTAGTGGGTTTTCTGTAAGACTGCCAATGTCCAAAGTTGTTGACTTGAGCATTTTACAGCTCAGCATATTAATATGGCTTTACTTTTCATATTTTGTTTTTATACTTTTCTGCTGGGTGGTTAAGATCAAGAATAAAGCAAGACCTTTATAACAGAAATGTAACTTTTGTATGTGATAAGGTCAGTCAAATCCCCTCAGAATTTAACCTGTATCGCAGAATAAACCCTGTATCGCAGTTTGTAGATCCTTTGTCAGTGCCAGCCATGTGGATGAGTCACGGCCATTGCTTGACCCATTTGCTCTCTGTGAAATCCTGAGAGAATGTTTTCTCTTCATGTGACTCTCCTTAGGCATACTTTACATCATTGATCACTTTCCTTTATGGCCCCATAATCTCTTTGATCAAAAAATCTGGGACACAACTGAGTTACATGAAGTTATAGTACAGGTTCTCCTATGTCCTGAGTCTTCACTGACCTTGAAAGGCTAGGACCAAAATATTGGCTGTCCTTGCAGCCCTTCTTTTTCTCTAATTTTTAGTCTGCAAATTTAGGTTGTTAACCCTTCAGAAAAGAAGCTCATTATTATTATCCTACAACATAGGCAATTGAGCTTAACCTCACTATCTGTCTGAATATCAGACATCTTAGGCATAACATGGAACAGGTATTTTCCATCAAGTATTGATATGTTAAACTTTAAGCCCCTACAAAATACAAAGAAAAGAAAATTTTTAAATAAAAAATATTTTTAAAAATAGGAATGAACAGTTGCATATTTTTACACAGAAATTTAGAAATCTAACCACATACAACATGGTAGCAGGACAGTCCTGTGATATTTTTTTTTCTTGTCTCTTGTTTTCATTTATTACCCTTCTATTTTTTTAAACAAATATTTACTTGAGAGACAGTGTAGCAGTAAATGGTATGTCATGACAAGCAGTATGTATTTAGAAGACCAGAAAGGCAGGCGTTCCAAGCATGACCCTACCATTTCACGTTGCTGTCTTCAGTGTCGTTGCTTCATTCACAGGTATCAGCATATATAGTTAGTCAGGGTGAGAATCCTACCAATTAACTGCTAATTTCAATAACATGCTGAAGATTCTCGGGATCATTGCTTTACACATCTTGTGCATATAAATGCGTGGCTTTGCCCCTGTCATGTTTCCTAGCTCTTCTCCTTGCCCTCTCTTTGTTGTCTAATCCTCAAGTGGAACAACTATTTGAAGACATCATTATGCAATAGATCTACCGTGGCCAAATTCCTGTTAATTTCTTTGGTGAAATTCTGTATATTTCTAATGTTTTGTTTTTGTGGGTTTTTTTTTTTTGTGTGTATATGTGAGTGTGTGTGTTTTTTACTATTTAGTATTCTCTTTAAATAATAACTACGAAGAATTTTTTAAGTATTTGGTCCCTTTAATTGTCTTCTGTTTTGTATTTTGTTGATCTTTGTCTGCCAATTCTTCAGAAGTTGAATAAGGCAAAAACCCCAAGAGATAAAATGGTCTTCCTATCTTTTTTTATAATCACAAACAATACACTTCAGATTCATTAGGTCAGGTTCAATGAATGATAGTTGAATGCTCGCTAGGTGCACGACTTTTCGTGTCTTCACACATGTTACCAAACAGTTTTCACAACTTTGCAGTAAAAGAAGGTTGAGGCTTGAAAGGCATCCATAATCTGTTCAAGGTCTAGGACTAACACATTTTAGAAAAAGCATTTTGGCCTCGTCCTCTGCTTCTTAGTTCAGTGTCCTCTCTGCTCTAGATAGCTTCCTTTTCCTTTAAGCCTTTCATTTTATCCCCCTAACTAGATGGCCAAAAATGACCTCAATTTGGTTAATCAAGATCACACTGCCAAGGAATGAAACACTTGCAATTAGATCTCCCCAATCTCCCATCTCTAGATACACAATTTTGGCTTTCCCGTGCTCTATTTCTTTATGGCCCTTGGTGTTTTAATTTGTCGCCTCTTCCTGACTTCCAGTGTTGCATTACCAGTTTCCTTGCATTTACTTTAGTGGCTTGGTGATCATTTCCTGTGAACCAGTCCCCAATACTGTAGAAATTCCAATCATGACCTTCCTCCAAAGGGCTACTTGGCATCCCTAATTCTCTAAAGGTTCTTAATTGAAATAATTAGAATTGTTATTGTTCCCTTCTGCACTCCAGATACTATGCTGCACACTGGAAATGAAGAAACATCTGTGTCTTCACAAGGTTTACACCATTTTTTCTACCTCTTATCCCAAAGGGAAATGGCAGACAATTGTACACAAATCCTTCTAAAACAGAGTGGACCAGCATGACCTATTTATTTTATTACAACCACTTTTCAGAATCTACTCCTTGGAATAATGAGAAGGAATAGCAAGAGTGGATTAATGAGTGTACCAGTGCTTTTCTCCTAGGGCAGAAATCAGACTGAGGACCCCATAGAACCCAGGCAGCTTTGAATAAGTCCATTGTACCAATATTCAGTGAGATAAACACTCACAAGAGACCAAGAATGGAAACAAATGAGGCTTTTATTGCCGGCAGGACAACAACCTGATGCAAAATCAAGGAATGTCAAGGACCAGAGAATTTTGTTCTGGGTTTTTATACATTGACAAGTAACCATGGTAACCACATTAACTCATTTTGGAATTTTACAAAATATCACAAGGTTTACATTTCCCAGAGGCTTGTTAGTACAGTTCCATTTTAGCTTACCCCTACAACCTTATTTAACTGTTTGTTTCTTACATTAGGGATTTGTTCTCCTTTGTGGGTATTATGGTTAGCTAAGAGAGAAGGCGGTAAGGAGTGAATTCCCCTAAAGTTTAAGTGACTTCTAAAATGGAATTAAAAAGAAAATGGGGTCTCTTTTCCCCATTAATGCAAGAAGGAGAAAGCTAAGAAAGAAATTCTAGATTTCTTACTAATATAAAAAGTGGATCATATAACAGTTAACTGAAAGCACAAGAGACATGACCATGTATGTGCCCCAAAGTTGTGACCTCACTTCACTTTTGGGGAAAAAAAGCTTTTAAATTAGGTGAAGAATAGGACTTCCAAGTATTGGGCTGCTGACGGTGATGACCAACAGAAGATCAATTTACATCTGCCTTGTTCCTTAACATTTGGTTGGGTAAATGTCTGATCTTCAGGGGAAGGAAATATAATTTACTTTGTTTAGTTAGGTTACACAGTTCAAATAAACAGACATTGGTTTTGTGCTTTAACATATAATGAAGAAAAGTTCAGATTGGGATTGAAGATTTAAATTAACCTCAGTGAAATACCATGGCCTTGCCAGCAGCCTATGCTAATGCTAAAGGGAGTAAATAGACAAAGAAGTTAGCAAAGCTCAACATCAAATATAAATTGGTAGGAGATTTTGAAAACCCTAAAATTCATTATACCTCACCGTTTTGTGCTGCACTGTCTACTGGTTTTCTTCCAAGTCAAACCCACAGCAAACCCTCTGGCATCTCATCAAGGCTAGACCTGCCCACACTTGGCTTCTATCTTTGCTGTTGACAGACTAAGCTTGTGAAACTTATCACCAGCATTAATCTTTCTTTCTTTTTCTTCAATTTCATTTTTCTTTTTTTTTTTTTTATTAGTGCATGGGTGCAGCCCGTGAGGTCTCCATGCTTGGATGGAGCCAGTGCACGTACCGAGCAGATCTTCGGTTCCTTTTCATCCCTTTCCCTCTCCATCCATTTCTTCTTCCCCTTTCTTCATGTTTTTTTTTTTCTTTTTGGACACGTTTGGGGTTGCATGTGTCACTGTAGTATGACGATGATGACTTTAACTCTTTCAAGAAGATACTTAGAA
>NW_004524589.1:1384722-1388565 GCF_000260255.1 Octodon degus | reverse complement strand
AGGAATTTCTGTACTGTTTTCCAAGGTGATTGTACTCATGTACACTTCCATCCATGTAGAAGCAGCCCTTTCTCTCCATTCTCATCAGCATCGTTCTTATTTGACTTCTTGAAGACAACCATTCTCTCTGAGGTAAGAGGGAAGCTGGTGTTGCTTTAATTTATATTTCTCTAATGGTCAGAGTTATTGAGCATGTCTTCAGATGCTTCATATTTCTCATTTTCACTTTCCTAAAGTATAAAGGAAAAAAACATGAAATCAAACCATTGATTTTTTTAAATTTTTATTTATTTACTTGGCACAGAGTCTCACTATGCAGTTTGGACTCATAGTGATCCTCTCGTCTCAGCCTCCCCAGCACTGGGATTACAAGCATGCACCACCACGCCTGGTTTTGGTGGCCAGCACAGAGTGTGGTACCAGGGATTAAACTTAGGTTCTCTCATTTACCAAGCAAGCACTTAGACCGTGAGCTAAATCCCCAGCCTGAGAAACATGAAATTAAATATTAAAATGCATGTACAAATGTGGCAGGAGTGGGGAAGCTGCCACTTCTGAGGGGACAGTGCTCCTGCCCAGCAGGTGGCCTCCAGTACAGGGTAGCTGACAACTGTCATTGGTTCTATGACAAATGTATGCAAATCCAATGTACAATCTGTTAGGCAGCATAACAATGTTAGTGCATAATATTCAGAACAATACATTCCTCTACAATGGTCAGAGTTGAAAAACAGCAGGCAAAATACACAAAGATAAATGACCTCTGGAAGGTCAAAGTGCTAAGCAGAAGGCTAAAGCATTTGGGGACAGGTTAGCAGGGAAAAGAGGCTCCACACCCTGTGAGAGAGGAAGGAGTTCGTCAGCCTTGACCCCCTACCCTTTCCATTTCTCTCTCACCACAAAGCCAAAGCAAGACAGAAAAACCAGGAACAAGGCACGCACTGACGGAATGAGGCAAGGCTTTGCCAAATCCAACCTGAGCCCAGCGTGAAAGTTCTTCGTTTCTGAAAACAAGCTGGAGCCTGGTAGCATTTCCTCTGGCTTCACCTGCAGAAGAAATGAATCAGTAATGGAGCAGAAGTGCCACCGTGTCAATTGCTTAAAGTTTGTGCTCGCTTAACATTTCACACACCATTTACTTCCCAGCTCTCCCTGCACCAATGGAAAAGGCAGCGGTGGCCTTTGTGGTGTCGCAGGGTGGCTGGGTCTCCTTGAAGTCCCTCTCTGTGTCTCTCTTCCTTTCCTTCTTCTTTACTCAGCAAAGCCACCTGAAATCATGGTACCCACAGACCCACCTGGACACCAAGAGCTCACAGAGCTCCTTCCATTGGGAATAGAAAAGGAACCACAATGCTGCTTGGATTTTCCAATCTCTTGACAAATAGCAGCTGACTTTTGAGTTCTAGAGCCAGGACAGCCTTCCTTGATCCATGAAATTAAATTGCAGTGTTGCTTTCACACTCCAAGTGCTCTGAACATATTTGATAAATATTATCAACATGCATTGAATAACATCTCTGTTCCAGGCTCTCAAAGAAAGAATCGTGCAATCCCCCCATTCATACACACATGCATGTGCGCACACACACACACATGTGCGTGCATGCACATACACACACACACACACACACACACACACACACACACACACCAGTTCACATATTGAAGGACCCCAGCATGGACACAAGGTCTTTCAAGGAAGTGATTAAAGAAAAAGGAGGCTTTTAGGATTGTCTCAGTTACTGTCTGGGTGCTAGGACAGAATACCCAATACCTACAAATTAAATGAGAAAAGGCTTATTTCAGCTCACAGATCACAGAGGTTTCGATCCCTCGCTGGCTGCTCCTGGGCGGGGGCATCACAGAGCTAAAGCAGGTTATGGCATGGCTGTGGGAAGAAAGGACAGACAGAGACAGACAGGGAGGGTGAGGGGGCCACTGCGGACAGACCAGACCCACAGCGACACTCCTCTTTCCCTCAGACTTCACCACCCAGCACCCCACCTTCTATGAGCCCGTCAGTGGACCAACACAGCACCAAGCACCCTAGACCAGCCACCTAGGAGCACGTGGGGCTTTGGGGGGATCCAGACACCAGCCTCAGTGCACATCTCCATTCCGATGATGTCTTCCTGAAAAGGGGCGATCTGTACAGACAGCAGGAATGCTCTGCACGGAACGAAGAATCCAAGGAGCCTGCCTGGAAAAGGCAGTGAGAGAGCAGCCGAGGATGGAAGCCTAGGCAGAAACAACCCGGATTTAGATTTCCAGCCTCCCAACGATGAAGAAAAGAATCTCTATGGTTTGCACTACTTAGTTTAAAACACAGGGATTGTTTGGAAGAAGTTACATGTATTTACTCAATTTATTCGTGTGTGTGTGTGTGTGTGTGTGTGTGTGTGTGTGTGCACCAAGAGGAACTTTCATGGATATATGTCGAAAGCAACGAAATTGCCGTCTATAGCAATCAAAAATAAAAGTTTAAGAAAGATCACGTATTTGTTGAAACTGTACTTCCGATTTGATTTGAAACTGTCTCATTGCTGTTTATCAATAAAATTTTAGAAAAAAATATATGTATATACAAGATAGTTAGGATATACAGTTACTTTCTCTTCATTGAGAAGAAAGGTTTGTACTAATATTGTTTAGACAAGATATCATGTCTGCATCCTGTTCTCTGAATAGCTAATTTGAAGATGACAATATTCGATATATTAATTATTGCAATTGTCTTACCTGTTTTGAAACCATTTTATTGCTATTTTATCTTTTTTCTCATTAAAATGAATAAAAAGAAAAAAAATAAATTAAAAAAAAAGAAAGATCACGTGCTAAGCAAGGGAGTGGTGGGATGGGACCGCCGGCTGTGTCTCCTGGGAGGGCCGCCGCGGAAGGACCCCTGCGCCCCTTCACCTAGAGGGCGCCGTCGCTGAAAGTCGACAGAGGGCTCGAGTTCTTCCCACTCAGTTGAAGGCAAGGAGGCTGATAGCTGGACATAAGCAAGTGAGCCAGACCTTCTGTTCCTTGCTTCCTTTCTAAGTTTTGAGATTCATTTATTAGTTAGAAATCAGGAATTCTAACTCATACTGATATAAATTGAAAAAAATTTTGAAGAAAGTGTATGTCCCTGGCTGCCTCGAAGTCTTCCTCACACAGGCAAAAGGGCTGCTAGGATTCCAGACCTCACATCTTCACACCCTATGGCTCTGAGGTGAGATCACATCTCTTAACTTTATTTCCCAGGATCCTCAGCAAACATCACTACCCTGTATTTAGCTTTGTTTGTTTATTTTTGTACAGTGTCTCACTACGCAGCTCAGACTCAGAGTGGTCCTCCTGTTTTCAGCCTCTCCCGCGCTGGAATTACAGGAGGGCACCACCACGCCCAGATTCAGCAACCCGCTCAGCGCGGCCCGGGGAGGGGCCAGCGCATGCAGTCCCTGTGTGGATGAGGGAACCCCGGTCCCTGCACTTACCTAAGCAGGTGCTTTAGTCCACTGCGCCATCTCGCCAGCCCTCTATTTAGCTTTATGTTTCATGTTCGTGATGATCCCAAGGGCATGAGATAATGGATTTAAAACAGCTCGTCTCGGGCCAGCCGAATAGCTCAGTGGATTAAAGCACCTGCTTAGGCAGACACGGGGGCCTGGAGTTCGATCCCCAGGCCTGACATGCTGGCCCAGTCTCCAGGGCGCGCTGAGATGGCAATTGAGGCTGGGCGTGGTGGTGCGCGCCTGTAATCCCAGCTCTTGGGAGGCTGTAAACAGGCGGATCACTACGAGTCCAATCTAGTAGTGAGACTCTGAACACCCTGTAGATCCCTCTCTAAAATATAAAAAA
>NW_004524589.1:1375352-1384585 GCF_000260255.1 Octodon degus | reverse complement strand
CGTTTTGAAAATGGCTCAGATGTCAAATGTGTTGTTATTGTTATTTTATGAAAGTAGAAGAAAAATGTGTCCAAACGCAGCCCAGCACCACGGGCTGAGGCCAGCCTCTTGCTGTTGCAGGCGCCCAGGAAGCAGGAACCCTGCGCTGTCCGCAGAGAGCGCTGCATGACCAGCCTCAGGGGACAGTGTGAAGACTGCGAATGGAGAACCCTCATCTTAGCCTTCTAGAGGTTTCCTACAAAGAGATAATTAAGGTCAAGCCACTTAGCGGAGGTTTGAATGGAAGAAAGCAGAAAAGCAACGACAGCCACCGTTGGGTTCCTTACCTGATGAGTTCTGGCAACATTTGGAATGTTCCAAGGAGGGGAATGAGTTTCGTGCTTTGGGGACAGACTGACTGGGGACAGACTGACGGATAAGCAGGAAGTGGCTGCCGGGCCTAGAGGAACCTGTCTTGGCGTGGTTCAGCTCGGTGGGCATCCGAAAGCCTCTGCAAACTAGGGTCGGGGAGCTCTGGGGTTCGCTGATAGCTAGCCGGAGGGTGAGGGGATCCTCCGCTTGCAGTCTCGAGGCACCGGACGGCATCTTCCCTGCAGCAAGGGCAGGATCAAGTCGGAGCCAGCCGTGTAGCTGCGAGGTGAGTTCAGGGTAACCGGACGCTGAGTCACTCTTACATAAAAACAATGAATCTGCATCTATTGCACCCAGCGTCAGCGTCAGAACGATTTTTATCTTGCCTTTTTTATGCAGCTAAGCTGGAAAACGTGGGCTGTGACAACCAAGTAGGAAAGGAGTAAGTCTGCTTGGGACCCGGCCGTAAGAGCCCTCCGCCTGCTGGAGAGGCCGGAGAAGGCTGCAAGCGCCCTGCAGACCGCAGCGCCCACCAAGCGCAGCTCTGCTCCCGGGGGGCTGAGGGCGGCGAAGGAGGGAGACACCGGCGGGGCTCGAGAGCTGGTACCAGCTCGAGCGAGTGTGCTAAAAACACAGAGGCCCGCACGGCGGTAAGGGCGTTTCCGAACACTGCACAGAGCGGGAGAAAACAGTGAGCCGCAGTCTGCGACATGCTGTCTCCGAAGGATAAAGTGCCCGACACAGAAAGAGAACGTGCAGCTCCCGAACAAGCTCTGGGTCAGGAAGGCTGCAAGGTGGCGCTCGCCTTGCTGAAGACGAGAGCTGGAGGGATCGCTGAGGGGGAAGCTCACACTTGCCATCTCATCGCACCTTGTACAAACAGGTCTAAGGACTTCCTCCTCTGACCGGAAATGCACAGAGCTCAAGTCAGCTTGGCTTGTCTCCTTAGTGCAAAAGGCAAGACTTTTGGAATACATCTTGAAAATATTCAACTAACAATAAATCAAAACAGGGATCGGGGAGATGGCTCAATAGAATAAGCGCTTGCCTGGCAAGTGCAAGGGCCTGAATTCAATCTCCAGTTCCGCCAAAAATAAATAAAAATAAATCAAAACCATGTTTACTACTATTTGGAAAAAGCAAATAAAAGTAAAACTACCACATTAGGTAGAGATATCAATAAATCTGGTGCTACAGCAAAGCACACTTTGCGGTTCTGTGGGCACCGGCTGGGAGCCAGGGATGGTTCTTGTGGAGGGAAGACTGTGCCTTCAGGAGCCAAAGCTTTTTGAATTTGACTCCCCCATTTTTTTTTTTTTAGTGAATAAAATTGGAATAAGAAAAAAAAAAAGCTAGAGACCACTTTTTATTTACTTTTGAGTCCCCTTTTCGGTGGCCCACCCCAGAGTCACTATGAGGACCCAGGGCATTCTTATTCTTGTCACCATCACACCATTAATCTAGATTTGGAAAGTGAATTTCCTGTAGTGAAAGACATTTGATATGGTAGGGCATGCCTAATTAAATTCAGGTAGCTATCTCTAGTTTTAATTCACTGATCCAATATTTGTTCTAACTTTTTTTCCAAAATGCTTCTTCTCCTCCTCTTCCTCTTCTTCCTTCTTCTTTTGGTTTTGTGAGACAGGGTCTCTCTGTGTAGCTCAGGCTGGCCTTGAACTCGAGGCAATCTTCCTGCCTCAGCCTCCAGCATGCCAGGATCATAGGCAAGAGCCTCCATAACTGGCCAATATGCTTCGTTTTAATAACAGTTTCTAACAGAAAGGATTGTCGCCTGATCTCCAGCTACAAAATAATCAAATAAATAATAATACCTGAATTATACTCTGCGTGTTTTTGCCCAGCCATCTGAAGTGCCTCCCCCAAATTTAATGGCTTGCTGGCAAACATTTAACACTTCAAAGTAGGTGAAATTCTAAGAGCCTGCATGGGAAACCTTTTCCTTCTAAAATACTGTCCTTTATCTGTTCTTATTTCTGAATTCTTGGCATGCTTTGCAGTACTTTTTCCCTTCTTGGCCAGTCAGTTAATGGTAAGGAAAAAGAGTAGCATTACCACCTGGTGCAATTCTCTAAACTACCACGAGAGGGCAGGTTTTCCTTTATTGTAAGACTAATGCCATCTGCTAGTAATTAAGATGGTCATTGTGCTAATTGCAAATTCAGAAGCACTCGATAACATACGGAGTGAATGAATAATCAGGGCATGCAACTTTGGCAGTGAAATCTCTATTATTTTAATAAACAAAGCGAAGCCGGGCTTTTCTACTTAGCATTATTTACAACACAAAGAACAATTACACTGGGGAGGCTCTGGGACGGTTTTAGCATATGTTTATAAACTGACTCGGGAGCAGAGAAACAAGGACCAAATTCAGCATACTGTGTTCATGAAGTCTGACTTGAATTGATGGGATAAGTAACACAAGTTGGGCTAATGGGTTCTACCAAGTAGATGTGGTCTTGGTCAAAATACACAGTGCCTACCAGCCTTGAATGGGGACTTGGTCTTTTTGTTTGCTTTGCTTTGTTTTGGAAAACTTTAACATATTCCATAACTCAAAACGTTCTTGTGTGTTATGTTCAAGATTTCACAGAACTACCTGCCAAAACATAGTAAGATTTTCATCTTGAAGCGCTGTTATGATTGGAACCAGATATAGTGAGCCCAGTCTGGGGCATATGACTTTCAGTAGTTTCCACTAAGCAAAGATGAAAATATTTGGAGGGAGCCAGGGAGATAGCTCAGCGGCATAAGTACATGCCTAGCAAGTGTAAGGTCCCGAGTTTGATCCCCGGTACCACACGCCGTGCTGGCTCCAGAACCTCAGTGGTATATGCCTGTAATCCCAGGGCTGAGGAGGCTGAGACAGGAAGATCACTATGAGTCTGAGCTGCGTAGTGAGACCCTGTATCAAGTATATACACAGGGGAAGAATTTCATCCATACAGAGCATTCAGAATTATTTCCCTGTTGTCCTTCCTAAGCAGCAGTGTTGACAACTATTTGTGCAGCACTTGCCTTGGCTTAAGCATTATAAGTAACCTAGAGGTGGTTTCAAGCACTTGTATATTACTGAAGGATGTACATAGGTTCTATGCAAAAGTTACATTGTTTATGTAAACATCTGTGGATTTGGGGTCCCTGGGATGAGGGGTTCTGAGCTGGGCCTCCAGGGATACCCAGGGACAGTTTTCTTGAATCATCTTTGAAGTTTCCTAAAGTGATGATTCTTAGACCCATCAGCAGAAGAAGCACTGTTTGCCTCAGTGAAGAACTTGCCCACTAACTTCTTCATTAGAGCAGATGTTAGGGTACCAGGAATAGGAGCCCTAATATAACACGTGTGAGGATTTGAGGTAGAGTAAGTAGAAGTCTTAATTTTCTATCCTGGCCCCCATCAGTAAGACCTGCCAGTGGTGGGCAGAAGGTGCACCAAGAAAGAAAATACGGCTGAAGGGTCGCTTTATCGAGATTTCTTGGAGTAAAATTTCACCTAACAGCATCTGAAGAACAAGTGGCTATAAGTAGCATGGTAGGGTTCTAGACGCCACTCTCCTGTGGTTACCCAGGCGGTGTGAGATCGCATGCCAGGGGCCCTGGGAAAAGTTCTACTTGGACACTGATTTTTGTTCATTTATTCAAAAAATATTTATAGGATTCTCAGAATAAGTAAGGACCTCAGAAATAAGAAGACTAGCCTTGGGTTTTGTCATTGCCGTGGAGAAAGTCGTACTTGCCTACCTCTGGGGAGGAGGGAGTTGGTCCTTGTATGCCCCTGCTCAATTAATGCCCCACATTTCTGAACATGTAAAATGGGGTGCTTTGATATAAAGACTGGGGGCTCCATGCCCCCTCCTCCTTCTTGGTTCCTCTTCCTCTGCATGTGGAGGTTGCGCAAGCTACTGTGACAGCGACTTGAAGCAGTGACCACACCCCACAATCAGTCACTAGGCTGCGGGGTTATGGGACAGAAAGGTTCACCCAGGGGAACACTGAGGTCTCCTTTTCTTCCTGGACTACAGAGATCCACGAATTCACAGGTGCTTAAAACCTAACCTAAGAAGTAGGGTATCCACTTAGGAGCCCTTTTTCTGAAGTGTAGTAGTCACATACTTCATGTATGTGCTGTATGTTTCAATACACATATGTTACATGCCCAAAAGAAAGGGCTTGATGTGCAAATTAAAATACAAGTATCCCCAGAGATGAACAATAATCAGCAAAACAACATTTATTTTTAAATTTTCCTTTTTAATTAATTTTTGGATCACTTGTTAATGTGAAGTTATTACTGTTCAGTAGCATTATGACTAACAATCTTAAATCCCAAGGAAGATGTAAATTAATGATAAAAGTTTTAGACATAGAAGAGACTTGATGGCACAATTCAAGGAAAGGAAAGATATTGTTCAATTTCCTTTCACTTCTGAATGTCAGCTTTTAAAGGCATTTCTATTGAAATTATAATTTATATACATACAGTTTTTCTAATGCAAAAGATAAAGGCAGAAAAATAATCTGTTCATTTTCTTCAAGGTTGAATTCTCTCCCCATTTTTGAGAAAGTATAGCCCTATGATGCTCAGTGACATTTGCTGAGTTTATTTGCATAATATTTAATGTAAGTAAATACCGACTCTATTCTGCAAACTTACCCTACCTTTAGAGTTGTTAAAAGGCTTCTTTATTGATTTATTACAAGGTTAGAAAATGCTAGAAATTTTTATTCCTCTTAAGTGAACTATGATATTAGGAAATTGTTTCTTTTAGAAAGGCAGTATAAAACATAATATTTGTAAAAAAGTTGCACACACTATGGATAAATTCAGCTAAGTATAAATGATAACTATTTATCTCTACTTCACATAGATCTTCCTTTAGGTAAATCTTAGGAGGATAAGATGTATGAAAATTCTGACATATAATACTGGAAAGATAAATTGGATGTGATTATTTGCTCTACAGAATTATTCATAATAGTTCATCTATTTAAAAAGTGATTTCCCCTGGGTCTTTTAACATGCACTTGATTTATACATAACTTTTTAGGAACACACCTACCGTGCAGCATGATATCTTTACTTTAATATAGTTCTTATTTGTTTTAAAAACAGTACATAAAAATGCATTCCGCAGCAACCCTAAGCTCAGCATAAGCCTTCCAGAGAGGACCATGGGAATGACCATAGCTGCACAGTCTGTGAATAGCAGTAATTGAGACCAGTGCCTGTGACTGGCTAAAACATCCCAGGGAGGGCTCTGAAGGACATGGCTGAGCCTTCTCTCAGCACCTGTGTGGCTTCATGAGAACTGGACTCAAATTCAGCTCCAGTGGGGCATTGTGCGCTTCTCTGGCTTTAGTAGTCAGAGGGTAACATTGGTCCTGGTAAATCTTACATTCCCTCCCCCCACCCCAGTCCACACGTACAAAGGCGGCTTTAAAGTTCCCCTTGCACCCTTGCTGTGGACATACATCCTTTCCAGAAGGGAGAGGCTGACCAAGAGCCCCTTCTGCAATTCCAGCTCACTCCTGATAGTTTATTTATTTATTTATTATTTTATGTATTTGGTACAGCTCGGACTCATAGTGATTTTCTGCTTTTAGCCTGCCCAGAGCTGGGATTACAGGTGTGCGCCACCACGCCCAGTCTCGGTGACCAGCTCAGTGTCCCCAGGGGAAGGAATGGTGCGGCAGGTGGTGTCAGGCTCTCTCCTGATAGACAGCAGATCTGAGCAGAAGAAATCTGCCTTGATATCTCAGTAGCTACTAATTTCCCAGAATGGGGGCCATAACAATAAGCTGAACATATTAAAGATGGGCTCATTCTTCTCATAATTTTGTAATTATTTAGCAAAACATAACCATAACAATTCCAAATTGTTGTATTTTAACAGATGATTTGCTGTTGAATAAGACATCATTGATTCTCATTTATAAGTAATAATTGCTATGGAGTGGCATTAATGAATTTGCAATCAGTGTTTTCAAACAATCAAATGCATTATATGTGAATAATTTTTCATATGACGCTATGTAGCAAAGGAACTGCTACAAGACCTCAGAGTAATAAGACTCTAATCAAATTGTCCCAGCTTTCAGAATTACAGCTACATCAGCTTTCTCTGGTCAGCTTTTCCTGGAAAGACTGATTCCACATTTAATAGGTTTGGAGCAGTGTATTAGTTAACTAGAAAGCTTTATAATGGTATTTCCTTATTTGTTTATCCTTATAAGATCAATTTTTATCTTGCTGATGAATCTTCTAATAGTTCTGCTCCTTAAAACTATAAACTGGGGACTCAGGTCAACAATTTCTGACATTGCCAGTGAAGTGGAAGACCCAATACTATTATGGACTACTGGACTCTTTTAGAATATTTTGCTGAGTTTACACACCTATAATAATTCAAATAACGGAACTTAACAAAAAAAAGGGGATACAGATGAATGTCCATTTTGTATCTGTGTATTCAAAGTGGTTAGGATAGATATATAGTTACATTCTCTTAATGAATAGAGTGATTTGTTCTAATGGTGTTAGGATATCATGTCCACATCTTGTACAGCAATTAACCACTAGGAAGAATGTATGCAGTGTGTTAATTATTGAAACTGTCCTACCAATTTGGTTTGAAACTGTCTCATTGCTATTTGTTTCTCAATAAAATTATGGAAAAAATAAAACTACAAATTGCAGCCAGGTGCAGTGGTGCACATGGGTAACCCCAGCATTGGGGGAGGCAGGAGGATTAAAGTTCGAGTGCAACCTGGGCTGCCTAGCGAGTTCAAGACCGTCCTGAACTACATAGGAAGACTCTGGGGAAAAAAGCTGCAAATTTGGAATAAATTCTCTAACCACTAATTATTTACAAAGACAAATTGAAAGGCTCCTTTATTCATTTATTGTTGTTTTGTATGGATACTAAGACCTATTTTAAACTTTAAGGCTGGAGAGCAAAAGATAGAGAAAACACAATACAGAAGCCCGAGGAAGACGTTGAGAGCAGGAGAGGTGTTGGTGTAATTACTTAGAGGGTTTAGAGAATCATCTGGTGCCTGCGACACTGCTATGATTTGCATATAATATGTCCCCGAAAACTTAATGTGTTGCAATTTAGACTTTGTAGTGAGGGAGACACTTGACCTGATTATGGTGTTGTGAAGTGGGGCTCTTGGAGAGGGACCTGAATTAGAGAAGGTCATCAGGGTGGCGCCCCCGTGATTGGCTCCTGAGTCTCCGTGTATTCTTAGGAAGAGGAAGAGAGATGAAGCACACATACACACATGCATGCATGCACACCCTGTCGCTCTTCCCACACAGTGACCACCCGGGGACTCTGTCAACAAGGCCATCACTAGTTGCACTCTTAGGCCTTATACCAACAGAATTGTAAATGGGTAGCAACCTCTTTTAATTTACAGAATTAACCCAATCAAAGTATTTTAATGTAGTAGTGAAAAGCTGACATGTCCCAGCTCCATGCCATCAAAAGCAAAGATGTCTGGGCTAAGAAAGATTGAACCAGAGTCCCCCAGGTCTCCATTGCTCTGCACATTTAAAGAACCCACTTTCTGATTTTTTTTCTTCAGTGGCTTCAGAATAGTAAAAGGCTTTCTCAGCATGGGAAATTCTGATCAGATATTACAAACTGCCCACTGTACATTAATATGATGATAGAGCCAATGCAAGATACTTTTAGCTTGAATTTGTTACACTAACAAAGGGAAGCACCTTCTCTATTCAGATTATCATGTCAGTAAAAGAACGTATAGCAAAGACCTTGTAAAGGAAGAACCCCATGATAGCTTGATTATTCTCAAGAACTACACTTTGGCTGGCCTCTTCTCTAGGGCACAGTCTGAGCTCCCTCAGCTTCTTCCGTGTATTTCTTTCTGATTAAATGAGTCTCTATGAGGGGTGCGTAGCCTCTGCGCAGCCTTCTGTACTGAAGGAAAATCAGCAGCACAAAAAGGCCAACCACAGCTGCAAGGGTGCTCACCACCACGGAGAGGACCGCAGACCAAGTGGGAGTTTCTTCAACTGGAATTGAAGCACAAAAGAGGGATTTTAACAGCTAAATACACTGATAAAAGGAAAGAATAAACTTACTCACTTTTCACATGCACTTTTATTGATGAAGTGCAAACACCTTGCTAGAATAGAATTTATTTTCTGTTTCCTCACCAACTATTTATCATATCCACAATCATGTTGGGTAGGAAGTTGGAAATGGCATTTCATTATTTAAATACAAGTTACTGCATTTTAAACATTTGCTATTATAAGTGCTTGTGTGTAGAATAATTCCACCAGGAAGTGTACAGGTACTTTTTAAAGCCAGAAATGCATTTGTAAAAGTGCATACTAAACTGATATCTGGGGAATTGCTAAATTCGCAACTCTGGGGTGGAAACTCTGGTAGTCGCTCTTTTTCATGGGTGATAAATGGGTGAGACCAATCAGATGAGTCCTGTACTGAGGGATATTCAATAGTAGAAGCAGATCTACCTGTTCTCATTAAATAGTTTTGATGATGGTGTGAAAAACTGAAAGAGTAAGGAAGGTCTAAAATGCACAGTAGATACTGTGAAGTGAAAAGAAACTGTTCAAAAGGAAAAAGGGACTAGAAGAAAGAAGGCAAGAGAGAAAAAAACACAAATTAGTAATACCATTAGTGTTTCTTAGTTCCTAGAAAAGGAAGGTTTGCATTTTGATCAAATGGAGAATTTTTTGTGCCCACATCCTATACTCTGAGTAGCAGCTTTCAAGATAATAACATGAAATGTGTGTCTATCATTGTGCTCCTTTCATCTTGTTAGGAAATTTGTTCTACCTGTCTTCCATAAAATTAAAAAAAAAA
>NW_004524589.1:1365422-1374542 GCF_000260255.1 Octodon degus | reverse complement strand
ACTCTGGCTTCTTTGTCTTGTCACCTTTCTACAATTTCCTATTCTTCGTTTCAAATGGTATAGAAGTTCTCAGGCCTATCAGCTTCTTCAAGTCCTCTTTTCTAGAAAGGTTCCCATGTCACATAACAAAAAAAGCATCAAATTAAATGTGTCACACTTCTACCTGTCATTCTGTTATTAATCTAATTTTCTGAGCACTTAAAAGGTAGAGGGAAATTTTTTTCCTCCCCTACTGTTCATGGTTATACCTCTCCAGGCAAGATTGAAAATGTCATTGTCAGATTAATAAGTAAACATGAATTAGTATCTTCTGATGAGTTAATGCATTGTATGTGTATGTAGGACTCTGATTACAGTGTCGATTGTTACCAGAGCACAGAGAAACAGGTCGGGATGTATAGTCCAATTATTTTTTGATGATGCTGGGGGGGGGGTAGGGGTGGGGGTGGTGATGATTATACCTAATCCCAAAACAAATATCCTCAATGATCTCTAACAGATGGAAACTTCAAATCAGTAAAAAGAATGGGAAATAACAGATGCTGTTAGAAGGAAAAAAGAATGCCTGAAAGATTCTGAGGTTAGAGAGAAAGACAGAAAGACAGACAGACAGACACAGAGACACAGAGAAAGAAGTTCAAATCATCTTCATCATTTTGTAGCCGAAGATTTAGGAAAGATTAAATAGACACAGAAGGGAAAGAAAAGCTACCAGCTATCTCCTATGCATTTTTCCACTTTTTGACAAATTAAGATGCTTTTTATTGTTTTATCTTTCCTTTTTCAGGATTTACTAAGATCCTATTAATAGCATACAAAGCTGTATTAGGTTCAGGGCTAAACCCAAAAGCATGTACCCTTATATACATTAATCAAAGTATCTTCCCTTTATTTGGAACCAAATGACTTAACAAAAGAGCTACAATTTGAAGACACAACTTAAAAAGCTTAGTTTATTTTCTTTCTCTTTTTATAATTTTCTATATTTTAGGACAGGGTCTACAGGGTCTTACTGTGTAGATGGGACTCATAGTGATTCTCCTGCTTTCAGCCTCCCAAGTGCTGGGATTACAGCTGCACACCACCATGCCCAGTCTGAATAGCTGCCTCAGCGCGCCTTGCGGGCAGGGCCAGCACAGCAGGCCAGGCATTGAACTCCCAGCCCCTGCACCTGCTTGGAGGCGCTTTAATCTGCTAAGTGATTTGGCTAACTTTTATTTTCTTTTTCTTTTTCTTTTTTTCTGTATTTAAAACAGGGTCTACAGGGTCTCACTACATAGATTGACATCAGTTATTTTTATTTTAAAGAAAGAAAAAAAATAAAAACAGTGGTACAAAATCTCAAAACAAGATTTTAGGAGAGTAACAATGGTTACTACATTGTGTGTTGTTATTGCCAAAGTAGTTTCTCATATTATAAGACATAGGCAAGAAATAATAAGCAAATAACATAGGTGCAAACCTCTTTTTTTTTTAAGTCAACAAAATGCAGTCTCAGGCCCCGAGTCCACCCAGTACAAATGCAGAAGACACTAGCACTGAGGAAACTGGAAATCATACACCAGATATCTGTGAAATAATAGGGTTGACAGTAAAGAATCAACTGCAGAAAGGTATACAGGAAATAATTTCGGAACTAAAAAATGTAGTGGTAACTATAATCAAAGAAGTACTAAGTGCTTCTAAAGAATACACTGATAAAAAAAATAGAGGAGAATATAAAAATGATGGAACCCCTGAATAAACAATTTAGGAAAGAAATAGAATCTATGAAACAGGTTCAAAGTGATATACAGGAAATTAAAACCTCAATCACAAGCTGGCAAAACCGTTTGAGTGAAAGTGAAAATAGACTTTCTGATCTGAAAGACACCATTGCAGCTAGTAAAAAAGTAAGAAAAGATCTCTTAAAAACAACTAGGATGCAGGAAAAAATAATTCAATACCTGCAAGACGATGCAAAGATGAACAATGTGAGACTAATAGGCATCAATGAGAAGGAAGGAGTCAATACAAATGATATAAAAAGAATATGGGCAGAACTAATAGCAGAAAACTTCCCAAATATGGGACAACAATCTGACATTCCTGTAACCGAAGCATATAGAACTCCAAATAATATCAATCCAATGAAAACCACACCCAGACATATGATAATCAAGATTCCAGAACTTCAGCATAGGAATAGTATACTAAAAGCCGCTAAAGAAAAGAAACAGATCACATTTAAAGGAAAACCTGTCAGAATAACGGCAGATTTTTCTTCACAAACCATCAAGTCAAGAAGAGCATGGAGCAAAGTACTTCAAGTCTTGCAAGAAAACAAATTCCAACCCAGACTGATATATCCTGCAAAACTATCTTTCAAATATAATGGAGAAGTGAAATATTTCCATGACAAAGAACAACTAAAGAATTTCATGATGACAAAGCCAAGCCTACACAGACTACTAAATGATGTTCTAGAGAGGGGGCAAATTGATCACAGCCCCATGAATGAGAATGGAACGAACCCGCCAAATAGGGCAAACAAACAGAGGAGAATAAGAAGTATACAGTAGTAGTCTTTCAGTTATTCTTTTGTATTCAGCAGCAGAATATTTCCATTAGCACACTGTACAAATGGACTTCTCTTCCACGCAATGGGTCATGATTCCACTTGAGTCTACAGGGTGGATTTCAAAGAAATAGCTGTAGGTCAGTTCCACAAGTGACGCCTAGCCACCAGTAACTGTCACGGTCATTATGCATGTCCACAACACATTAGAACTTTGTGCGATATCCTATCCTCAAACTGTTAGAAGTGCTGGTCATTTATTTGCCATTCCAGTATTTATCTTATGTTTTACTCTTAGTACTTCTTTGCTATCATGAAAACTTTTTCTTAGTTCAATTGTTTTGAATCACTACATAGATTGGACTCATAGTGATTCTCCTGTTTTCAGCCTCCCAAGTGCTAGGATTACAGCTGCACACCACCACACCCAGTCTCAGCTGCTGGCTCAGCATGCCCTGCAGGCAGGGCCAGCATGTCAGGCAGGGGATCAAACCCCAGCCACTGTGCTCTGCCTAAGCAGGTGCTTTAGTCCGCTGATCTATCAGGCTGGCCCTTAGAAAGCTTAATTTAAAAATGTAATGTAAAATCCATGACCTACGCAAGCCCATCTCTAAAAGCAACATGATACTGGCTCCCTGAAAACCACAGACACTGTTACAAAGCAATGTAAATATGCAAGTCAAACAAACTAGTCAGTCTATACTCAGAATTATGATGATGTATTGTTCATCACAATTTTTTGCATTAATTTTTACTTTTAAAATATGTCATCACATTACTATCTAGTATAATTACTGATAATTTTTTTTTTTTGGCCTCCCACTGAATTTTGTGCTCTACGCAAATTCCATACTTGTCTCACCATAATCCCAGCCTCCAGGTAATAATCTCTAAGTCCTGTCAGTCTCTGTCCACATGTGACTCTTTCGACTTTATTGGTTAGATATTTCAAAACACCATTAGTCAGTTTTTGATTAATCTGGTAAATTCAGATACTTGTCAAATAAGGTGTAGGAGTTGACAGCTTTTCTATGGAATAAGTTCTCTTAATAACTTTCAGTTAGTTAAAGAGACAGTCTGCAAACTAGTCCCTTTCTGGGGTTTAATTGGCAGCTTAATGGCTCATCTTGTTAAATACTTACATGCCAGAAAATAGTCAATGAACTTAACTAGATCTGAGCACTTCAATTAAAGGCCTTGGTTTAGATTTAAAAGCAAGTACACTTTTTTAACAGTTAAGGGAATCACCCACTTAAGAAGCTGTGTTAGTTACCTGGCCAATCAATAGCGTAACTGTAGCCAAGATGGTCTGTGGTTAGAAAGAGCTCCTCATTAGTCACAGGAGGGAAGAAAGGGACCATGTTGTACATGCGGTTGTGGCCAATGGGGGCCAGCTCCTCGGGCCAGGCATCTGCTGCGGGCTTGTGTCTTTTCATCCACTCATCAAAAATGCCATCAGTGAAGGAGTGAAGGACCTGCAAGACAGTTGGACATGCTGCTTAGGTTGGTCATTGCCTTCCAGTCTACCGTCCGAATGGAGCCTTGTCTGCAACAAGATGGAGTTTCTTGATGCGAGAAGCCCCTGTGCACGTCCTCGTACCTTGATGATGCACACTTTGACACTTTTGGCCAAGTTTCGAGGACATGTGCACAGGTCTCTCCAAAGAGGACTGTAAATTCTTTCATCAGTTGGATACCTGAAAGTTCATGGTGCAGTGTTAAGATTGATTTGGAACATTTAAGACCTTCAGTATGTGGATGCTAATCATTAATACCAGAAAAAAAGGCAAATATGGTAAGATACACATTCAGATGCTTTGCACTGGGAGAAAGAGCAAGTTGGGACACTTATGTTAGTGTCATATCAATATACGGTAAAAAGTAAGAAAAAAATCTCCACAACTGATTTTCAGATATTTCTCATTAGCAACATCTTTCTAGCTAATCATTATAATCCTTCTGTTCAATTGTTTGAGCTATTCCAGCATCAGAGAATAGCCCTATAGTGTTTGTTTTTCATTTTCTCAAAGGAGATCTAAGTCCTTTACAAATATAGCAAGCATTATGTGCTCTAAAATTTCAACAGCAAAATTTCCACAGGTATAGCCTTGACTTTGCAATGGGATATAAGTAGGGGGCTGGCCAGGTATCTCAGTGTACTAAACCACCTGCTTAGGCAAGCTCAGGGACCAGAGTTCAATCCCCAGCATGCTGTGCCAGCTCTCCTTCTTGGGCATGCTGAGACTGGGCGTGGTAGTACACGCCTGTAATCCCAGTGCTTGGGAGACTGAAAACAGGAGGATCACTACAAGTCCGATCTGTGTAGTGAGACCCTGTAGACCCTGTACTAAAAATACAAAAAGAAAAAAAGAAATAAAGGGGATGCAAGTGAGAGAGTTCAGCCGAACTCATATCTGGCAGTTTAGCTCTTCTTTCAGTAGTAGACTACAAGTCAAGGAGCTCAGGGACAGTGCCTTTTTCTCTTTCTTCCTATATCTCAGGGATTCTCAGCCGAGGGACACCATGAGAGAATCCCAACTGTCCCGAGGTAGTTATGGTGGGAAGAAGCACAGGCCAACCCACAGAGGACTGCATGGCAAAGCCTGAGATGCCAAGAAAAGACAACAATGGCTGGCGAGCCCAGCAGTGCCCCAATGCCTGTCACCCTCTGATATCAAATGTATTGACACACCCCAAGCCCAAACTATAGTCAAAGCCTTCTAAATTTCTGACTCACAGAAATCAATAAATTACAATAATCATTGGCGTTTTGAGCCACTACATGTTGAGATATCTTTTAAGGCAGAAATGTGTTCAATACAACAGGAAAAGGCCTAGATATAGCCTCATGGGACCATGCTCACTGAAGCACATGTGAAGAAAGCAGGTTCTGACCCCAGAGGTGACAAAAGAGGTCCTGGGCATGGGGAAGGCAGTGGTGAGGCTTGAGGTGAAGACACAGCCCATGGCATACTGGCAGAAGAGAGGACTGAAAAATGTTAGCAGTGTGCATGGCGGTGGGGCAGAAGAGATGAAAATATACATAAAACACCTCAAAGCCTCTCATGAGGGCTGTGTGTAGTGGATAGCTATTATCACTGTAACTGTATTATCAGTACTGTTATTGTTTTAACTTGGAGCAAGGACTTAAGGGGAAATGAAGGAATTTATATTGTACAACCACTGTAGAAAGGAACCGCTGTGCTCTGAGCTCGTGTACTTTATACACATGGCTGACATTAAGCTGGATACACAGCAAAGCATGTAGCTAGCACTGAACACAGAATTATTAATGCTTGCTCTGTGTCAGACATTATTGGAAGCACTGATATGTTCAGTCCTCAGATTCGGTAGCTACTATTTGCATTAGACACTCAGGCTGCTGTAACAGAGCACCTGAGGCTGGGTGGCTTATCCACTAGACACTTGCTGTCTCACAGTTGTGAAGATTTGAAGGCCAAGGCCAAGAGGTCGGTGGAGTGGTTCCTTCAAGCACTGTGAGGGAGAATCCGTTCCCTGCTCCTGTCCTCCCTTCTTATGCTTTGCTGGAAACCTGTGATATTCTTTGGCTTGGAAATCGCCAGCTTCTCCCCTTAATGATCTGTAGTGAAATTTCTCCTTCTTAGAAGGACACCACTTGCTATGGTTCAAACGTCCTCTCCAAAACTCACATTGCAATGTAACTGCCCTTGTAGCAGTATCAAGAAGTAAGACGTTTCGCAGGTTATTGGATCCGATCTAACCTCATGAATGAACTAGTGCCATGACTGTGGGAGGGGTCAGTCTTTCTGAAGCAGTTTCTTGATAGAATAGACGATTGTCATGACATTTCCCTTTCTCTGTCTTGGGCCCATTCATTTTCCATCCCCCAGTCCCTCACCTGTTACCAAATTATGATAAAATATGAAGACTCTTGCAGATGCTGGAGCCACATTATTCCTAGCCTTCAGAACTACAAGCTAAAAGAAAATATTATTGATAATTTACCCAGGCTATGGATTTCTGTTACAGCAGCATAAAACAGAAAAAGAATCCACTCGTTGCATGACAGACCTAATATACTTCAGTACTATCTTTTTTTTTTTTTTTTTTTTTTTTCTAGAACCGGGGATTGAACTCAGGCCCTTGTGCTTGCCAGGGAAGCACTTATTCTACTGAGCCATCTCCCTGGCCCAGTACTAGCTCATCATAAGGAATTATATCTGCAACTATCATATTTCCAAGCAAGGTCACGGTCTAAGGAATTAGGGATTTGTATATTAATATACAAATGGGCAGGGGTGCAATTCAACCCATGAAAATACTATCCTGTTTATAGATGAGGACTATAAGGTGCATCAGTGCTCAGTGACTTACCCACGATCACACAGCTAAAATACTATGAAGTAAGAATTTGAATCCAAGAGGTCTGGTCCTAATATCTGAGTTTTTAAACCATACATTCCGCTTGCTCTATATAACCATGATGCACTGCCATTACTAATGTAACCCTCAGGACTAGCCTGGATAAGAGGAATTAGTTTAAAGCTTATTCTCAAGTCTTAAACCTGGGGAAAGCATATACAGTTTGACCTCTGAGTTCTAAGACAATTTTAAAAAACTTATAGATACTGAAAATAAGTCAAAGTAAACTTGTGATTACAGACAGAGACAAGAGACCCTCAGGACACAAGTAACACACTGTGTCAGTCCTATGAAAGACAAATAAGTTCTGGAAAGTACTAGGACTCAATAACTCCAAACAGAAAATCATTAAAAGGGGGGATGAGACGCTAAAGAATAGGAGAAATTGAATCCAGAATGTCAAAAGTTCTAAAGTCAAAGTTCTTAAATAACATCCCCTGAGAGACTATAGTTGGCAGAAAGGCGATAAAGCATTATACAATAAATACTATAGTAAGTACCCTATTTATAGAATATAATAAAAATCAAATCTTGAATATGCTGAGAAGATGTGAAGAATACAGTAAGTAACAGGATACATATCTGCAGCTTAGAGAAGCCATGCAAGGTATAGGACAGGTATTTTTATTAATATTTTGGACATTATTCCCTACAAGATGCCTTCAGTTGCTTTTGAAGCACTGATCATATTTTTGTCATACACAAATTGAAAATGAGCTTATTTAATATCTCTGTAAGGCCAAATGTCATTTGATGGAAAGATACAACAGCATGTTATGTAACATTGAAATAAGGTTCGAGCCAGCACCCAGGACCGGTGTGTAAGTGGGACCACCCGGGGCTTGCCGGATCCTCCTTCTAGCCAGCACCCAGGACAGGTGTGTAAGTGGGACCGCCCGGGGCCTGCCAGATCCTCCTTCTAGCCAGCACCCAGGACAGGTGTGTGTGTGGAACTTCCTCCATCAGTCAGGCCTGGTGTGGAACCCTGCAGCAGAGCTCCCTGCAGAGAGGCTAGAGGCAAGACACACCCAGCTGATCCAAGAGAAAACATCTTGCCAAAGTGGCACAACATGTTCACTTCCAAGGGCTGTAGCAGGAAGAAGTGGAGCACAGCAGCCAGACCCAAGCCACACCCACCTGGATGAGGTTGAACTTGGTAGATCTGGACCTGGTGCTAAGGTAATAACTGCACCAAAGCTCTACACCAAAGGTCAGAAGACAGTGCTATATAAAATGACAAAGAGAAGGAGAAAAATGCATTCTCAGGCCCCGAGCCCACCCAGAACAAATGCAGGAGACAATAGCATAGAAGAAACTGGAAATCACTTACCTGAAATTTCTGTAATAATAGTTTCTGAAGTAAAAAAAATTGCAGAAAGGTATAAAGGAAATCAAATCAGAAATAATTTCTGAAATTAAAAAAATAAATGATAACTATAATGAAAGAAGTACTAAATGCTTCTAAAGAAGACACTGATTAAAAAAAATAGAGAATAGAAAAATGATGGCATCCTTGAATGAGCAATATAGGAAAGAAATAGAATGTGGGAAGCAGATTCAAAGTGCTATACAGGAAATTAAAATCTCAATCACAAGCAGGCAAGACCGTTTGAATGAAAGTGAAGATAGACTATCAGACCTGGAGGACACCATCGCAGCTAGTGAAAAGATAAGATCTCTTAAAAACAACTAGGATGAAAGAAAAAATAATTCCACATCTGCAAGACAATGCAAAGATGAATAATGTAAGACTAATAGGCACCAATGAGAAAGAAGGAGTCAATACAAATGACATAAAAAATATGGGCAGAAGTAATAGCAGAAAACTTCCCAAATATGGGGAAACAATCTGACATTCAGTAACTGAAGCATGTAGAGCTCCAAATAACATCAACCCAATTTAAACCACACCCAGACATATAATAATCAAGATCCCAGAAATTCAGCACAGGAATAGCATTCTAAAAGCTGCTAGAGAAAAGAAACAAATCACATTTAAAGGAAAACCCATCAGAATAATGGCAGATTTCTCTTCACTAACATCAAGTCAAGAAGACCATGGAGAGGGCCAGGGACATGGCTCAGTGGAATAAGCGCTTCCCTGGCAAGCACAAGGGCCTGAGTTCAATCCCCGGTCCTGCCAAAGAAAAAAAAAAAAA
>NW_004524589.1:1351475-1365322 GCF_000260255.1 Octodon degus | reverse complement strand
AAAAAAAAAAAAAAAAACCAGGGAGAAAAAAACTGAAATGTGGCTGGCCTAAAACTTACAGTTAGTGTGTACCTTTCAGCAGAGGTACGCTGGACAGTGCAAGGGCCTGAGTTCAATCCCCAGTTCTGCAAAAAAATAAAAAAAAAAAAAAAAAAAAAAAAAAAAGACCATGGAGCAAAGTACTTCAAGCCTTGCAAGAAAAAAAATTCCAACCCAGACTAATATACCCTGCAAAACTCTCTTTCAAGTTTAATGGAAAAGTGAAATACTTCCATAACAAAGAACAACTAAAGAATTTCATGATGACAAAGCCAACCCTACACAGACTACTAAAAGATATTCTGGGAAGAGATCAAAGTGCCCACAATTCCGTGAATGGGAATGGAAAGAACCCACCAAATAGAGCAAACAATTAAAAAGAGGTATACAACAGCAGCCTTTCAATTATTCTTTTGTAAAATGCAGCAAAATAATTCCACCAGCATAGTCTACAAATGGACTTCTCCTGTACCCTATGGGCCATATTCTGTCTGGGTCTACAGGGTGAATATCAAGGAAATAGCAGCAGCTCAGTCCCACAAGTGACACCTGGCCACAGTAAGCATCATGGACACTGTCCACGTCCACCACATACTAGAACTTTGTGTAATATCCTATCCTCAAATGTTAGAAGTGCTGGTCCTATATTTGCCATTTTGGTATTTTTGTTGTTTTATTCTCAGTAATTCTTTACTCTCATGAAAACTTTTTCTTAGTTGCTATTTTTGCTTATATTAACCTAATACTGTGTGAGTCCTCTGAGTTGATCACAAGTTCATACATCTGATACACTACATTCTGGCCTCTTAGTTGGACTCATAATTAAATTTTAATTTTTGAATAGCATTTTGAAATATTTAATTTAATTTTGAACTAATTAATATTTAATTTTCTGAATATTGTTCCATTGTAATTTTTGTTTTATGATTTATAATGTTTCTTTGATTTACAATCTATTTATAAGACATGGTATGATATTTTCCCCTAGTATTAGAAATTTTAAAAAGTGTATTTCCATTTTTGATTGACTTTATATTAGTTCTTCCTTGTCTTTTACACACACACACACACACACACACACACACACACACGAAAAAATTTGTATCTGACCTGACATAAGATTGATGCTGTTTTGTGGAAATCTTCAATGACCTTTTAAATGGATTTGTCTAATATAATTATGTTTTACATAGCCCTGCATGACTACCACTTTGAGAGCTCTTTATTCTTTATCCAGGATCATCCAGCAACTTCTCTTGCCTTCTGGATTATAGTCTTTGTTATTTTCTATGTGCTATGTCTGGAGGTATTAGAATATTTCATGTTTGTACAACTGGAAAATGTTTTACTTTTAGCTTTCAAAGATATGTTTGTTAAGTATAAAATTCACTGAGGACAGAGCTTTTTTTTCAGTCCTTTGAATAAATAAGTCTAGTTTCTTATATACTTGCTCTTCCTTTTTAATGTGGAATAAGATGCTATTTAATTTTGTTCTTCTCTAGCTAATATTTTTTCTGCGTGTGTGTGTGTGTGTGTGTGTGTGTATGCTTTAATGATTTTTTCTTTACAATTAGTTTCAAACAATTTCATTTTTGTGTATCTTGGTATGATTTTATTCATATTTCTTGTGCAAAAGGTTCATTTTTCTTGGAAATGTGGTGCTATAATTTCAACTAATTCAGAAATTTTAAATCTTTAAATATTTATTTCCTACCCTCTCCTATGTTGAGAATTCTAATTATATAAATATAAGTTTCTTGATTTTGATACAGAGTGAACTATTATATGACTGACTTGTAAACTTTTTCTTCTTCATGCTTATTTTAGACAATTTTTATTGTTGTATTCATTTAAGTTTGTAACTAATTTTTATGACGTACAATCTATTATTAATCTTATGTCATGTATTCATTTTAGAAATATTTTTATAAAGTTCACTCTGCATCTTATATCTTTCACATTTTAATATCTGTCTACAATTTTTAATTTGTTATATAATTATTATTGATTTTCAATAAAGTTAATGAGTTAAAAAATAAGTTATGTAAAATTGTATTTCTGCTGCCTTTTATGTACTATAAATAATTTTGGTATTAGAAATTTAGTGATTCAGAAATGATATTCCAAAAATTGTGTGCATGGACCTATTCTACCTTGCTAGACTAAAACAAGAGCATCATAGGAAAGAGGAAAGTACTAAATTTTAACAGGGAAGAAATAGCACAGAAAATGTGACTACATGAACTTTTGAGGTAAAAAATTTTAACAGAACCTTCCAGTACAAAGAAAGTAATAAGTCAGCTTCATGAGTTGTACTTGAGGGCATGCAGAAAACAAAGTACAAGAATTCATATTTCTCTTTTTCAAGATCACTGAAGGATAAGGTTCTACTTGAAAGGCCAATATTGACGGCTATAAATTCAAATTCCTGCCACACTGGAGAAATAAGAAGAATTTCTATACTTGAAGAAAAGAAGCCATGAAAATAGGAGTCTGGCTTTGAAAATCTGTGTATCCTGCCAAGCAGTAGCACAGTGCAGCTTTTACAGCCTTAGTTCATGTGTTGCTCCCTGAAGGCATCGCTTGGAATCAGAAAGAATCTTACTGTAGTAACAGTCGTGCTCTGACCCTCTAAGACTCAGAAGTGAGAATCCAGATGTGATCATCTCAAGGTCGTACACCAGCACAGACACGGGCGTTGGTGGGAACTCCAACTTAAGACCCAGTGCACAAAGAGCATAAATGAAAAGTTGGGTCCATCTTTCTAAATGAAAGAATTCTTCAAAAGTATTTAATCAGTCATGTTGTTTTATAGAAAAATTTTACTTACTCTTTCCTTGTTTTACAAAGGCTATGAAGCGAAGTACAACTAGGATGACAGTCTCTTATTTGCTCATATAAGTGACATGTAGTAGGCATGAAAACACCCAGACTTCTACTCAGCTGGTGAAGCTCTATAACAGGAACTGTATTTTAGTGACATATAAGAAATGATCTACACATTGAGTGTATGTGTCCTCCCCGAATTCGTATGTAGAAAAGTGATGCTGTTAGAAAGTTGAGCCTTCAGCAGGTGATAGATCAGTCACGCAGGCTGCTCCCTAATGAATGGGATTATTGTCGTTATAGAAGGGACCCAAGAGAGTTCCTTCTCACTTCCAGTCCTGTGAGGAATGGACGGGCTGGTGCCCTGGCCTTGGACCTCGCAGCATCTGCAACCCTAGGAAGTATTTGTTGTTCAAGTTGTATTTTTTGTTGTAGCCACCTGAATGAACTAAGACAAAATCACTGGTTAAACACACACACACACACACACACACACACACACACACATTTGAACAATAATAGTGTCTTCTAGGCAATATTCAGCAAGGATAGTGAGTTTTTCCTATTTTGCTAAAATTTTTCTTTCCCTATCCTTTCCTATTCCCGGTGCAAACAATCCAAGCATTTCAGAGGCTGAGGCAGGAGGCCTGAGCAACCTAACAATTCAGCCACAGGCTGTATGTATGAATGGAGACATAGCTCAGTGATAAGGCCTGGAATTCCTGTCCTCAGTACTTGAGAAACAAAGAAGAGGGTTTTTTTTTAGCATTTTGAAGGAGTTACAACGAGACACACCCTCCTGCTCAGATTTATATAGTCGCAAACAAAATATAGATATGCATGTATGAAGTGTGTACAACAGACACTGTGTGTAAAATACAGTATGTATATAATGAAAAATATCAAGAGCATTAGAGATTCAATTGTGAACCCCTTCAGGAAGAAAATCTGCACATCGCGGATTAAACCTTGAGCTTGTGTAACTTGGACTACAACAAGGTTCTGCTACCGACAGGGCAGTTTCAGGGGAAGTGACCAGGTCAGCACACACCATAAGCACAACACACAGGCTGAAGAAAGGGAGCCAAGGTGCTGCTGCAAGAGGACGTACAGGATCTGAGCTCCCTCCCCGCTCCCGAGGCCCTCTCAGGAGAGAAAGTCACAAGCCAGTGCTAGGATCACTTTGAATTTGTATATAAATGTGGTTTACTAAGATATTCATACTTCACCAATAATGAAGTATATGTGATTCATTTCGTGGTTCAGGTTTATTTCTTTTGAACAGAATTATATGCTTATTCCTATAAAGCCCAAAGTTGAAAAGAATTCCTTTTGGGCATTTATTTAGCACCTGCCAAATTAAAAAGCAAAAATAAAACATCCCCAGTGGAGAAATCACCCCTCCCCAGGCCCTCGTGTCTTCTAAAGCTTACCGGGATTGAAGGTATGTAGGAGGTAATGATTGCATGTCTGTTACTTTAAAACTCCATATTAAATACGTAAATGTGGCATTTAAAAAGTCTAAATACATACTCATGCTAACACCAAACACATCTTTTCAAAAGCTATGAAAAATTATCGAGACCTGCCCTTGGCTCATTAGGGTTAAGTCCGATTAACATGATCTAACAGGACTAAATTACTCCTGCAATAAAGAAAGCAATTGTGATGAATCAAGTTAAGAAGTGTTTAAACTGACAAAAGGCAAAATTGTTGTTTGCGTGGCAGTTAGCACGAGGCAATCACAGAATTAATGCTTCGTAATATTTTAGTACATGTACTGCTGAAGCGAGCAGAATGAATGTTCAATGATAGAACATCCTTCTACTCAAAAAAATTTCACCAAAGTTCACATTTGGATAAATATGTAAACCTGTCTGCTACTATATTTTAAAAATCTATTTGGAATATTAGAGAAAAATGGCCCCAGGAAGTCAGGAGTTAGTGGTGACACAGGAATTTCATTTTGAACCATTTTACAGTATGAGCTTGTTACATGTGTTATTGGTTTTAAGAATAAAAAGTTTTAGGAAGGGTTGAGGGGCAGCCAAGTGTTTGTGGGTGTGCTTAGCACAGGCAAGTCTTAGCTTCAATTTCCAAAGTCAAAAATTAAATTGAATTAAAATTTAAAATTAAGGAACTATGCAATAACCTTAAAATTAGGTAAACTATGTGAAAATGTGATATTATATGTAATGTGCCCATTATAATTGCAATTGTATAAAAATAGAGAATGTAAAAGAAAATAAGTAAAAACCTGAGATTGAGTTGTAGAAATTTTTAAAACTTGTTCACCAAGTTTTCTATAATTGTGCATAATACAAAGCCCATTTACTTGTTAAAAACATTTGACATAAAACAATGTTATTCCAGTTTCTAAAATTATTGGTATAATTATAATTTTGTTACTTAAAGCAAAATGAAGTAGATCCATTTTTAATTGCTTCACTTGAGAAGAAAAATATTCTATATATTTTAAAATTTTTAGTTAAACCCATGCTAACTCAGAAGTATTTTATACTTGTTAGTACAGTTTTTCAATTTTACTATATTATAGCTTAGATCTATAGTCAAAAGTGGCATTTCAGAGTTAACCTGGGGTAGTCTATTAGACATTTTTTTAAAAAAATATTTTCTCTTGATTGATATTCATAAATTAATGGATATATCTTACCAAACTGATTGTTATTGTTAATAAATACAAATGATGGTAACACTGTTTGCATATTTTAGCCCACTCAGAATTTGAGCACATAAAGTAGAGCACAAACAAACACATGAGCTGCTCAGCAAATCTGAGCCATTTAATTTGTGGAAGTCCCAGCCATCAACATGTTGAAGGAATTTAACACTCATCATTTGTACTTTCTACAATAACAACATCAAATTACAGAGCAATACCACCAGTCTCAAGGACTATTATCCAAGAAAGACCGAAGGTAGCAAGTGCTGGTGAGAAGGTAGGGAATGAAGAACTCTTAGGTGCGGTTAAAGTCAGTCAAGCCATGATGGGAAAACCATATGAAGGTTCACTAACAAGTTGGAATAGAACTACCATATAATCCAGTGATCCTACTACTGGGACATGTCCAAAGGAAAGAAGTCAGTGTATGAAAAAGACATCTGCCCTCACGAGCAGATTACAGCACCATTCATAACAACTGCAACAGGGAATCAAGCTAAAGGGAAGAAACATGAAGGGATCAAAAATCATAACATATATGCACAGCAAAATTGTCTCTAAAAAAAGGTAATTTTTGTTATTTACAACAAATAGATGAACCCAAAGGACATTATGTTAGGTGGAATAAGTTAAACATAGAAAGACAAATATTTCATGGTCTCATACAGGTATACTTTAAAGAATTTTGTTTTCAGAACCAGGGATTGAACTCAGGCCCTTGTGCTTGCTAGGGAAGCGCTTATTCTACTGAGCTATCTCCCCGGCCCCTTTAAAGAACTTTTAGCAACTAGGAAAAATATTACTCATCTCTAACAGGTTTTTTTTCTTGCCAGTTAGCTCAACAATTTAACTATGCATTTTACTAGTTTCTTTTTTCTTCTTCTTCTTCTTCTTCTTGGGATTTAATACTGAAGGCAGCACTATTTTTGCATTCCTGTAGTCTAATCTTATTTTTCATGAAAACTCTGTGCACTTACTTCAATTATTTTAAGAATTATTGGAATTTCAGAGATTGGCTCGGAGCTTTTCCTGTAGTCTAACGTTCTGCCGCCTTCCCGCATAATCATGATCACACACAACTATGCACTTCTCTTATTTGTAAAGAGATTTACATGAGATAATTTTAATAAATTTCATATGTGATATATTTGCATGAATTGCCTTATGAATTCAAAATTCCAGAAGTTGTAACTCTGCTAATTTAAACACTTTAACCTAAACCTCAATATGCAAAAAATCACTTACGGCTGAATTGGCTTCGACATAAATCCCTTTATAAATAGCCTAAAGTAAGTGTGTGTTCCAGAAAGGAATGTCACACACTATTCATCTGTGCGTGCTGAAGAAAGGCTGCACCTTTCCATCTCCTTGTGTGTATGTACATATTACCAAAGAAAGACAATTATTAAATAGCAAAGAAAATACATGCAATTAAGGCAAAGATGGTTACACATTTAGTATCTGTGAACTACGTGTAAGTCAGGGGATTTTTTCTTTTTCTTTAGGGAACAGTCTATAGGGTGTACAGGGTCTCACTGTGTAGATCGGACTCATAGTGATCCACCTGTTTACAGCCTCCCAAGAGCTGGGATTATAGGCGCACACCAAGCCTAGTCTCATTTGCAGTCTCAGTGCCCCCAGGGGTGGGGCCGGCATGGCAGACCCAGGAATCGAACCCCCAGCCTCTGAACCTGCTTGCAGGCACCTTAATCAGCTTAGTTATTTGGCTGGCCCTTTGTGTGTGTGTGTGTGTGTGTGTGTGTGTGTGTGTGTGTGTGTGTAGCTTAGGTTTTTTTCTTTCTTTTGCCTTTTAACTTATTTTGTTTTCTTTCTCTCTTTCTTTCTTGGTGGTACAGGGGATTGAACTCAGTACCTTGGGCTTGCCAAGCAAGCGCTGATTCTACTGAGCTATCTCCCTGGCCCAGTCATGGGATTCTTCATCATAAAGTTGTACTGCAGGTTTTAGCTGAGAGCAGGAAGATAAAAAGATTCAAGAAATATCCCTACTGTGCAAAAAGAGCAATGCACCATTAGAGTAAGGGTTCGCAAACTAAAGTCTGAGGACATTATGTTAAGTAAAGCAAGCAGGCACAGAAAAGTATCACAATGGGTCTACCAGCTGCCTTTCTTTTTTTTTTTTTTTCAAAATTTTATTGATAAACAGCAATGAGACAGTTTCAAATCAAATCGGAAGTACAGTGTCAACAAATAACACACTGCATATATTCTTCTTAGTGGTTAATTGCTGTACAAGATGCGGACTTGAGATCCTATTTACAAACACCATTAGAACAAATCATTCTATTCATTAAGAGAATGCAACTATATATCTATTCTAAGCACTCTGAATACACAGATACAAAATGGACATTCATCTGTATACCATATTTTTTTCGAAGTTCCGTTATTGAATATTATAGGTGTGTAAACTCAGCAAAATATTCAAAAAGAGTCCAGTAGCCCATAATAGCATTGGGTCTTCTGTTCATCTGCCTTTCTAAATAAAGTTTTATTGGAATACCGCACTCATGTGCTTACTCATTGTTTAGACTACTTTCATACTACAGTGGTAGAGTTAAAGTTCCAACAGAGAACATCTGGCCTTGAAAACCAAATATATTCACTACCTGGCCACTTAGAGAAAAATGTGGCCAAACCCAGTGCCACATGGGAGAACGAAGCCATGGAAAGTTAGAAAGTTAAAAATCAGATTCCTAGCATCACTATTATTTCCTTTAGTAAAGAGAAAGAGGGGCTGGGGAGATGGCTCAGTGGAATAAGTGCTTCCCTGGCAAGCTCAAGGGCCTGAGTTCGATCCTCAGTTCCGGGAAAAAAAAAAAAAAGAGAGAGAGAGAAAGGTATGGGGCATACTCCATGCTTCTACCTAGAACATTTTAGAATGCTGGGTACATACTGTGATATTTTGCTCATAAACAGGAAATTTTCCTCAGTCATATGTGTACAAAGCAGAGCTATATGTTTTGATAAAATGTTAGGGGGTTTTTGTTTGTTTGTTTGTTTGTTTGTTTGTTTTTGCAGAACCAGGGACTGAACTCAGGCCCTTGTGCTTGCCAGGGAAGCACTGATTCCACCGAGCCATCTCCCCGGCCTAAAATGTTAATTTTGAAAAGAACTTATGTCATGATCAATAGCAGAGAAGGCCGACAGGGGACATGCTCAGTGTAAGGCCGAGGGGTGAGACAGCAGCCAGGAAGGTGATGTGAAGCGCCACAGCAGGACACTTGCATGAAGCAGGTGCCCTGGAGAGGGCAGAGATGGCTGTGGAGACCCCACAGTTGAGCCCTCGCCAGGCAGAGGTAGGAACCATTCATTCACACTTCTCACAGCTCCTTCATTTATTGCTGCTTCACAGATCTTAGGGGAGAAATGTTTTTTAGAAAGAAGCAGCGGCTCTACCAACGGCTTCCATCCCAGGGTTTCCTGAAGCCCATCTTCACCCCAGTTTAATCAAAGTGGAACCCCAGAAAGCTACTTAAACCTAGGAAACTCCATCCCTCATGCCACCAGGCAAACTTAGAGTCATTGGAAGTTATACCTTCACTCTCCATCTTCCTAATTCCTTTTTTGTACCGAGGTCCTGTAAAAATAATAAATCACCTTTTAAAATACTTCTGCCTTTGTGCTTGTCAGTCGGTCGCCTCGGGGCACAACTGTCTACTTTGGAGAACAAGATAAAGAACCTTAATTAATGCTTGGAAATCCTAACCCAACACGTACCTCTTTAATTCTTTCCCACCAACTTCCATTAGACATATTATTATTTTTGTGGTAACATTTGTATTGCCCTTGAGAGTCTCATCACATTATCTTAATTTACTGAGTCACTTCAGTAAGCATTATTTTTCCCTCTCTCAGGTCAAGTCATGTGACAAACTCTATAAAGTAGGAGACAGAGGCTCCACATTGTTGAGTGACTTTGACAAAATTGCACAAAAAAGGAATAAACAAACTCATTTGACTTGTAATTCAGTGTTGCTTTACTAGGCCAGGGAGTCTCCCAGGAGTCTCAATAAACTGTTAAAAACTGATGACTTGAGGATGCAGTTTGTTCTGTGTTGAATCTTTTCCCCAAAATTCCCATGTGGAAGTCTCTATTCTCAAGGCATCCACGCTGAAGATGAGACTTAAAAGGTAGCAGCTGAGGCTTAATGAGATCATAAGGAGGAGGCCCTGATATGATAGAATTAGTGCCTTTATAATAAGAGATACTACACAGCTCAGACTTCTCTCTCTGTGTCACATGAGATCATAGCCAGAAGGCTTAGGAAGAGTTGTCACCAGTACCTGCATCCTGGTAAGTACACATGTCTGTTTTGGAAGCTGCCCAGTCTTGGGTAGTTTCCTATGGCAGCCTAGGTAGACTTAGGCCCATTACTAAGATTTACATTGTGGTAAGGAAACTTCTGGAGAAAAAGAAGAGTTTTGGCTACTATAAACAATCTAAGTTCAAGATACTACAAAATAAAAAATAAAATGATGTGAAATTTCTTCTCACAATTGCTGCCAAAGTATCTGGGACATGTAACTCTTAAGACAAGACAGGACTGAAATGGATTGTGGGGAGTTAAGTCTTCCCAAAGCAGAGCCACCGATGAGTTTCAGCAGCTGCAACTTGAATGGTTATGTTGTGCAAACCTTCTAAGCCAACATTAATGAGCTGAAAGAGAAAAGCAGCCCTGGTGTCCAGCAGCTGGCCTGGAACCATCAACCAAGCCTTGGTACCCTCCTGTCAGTCATCAGCTCTTCCAGGGAACACAGCACCAGACAAGGCACTCTGTGACCATGATGGATCAGGACAAAACCATGAGTCCTCCTCTATCACCACATCTGAGCACAGACAAAATGTAAACATTGTCTCAGCCATGAAGTACCTCATGTTCCCTGGCCCAGGTAGTGTGAGCCACCGGTGCTTCTTCACCACTCACCCCAGCACAGTCTGCCCTCCACGTGGATAGGACTATTGAGGAACCAATCATGGAATTACCCTGAGTCATGACAGCATGTGATCCTTAGCAAAACTCCCAAGAAAACTCCATTCAGTCGTGGAATTCAAATCCAATCCTGTCAGTCTTTTCTAACACCCACTGGCAGATACTCTCCACCATCCTTCATGCTCTCCTCTGAGGCATAATAAACCTTACTGATCCAGCTACAGGGATAGGAAGCAGGAGTCCCACACATACTGGAGGTTCCACCCACAGCTGGGGAGTCCGAACCTGGTGCACACTATGCTCTTTCCTATCTATATAAACCTCTGATAAAAGTGAACATATAAATTAGGCACAATAAGAGATTACAAGCTAAGAATCTAGCTGTAACAATATATGAGGGGTGATTAAAACCTATAGTGAATGTTTACTTTTTTAATTACAGTCAAAGACATAGTACCATTAATCCTCTCAAACTACTCTCCATGTCTTCTTTCATACTTTTCATATCATTCTTGCCATTTTTGAAAGAAAAATCCTCTTTCTTGAGGGTCTTTAGTCACACTGTGGCAACTAGGTCAAAACACCTACTTGTCACAGTCATTCTGAGTTTAGGAAAAAGCCAGGGAGTTGCATGGTGCCAGATCTGGGAAATGAGGTGTAGGGGACCCATACAACACTTTTTCAATGCATTGTATCCTGTTGGACGGCACTCGGCAGCAATGTTCACTATAGTTTTGATCACACCTCATGAAGATACGCAAAAAGAGGACTTCAGAAGAGCTTCAGAAAGTGCCACACATGGATGGCCATCCCACCCTGAGCACGGGAGCATGCCCAATCTCATCAGAAGTTAGGAAGAACAACAGGTCAGTACCTTCTAAGTGAAGAGTACTCTGAAGGGGCTTAATGGCAATGTATCTTTTACTGTTATAAAATTTTAAAATTTTAACATTCACTGCATATTTTGGTCACACTTCATACTATAACAAAATGTGTGGGAAGCTGGTCATGTTCTCTCAAGCTCTTGTCCTGCAGCCAACCTTCCTCTCAAGACTTGTCTGAGAGTAGGCTGCTAAGCCAGGGATGAAGTAGGGGTGGAAGGACTACGGCCCCACTGTGCTGCTCTTGGGGTGCAGGACCCTGACTACACGCAGCTGAATGATGAGGCCCTGATTAGCACACACTCCCGTTTGTTTGTGTCATGGAGTCTCTTCGATGATCGTATCCTAAAACGAATCAATCTTAAAATTCTGAAATTTACAATCCCATTGTCAAGTTGCTGTCAGTCACTTGCTGTGGTTTAAAGGAAGACAGAAGTGAGACTCAGATGGATCCAGGGAATTCCTGACACTTGCAGTGTTAAAGGAAGGGCCCCAAGTCACCTCTGTAGTTGGTGGCAACACTCCCTATTAGTTGTCTTACATCTCAGAGGTGTGTAGCTGGTTAACAGAGTGTAACATGCAAGGTATGAGTTTTTATATCACTGCCACTGTGGAAGGCATTTGTCATTTTTATTTGTCCAGAACCCTTCCTCTCTCTCTCTCTCTCTCTCTCTCTCTCTCTCTCTTCTGGCCACTAGAACCTTTTTTTCCTGCAAGCATCTCATAGAAAGCAGTCCGGTCATGTCACCAATGAAAAAATCACATATAATTATGTTAATGTATGACATAATCTTGCTAAATAGTGATATATTTATGCTCACTTATGAACTCCCTCTGGACCATCCATTCCTGTCTAAGATCATCCAAAAACCAACCATCCCCGAAGCATAGGTTTCCAACTAGGGCCTTCAAACATTGCCTGCTGTTCCTACGGTGTGAATTTAAACTCATTTGCGGGTGTGCGTGTCATATTGTTCACACAGAGAGTGAAGTGTCAAACCTTCATCTTAATGAGCAACAAATTAATTCAACACATTAGCTAGAAGCTTTGTCATTTACTGTGATTTTCTGAACATACCACAAAAACAGGATCATTGGCAGCTGAATGTGGAAAGGCACTTGTTCCATTCAGGAAGGAGTGAACCAAATTATGAAGGCTCACCACTTGAGAGTCCAGCGTGCCGTCGGCCTTATCAAACCCTTCCAGGGCGTTCCTAAGAGAAACCAGAGTGTCGGTGACAAAACCCAAAGGAGAAAGAGCTCTACTTCCATTTTCCAGCTCACAAGAGTCCTCTTCCAAGCTGGGTTTTGGTAGGGCTGAGAAAAGGACTATCACAGCCACACAGTGAAATAATTAGTCTCAACTTTCAATGGTCATCTACTCTAAAGGGAGAGAACTCTTAAAGTCACTGTCCACTATTCAGTTAAATGTTATTTCTTTTGGCTACAACATGACAATTATTATTCACCTTCCTACTTGTCTCTCACGGCCTTGGGTGGCTACGCTTTTATTTTCAGGGCTCAATCTCCTGCCTAGCACATGGACTATGATCAACAGATGTTTTCTAAACTAATTTGTGATTTTATATTCTTATTTCTCAACCAAATTGACCTTCAGCTTGGCTATGAGACATTTAGAATTACAAACACATCCAAACATTCCCCTTATCCTTTCCTTTTTCTCTCCTCACTTTCAAGAAATTCTAATAGTCCATACTCTAACTCAGTAATCTTCAAATCTAAGCGCATCTTGAAAACCACTAGGGAAAAGCACCTATCCCAGGCCTGACTCCTAAAGTGGTTGAAGGACAGGTTCTAACAAGCTGGTAATGAAGTCCTAGCTGATGCCAATGATATTTGAGCATTACATGTTAAGGGCCACGCCCCTCACCCCAATCCACAGGGAATTCAATGTGTTTCAACAGCATTTTTATCATAAAGGAAAACTAATACATGTCCTCTAAAAAAAATCTTGAATTGAGCCCATTACTTATTTTGTGGTGAGGGATGTGGCCCACGCCAGCACAGCATCTGAGCCCCTCTACACTTAGGACAACTGTACGTGAGCTCAGGCTGCACATATGTGGCTCCATATACGCTGGGCAACTTACATGCAGCCAAGAGAGAACCTGGCTCGGTGAAACACCATGAATCTCTCCATCATTCCTCCTTGGGAGCCCCATCTATCTTTGTTAAAATCATATTTTCATGCATGTGTCTTATAATGTTGAAAGACTCTTTTGGGTAGAAAAAAATTAAGAGTTGCACATTACAGTGTGACTACTATACTGTCATAGCCAAGCTATAATGAGAGTTGAATTGTCAAGGTGACTTGGCAGTACTTTGGAGCTCAGAACCCCAAAGTTAAAGTCTATGGCTGATACATTTCTAATGTAAATATTTAAAGGAAAAATGAAGAAGAAGAAGAAGAAGAAGAAGAAGAAGAAGGAGAAGGAGAAGGAGAAG
>NW_004524589.1:1349600-1351335 GCF_000260255.1 Octodon degus | reverse complement strand
GGAGGAGGAGGGGGAGGAGGAGGAAGAAGAAGAATGAGGAGGAGGAGGAGGAGGAGGAGGGCCGGCCAAATAGCTCAGCAGATTAGCAGGTACAGGGGCAGGGGGGGCGTTGATCCCCGGGCCTGCTGTTCCAGCCCCCCAGGGCATGCTGAGATGACAATTGAGACTGGGTGTGGTGACGCAGACCTGTAATCTCAGCTCTTGGGAGGCTCTAAACAGGAGAATCACTGAGTCTAATCTATGCAGTGAGACCCTGTACACCCTGTAGACCCTTCCCTAAAATACAGAAAAAGAAAAGAGAAAGAAAGAAAAAGAAAGAAAGAAAGAAAGAAAGAAAGAAAGAAAGAAAGAAAGAAAGAGAACAGTAATTTCTCAGTACTTAGAGTACTCCTTTTTAAATAGTGTTTAATGAGGTATCCTGGTTCCAAAGATTATATCTATATGTATACATAAATTATAAATACAAAAGATACTTTTGAATAGCTCAGTTAAAAAGATAATAAAGCTACATTATTAGTTACAGTGGGTGGATGATAACGCTAACATTAATCCCTTGCTAATCTCTCGTATTAAGTGCCTCTCCATTACTTAGCTTACAAATTTCTCCTAATGCCTGGATTTCTTTCCAGTCCCTTACACCCATGAGCATGAAGATCTAAAGCAGGCGTAAGAGACTCAAACTCAGCACCAACCTGAAGCTGAAGGTAGAGTTCTGGAAGAAAGGAGCGTTGTCAAATTTCTGCAGAGACAGACAATCTTGTATGTTTTTTAAGGTTGGCAACGTCTCACTATTTCTTCCCACTTGATGTCTTCTCAGCAAACCTTCATAGGTTCCATTACACAAGGTGACTCGGCGATTGTAGTCGTCCAGGCTAAGATTTACAAGAAGATTAAAAATACTTAATCTTCTGTCTTGTGTCTTAACTCATGGATGGTACAATAAACTCAGGCCACACCCAACTACCAGGGTTAGAGACAGTCATGGTGAAATATTATTAGTTACTTTGCATGAGTCAAAAGTGTGTAGCAAAAATACTGTCCTTGAAAGTAATTATGGTCTGAGACATTTCAAAATTGTGAATGCACAAAATATGAATACAGGAATAAATAGGCAATAATTACCATACCATCAATACCATTACCACGAAAGTGACAGGACTTTCAGGGCAAGGGCTTGACTCATATTATGTGTATTTGACAGTGGAGCAAATGAAGGGAGAAGGTGGTGCATATCGTGCTGAGTCAAGGGTTTGGGCAGAAATGGCTTAGTGGAGGTAGGAAAGCGTGTAAGGCGAGTTGCAGGCAAACAGCAGCTCCGAATAAAAACTGATGAAGTTATGCACAGGCAAGGAACTCATAAAAATTGTAATAGTACTAAAACTGATCAAGATATGTTAAGTGCATGTAGTAGTTTCCCAGTATCATCAACAGGGAATTGGTTAGAAAGCCAAGGTATTAAGACTGAGCCTACAAACACTGCCTTCGTGAGGCAGGAATAGATGTTTTTCTCCAGTGATTCCAAGGTGTACTTAAGCCTGAGGATCACTGAGTGAGGAAAGAATTAAAATTCAAATTTCTAAAAATGGAGAAGGGAAAAAAGGAAGGATAAGAAAAATCAATACATGCATTCCATGTATCTAATGTGAAAAGGGGTTGTTAATGTTTAAGGAGATGGAAATGAACTCTGTTGATTGGATCATTACACACTGTATACATGTATTGAATTAATAAAATG
>NW_004524589.1:1338164-1349460 GCF_000260255.1 Octodon degus | reverse complement strand
TATAACTGGTGTCTAGATGTCCCCCACAAAGTGTCATAGATGGGGTTTTTCAGAGAGTGGCTGATCTAGTGTATGTGCAATGCTAGGAGCAAAGGCACTAGGATCAAGGGTGGTGTGAGCACTAATCCTAAATGCAGGAGCCTGGACAAGATCTAAGAAACGGAAAGAGCTGCAATCATCCTACCCCTTGCTTTGCTACCTTCTGCCCACCATGCACTGTTGTCCTCTGTGAAGCCACCCTGCTTGAAGCCAGATCATTATGGGCTGAAGCCTCTACAACCTGAGAGCTAAATAAACCTTTCCTCCTTCACCTCTGGGTGGTGGCCTGGAGCCCCAGCATCAGAGCACCAGTCCATTGAGAAAGACAGACTATCAGGGCTGCTGCTGTGGGAGCTCTGAAGGGTGTGGGGTAGATGGCACTTGGTGTGAGGGGAGTACTCATCACACACCCCGGAATGGAAGAGGTCAGGACCCAATGCAAGGCCAAAAAAAGAAAGCCAAAGAAGACAGACCAGAAATACCCCTTCTAGGCAGCACTTCCCAATGTGTGTTCCGGTGAGCTGGTCTGTGAAATAAGAGTCTGAGGGTCAGAAACATTTGGGTTCCTCTTGAAAAGTAATAATATATTTATGCATGGAAGGCTTTGGAGATGCTCTAAATTTTTAAAAGCCTTCCCAGTTCAGAACTTTCTAGAATTTGGTGATGATAGCCACCATTCCTCCTGTACCCTCTCTTCATGTGGGATGGGAAATGGCACTTTCTGGGGGGAATTAGTGAAGTCGGGGAAAGTATGAAGGACATCTCACTTGTTGACACCTTACCCAATCACAACAGGAAATGCAGGGGACAGAGAAGATGGCACCAGCCAGCATAGCCTGATGCAGGAAGATCCTACATTCTACTCTACCCTGGGAAGCCCATCAACTTAGTGGGTTCCTGTCTCAAAAAATAAGATTTTAAAAAAGGCTGAGGATGTAGCTTAGTGCTAAAGCTTGAGGTTCAAGACCGAGTTCTGCATAAAAGAAAGAAAGGAGAGGAGTGAGTCCACACAATTGATTTGGGCCCCTCAGAACTCACACCTCCCCAGCTCAGGTGTCTCACAGGAGCCAGGAGGGGAGAGCTCAAGATGGGAACCAAAGTTCCTTCAAAGTTCACTGGGAAAGCCAGTGTGACAAGGTCCTCCAACAGAGCAGCCCAGGAGAACTAGCAGCTTCCCACAGCTCCATCAGCTTCCTCATACAGCATCCATAACAGTGTTCCAACAACATCTCATGTTCTGCCTTTGTGCCGCTGGCAACAACCCTGAGATGGGCCTCCCACACCGAGCACCACGCTAGTTTAATTTGGCTGGATGTAATAAGTTGGCCACCTGTTAGAAATCCACTATACCCCCACTCCCCATCAGTGCTTTTATTTTCCAAGGTTTCTGTTACCTGACGTCAACTCTGACCTGAAAATATTAGCTTAATGCACTAAGGAATGAAGATATTTTGAGACAGAAGACGTGGCCACATAACCTTCATCACAATAGATTGTTATAACTGTTCTATGTTATAATTAGTTATAACATAACTTCTTGCTGGGCCTAATTTATAAATTGAGCTTTGCCATAAGTGTGTCTGCATTGGGAAAACCATGGCATGTACACACAGGGGTTAGTACTAGCTGAAGCTGCAGGTATCTGTGGGGGTCTTGGAATTTAGTTTCCAAAGGTCAGGGGGACCGCTGTGCACTGTCTGGAAAGATAACTAAGTCCAAGGAGCCTCTAGGCACCCGATTCTGCTAGGACTGTGGGCTGCTCGCCAGCACATGTGGTCTGCAGGGGTGCAGCCACCGTGCCCCCCCATGCCATGTCACAGCTGCCTCAGCTTTCCACACCATGAGGCCCAGCCATCCCAGTTGCTTCCAGGGCTCTTGTGCCTTCACTCACAGCTTCCCCTCCCTCCAGGGCACCTCTGTCCCTGCCTGTTCTCCCCACACTGGGCTGAGCTGTGCACCTGCTTCATCTCAGAGCCCCACCTCCATTCCCAGGACTCGCCCTGTTTCTCCTTGGTTTTGCATCTACCCCTCTCATAATGCTCTTCATCTCAAATGATGGCTGGGGATGTTCAATTTACACATGTAACTATGATACATCTATTTATTTTCATGAAAGAGTTTAGACTTTCAAAACTCCCCACTCCCACAAGAAACCTCACAGTCTTTCCAAAGAAAATGTGAAGAGTCTTCTCCATCTCTCAGATGTGAGAGCAGACTGTCATGAATCTCCACCAGGGTCCACATGCCATTACCTGTCACAGACAATTTCCCAGCTGGAGAATCTTGAGTTCTGACTAATCAGAGTCGGGTCATCTGGTCTGGCTGCCCCAAGAAGCTGGTCCGTGCAAACATCACACTCGTTCCTCCCAGTGGCAAAGTTCCAGTAGGGCAGAGCAAAGGACTCATTACCAGTGAGGCGCTGAAAGCAAAGCAGAGGCCCAATAGTCTGATTTGCCCACCAAGTGCGACAAGGAGTCCTCCAAGGCACAGACTGATAGGTGTTCTGATTGACATGCAGCATCCTAAAAGGTTCCACACTAGTGGATGCAGAAAGGGATATATATATATATATATATATATATATATATATATCCCTCCACAGCCAGGAAGTGATGCTCAAGATGAGGACCAGAGCTCCTCCAAAGTTAATTGGGAAAGCCAGTATATTTTAGCACAGTTTTAAAGCTGATATTTTAGCCACCCATAATAAGGAGACTATGCTGCTGCAATGGTAGCGATGAACCTAAAGGTTATTATGTGAAATAATCCAGATACAGAAAGAAATGTACTGCATGATGTCACTTACATGTGACAGCTAAAAATCAAATGCATAAGAGCAAAGAATAAGCTGGTGTCTACTGGGGGCAAAGTGGGAAGGGGTGATGTAGCTCAAAAGGTACGAAGCTGAAATTACGCAGCATGAGTAAGTCCGGAGACCTAATAGACAACACGAGGACTATGGTACATAGCATTCAATATATATACTGCTAACTTGACAAAAGAATAATTTTGCTCTTCATGCATACACACACACAAAAAGGAAGTAACCACACAAGATGATGCTGAGCAGACCAATTTTCTTGACTCTAGTTATCACTTCACTATGAATACCAACATAAGCCCAAAAAAACACCATGTTGTAAGGGCGGGTGAGATAGCTCAGTGGACTAAACACCTGCTTAGGCAAGCACAGGGACCAGGGTTCCAGCCGTGGTACCACATGCCGCCCCACCCTGCCCCTGGGTGCAATGAGCTGGCCACCAAGATGGGCATGGTGGTGCACACCTGTACTCCCAGTGCTGGCAAAGCTGAAAACAGGAGGGTCACTACGAGTCTGAGCTGTGTAGTGAGACCCTGTACAGAATAAATTTTGAAAAGGATATGTTGCACAGTACTCATCAAATAGTGCTATATTTTTAATTACAAGTTTCAAATGCATGGTTTGACCCACCTGTAGGTCTCTTTCCAGCCAGAGCAAATGGTATCTGTGCCAGGTCACAAAAGCAGGTCCTTGGTGTGAGAAATCTATGGCCTTGAAGGGGCGTCCTGGTCCTAGAGCGATTGGCAACATATGAGCAGTCACAAATCAGAATATTTAAAATGTTACACCTTATCTGGGATGCGTCCACACAGACAATAAATCCACATGCTTTTTTTTCAGTTTTGTGTGTATGTGTACCAGGAATCAAACTCACAACCTCATGCTTGCTACGCAGGCACTGCTCTGCTGAGCTATATCCCCAGTCCTGTTTTGTTTTCCTTTTTTTTAAAAAAAAATATTTATTTCTTCAAAAGCAACAACAACAATAAATGGCAAAAGAATTTCAGAGGCAGCTAGCGCTTTTAGAATAAAATCACTCTCATCTCTCAAAACACTGAACTTTTAGCACAGAGCCGGGGAACTGAAGCTAGCTTTGGCGTAAAGACCCTTTTACCTATTTAAGTTTCAAACAACAATCCATGAAGATGAAATAGAATAGTCACAGGACAGCCCATTAAGACCTAAACAAAATACATTTTTAAGAGATATTCTTTAACCCATCCTTACAAAAGCACAAATCTTTAAGGGAAGATTTGATTAGCAATATAAACTCCAAGCTCACTTCGTCCTAATGCCGCGTTTATGCACTCAAATAGAACTTCCACGGATTCTGCCTCACCCATCTGTCAGTTATAACGACCAGCTGACAAGCGTGGTCACGGAGACCAGGAGAGAGAAAAATGCGTTCAGGCCAATTTGGCTGCCCACTGGAACTGGCAATTTTAGTGAAACGCTCCGGGCAGGCGAATGCCCTCCTTGCTCCCCATTCCATCTTTCTTCCTCCTTTCATTACAGCTTTTGATAGTTATGTAGAAACTTTCGCTAACTTTCATTCTTTTCAAAGTACCTATAATAACAGCAGAGAGCTGAACAGGCATGAATATAAATTTAATTCCTAGCTGCAGCCAGGAACTATAGTTTTCTTTTTTCTCTCCAGAGACTACCTTCTCATAAAGCGAAAATCGCTCAGAGTGATAGCAGGGACACTATCAAGGCTGATAGCCAGAAAAGCCTCCTTGTCTATCGATAAAGAGAGACAGATGCTCACCTGTGAGGCAGTTTTAAAAAGACTCACACTGAGAACTCAACTGCTGTCTCTGTAGTTGGCTGTGGAGGCTTAAAAAAAAATAAAAATTTAAAAATAATATTAAAAAAAAAACTTTTCCTCTAGAGCTAAGTTTTAAGTTTTCAAACAATAGAACGTCAGAGAACTGAAGGGGTAGAAACAAGAGATGAACACAGGATGGGTGACCTAGAGTGAGAATCTCACTTCTCCAAGGAAGCTCAGCATCTATTCAACCTCACCCCAACAAGGGAAGCCAGAAGGAAGGACAGTCACAGGGTGAGCCAACTGTGCCCTGAGCTACAAGAAGGGTCTAGAACAGCTTCAAACTCTCCTGGAGCAAGCCGGTGCCATCTCCAGCTGGTAAATAACTAAGGAGGAAGCTGTCCTGCTTGGGTCGTGCATGCATGGTGGACACCCTCTCCTTCCTATCCACCTCCAATTTTTAGGACCTGGAAGAATTCTTAACATTTCTTAAGCATTTCCATTTTCATTTCACTATGTTGTACCTTGTGTCTAGATGTTCCCTAAAGCCTCATGCAGCCATGCCTGGGACTTTTTCCGAGGCGACTGAATTGTGTGACACTGGGATTGATTCATGGTGCACTACTAAGACTAAGGACACTAGGATTAAGAATGTGAGCGCTACTGCCCCCAAGACCAGGTAGCCTGGATCTAAGAGACAGAAAAGGGCTTGTTACTGTTCATATGCTTCCTTTTTCCCTCTTCTGCCTGCCATAAACTGCTTCTCCTCTGCAGTGCCCCTCTGCCATGCCACCCTGCCTTGGAACCAGTTGATTATGGACTGAAAGTTCCACAAACGGTGAGCTAAATACATCTTTCCTCCTTAACTTTAGATGTTGAGTATGGTGCCTCAGCAATAAGAAAGAGTAGATCAGACACACTGTTCTCTTCAGCACCCAACATAACCATGGTCCAAAAGGCTAAGAAGGAGAAATTCCACATGATCATGGTTACTTCATATTTTCCTTGGCAATACAACTCCAAATACTGAGCAGTGCCTAGGTAATTATTTAGCTAAAAGTCTAAAAACAAGTGAGTTTTATGGCACACACTTCTGACACCAACTTTCTAATTCTGCACAAAGATGTGTCATGTGCTTTGGCACAACTCAGCTAATTACTCTGTTTGAAAGAGAGGTCAGAGAAGGCTGCCACAGGCAGGGTCACAAGCAATTTTTTCTGGAATCAAAAGGAATTCGCCTCCACTTCACAAACTCATGCCTTTGAGGATTAATGGTGTCATGGAAAACAGTGTCAACTTTGAACCAAAAACATAAACTAGAGGAGAAAACATGTCAAATTTTCTCAGCCAAAGTGCAGAAAGAAACATCTCACTTGTAACTTCAGGCAGCACTGGGTAACTACAGCTTTCCCAAACCTAAGCCTGTCTTGAAGTTGCTCTCTGCAGATGTCTTCTCATCCCTTTCCCCAACCCAATCATAAGCCTATTATAACGTACTTGAAGCCAAAGGGAAAAAACCCACCTAGTAATGTATCTCTGACAGAGTAGTAATGGAGCCACACAAAAAAGTCATAAATGCTGCAGTTAGTGATCTGTGGCTGGGTCCCATTGGGCCCAAGCAGGCCCAGCCAGTGCTGTGTAGTGATCACGTAGTCGGGATGCGTGGTCTTCTTGGCAAGGTCTAAGGCACCCAGGAACTGCTCCCTCTCCTGTGGAGTCAGGGAGTGGATGTTCTGCCGGACAACCAGTGGCTTCCTCTGGTCACAGTTGGGGCCGGTCCAGCCAAACCAGCAGTCTCCACAGTTATAGCCAGCAAAGTTTCCTAGTGCATAAAAGAGGGAAAGATGGAAGAAAAAATGAGATCATGCATCTGGAAGACATCTCTGAACTGGAATTCTGGGGTACAATGGGGAGGACATGACAGGCAAAGAAAAGCAATTGCCTGGGTCACACAGAGGAGAGATCCTGGGAAGACTGCAAGGAGGTAAGTCCAGGAAAGCAGGCTCCAGGGAAGCCACTCTGCTGCTGAGAGCTGGACCTTGAACCTGGCACTGCGACCCTGCCTCCAGTCCCCACAACTGTGAGGAAATAAACCCCTGCTATAAGAGCCAAAATTATTTTTAAAATGTCACTTTCCTTGCCTTAGTCTCCTGTCAAAATCCAAGTGTCCTGAGTCCTAGAAAGTTCCCTAGAAAGCTCCCCAGCAAAGAAACAGGATATGAAATTCATGATATGACATTATACGCTGACTGTCTCTTTCAAGGTGTACCCTTCACCTCCGGATGCCCAGCACTGCAGCATGTGGAGCGCAAGTGTTTATAGAGAGGTAACCGAGGCAAGAAGAGCCCAGGGTTCAGGTGCATCTCCAGTGTGACAGGTGTGTTTATGGTGACAGATGTGTTTATGAGATGAAGAGAGAGATAAGGACAGAGGCACACACCAAGGAAACGTCATGCGAAGACAGCCATCTGTTAGCCAAGAAACAAGGCCCTGCAAGAAACACTAATACCTTGTCCATCCTCCAGGGCCAGGAGACATTGATTTCCACTGTTTAAGCCACTGCAAATGGGTCAAGGCAGCCCTTGAAAACCGACACATGCACGTTCCTGTCACACGGGGCTGGCCCTTCCGATGTCCTGTCCACCCAGGGCCATCCTAGCTGAGCCCTGCTGGTATCTGTGTGGCACCCGCTCACCCAGAGGAGGGGCAGAAGGTGTGTCCAGCTGAAGGGCAGCCAAAATGAACAAGCTGACCTCCAGGAATTTGGGTCAACTTTAACTCTAAAAAATGCCACTTTACATCACAAAGGAGGCAGCAGTAAGAGGAAATCATTGGCCACTAGCAGGTCCTGAAGGTGAATGTGTCCCTCCGTGATGGGAAACACACATCCCTGAAGACTTTTGTGGTCAGCAACTCGTGTCAAAACAGTGGCAACACCCAGGGAGGAGCACAAGTGACACCCAGCTGAGCACACTAAGTCGCATCCGGACTAAATCATTAGTATTCTGTTGCTTCATTTATCTTTCTTAGAATTGTGGATCATTGTGGGGGACATAACCAGGACCTCCTCCTCAGGTGCTGCACTGCCAGGGGTAGAAGTTTGGGCAAGCTAGGAGCAAAAGACAAACAGGACAGGGTCATGCAGGGCTGGAGTGAAGATCCCAGCGGGACCAGCGCATGCTCTCAGCTTCCTTTTCCACCTCAGGCCCCAGGGCTCATCACTTGCTCTTCCTTGTGCCTGGAAGGAGCACCAGGGCTTCCCTGTGTTCTTTCTTGTGCCTCCTGTCTTCCAAAACTCATCCCCCTCTTGAGAGGTGGGACCACCTCCCCCTCTTGAGAGCTTCACAAGCCCTCTTTTATTTTTTGTTTCCTTTTTTCTTTTCTTTTTCTTTTGAGACAGGGCCTCACCATTCAGTTCAGGCTAGCCTTGAACTCACTATGAAGCCCAGCTGACCTTGAACTTGCTGCCAACTTCCTCCTGAGCACTGGGATTACAAGAGTCCACTGCCCTGGCCAGCTGTGTGTCATTCCAGATTCCACACCTCAGGGTCACCTTGTTACTCACCTTAGGTTTGCATTTATCACACCGAACATTAACCATCTCTGTTGTGCCTCAGATCCAGGCATTGAAAGACGGGAAACCTTACTACTGAGGCCTTTTGCTGAATGAAGGAAGGAAATACAAAGCAAGTATAGATAGCACAATAAACACAAATTCTGTCTCCTGTCCTTGCGAATTAGCAGCATGAGTCTTGGTAAATAATTTGAATAAAATATTTGTACTAAAGTCAAGGTAAGCAGAGGGCTGAGGCTGTGGGCCGGGGTTACTAGTGCTCTGAAGGAGAAACGAAGCTTCCAACAGCACAAAAACAAGAAGATCAGCATTTTTATACTCCACAAAGAAAGGACAGTTTCCTTTCTACTAGCCTATTGGTTTTTTTGGTGTCGAAGAAAAATTTCATTAAAAATATAATAGAGAGAATTAAATAGAATAACAACTGGTTATTTGCATTTTCTGCCCCTCTGTAATGTTCAAAATATTGCTACCTACTCTTAGAAAAGTCAGTTAGTTGTATTTTCCTAAGTAAAAAACATTTGAAAAGAAAACCTTTGCTGTTTCTTGTTGAGGAATTCTATTTTTGAATAGTTTAAGTTAAACACTGGAATTTATCTCAGTCAATGGAGTGACACTATTAAAGCCATAGTATTTATTTCACAAGTGTTTACTCAACAGCTACTATAATATCAGATGCCCATAATGCTGCTTGGGGCTTTGTGAAGCTTGAATCTGTTTATCTTCCCACAGGCTGTCTTGCTAAAATTCTATAATATTTATTTTTAAAACAACTGGCATCAGGGAGATAGCTCGGTGGAATAGGTACTTGCCTGGCAAGCACAAGGTCCTGAGTTTGATCCCTGGTACCACCAAAAAAAAAAAAAAGTTCTCCTTAAGGGCCAGCCAAATAGCTCAGAGGACTAAAGCACCTGCTTAGGCGGAGCACAGTTGTGGGGGTTCCATTCCCAGCATGCCTTCCTGGCCCTGCTCCCAGGCACACTGAGATGGCGATTGAGACTGGGCATGGTGGCAAGCGCCTGTAATCCCAACGCAGGAGAATCACTATGAGTCCAATCTAGATAGCAAGACTCTGTAGGACTCTGTACCAAATACATAAAATAAAAAAGTAAAAGAATAACTAACATTGCAACATATCGCAGGGCTTTTACAGGAATATGGTCTTTTTGAGAGGTACGTGTTAAAGAAACTCTGTGCATCTCTTTACCTTAAGCTTTACTCTGTGCATCTCAAACTCTAAGCTTGTGCACCTGACTTATTTTTAAAGAGTGAAATAAAAAGTAGATAATAAGAAGCATAATGGGACATAGATTTTTCTCAAATGGGGAACAAGAGATGAAGGGGGTGCGGAGAAGGGAATGACAAAAAGCAAGCGTGATGTGATGTGTGCCTGGACGAGCTCCGCACCAGGAATGGACTCAGACACACTGCACACGTGGACTGATAAAAAAAAAATAAGTAAATAAATAATTCTTTAAATGCTGTATCTGGAAAATGCTAATTACCCAAGTAACAATTTAGCCACTCTTCTAGCTGTTTTCCTAGAGTAGGGTCAGATGGTTACAGGTAAATGTAAATTCGAGAGTAATTCCTTATTTCTACATGCCAAGACATCTGGATGCTGATGTGCCAGGGCAGACGCACTGATTGTTGCAAATGTGTCACATCACTCCAGGGCAGGATGTCTGGGGAACGTTGGCCAGGTAGGGACAGGAAGAGGGTGTAAGTACATGCTGCTTAATTTTGCTGTGAATCTAAATAGGCCTAAGATATACTTTATAAAAAGCTAAGAAACAATGCATCTACATGTTGCAACACTGAGTTTAATACATTCTTACATTTAAAGGTGTAAAATTTGTTTTTGAATGTGGGGATCTCATGGCTGAAACAGTAAATCCCTAACTCACTGTGCATGAAGCTTCTGAGTTCCTCCTCCTTTCCCACGTCCCCTCCCCTCTGCTCAAGCCCTCTTCTCCTCCTTATCTACACACCGTTCCCATTTCATGCCCCTTTTTCCTCTCCCTTCCCCTTTTCTTCCTACTTCACAACATCAGTGAGACTCTCTAGTTCATACTGCACAGCCAGCTCCTCACACCACAGAGATGCCTCTATCCTGACTCTTTGGTCTGGAAGAAACAAAACTATCAGTAACTAATTTTTCCCTCATGCACTTAAACATCTGCTACCTAAAGGCAGTCGAGACAAGATGCACCTCCCTAGGGGGAGTCTGGGGCAGGCACACATGAAGTCTGTACTTTGGACTCAATTTTATTCAATTTTCTAAATAGAAAATAAATGTCTTGTCTTTAAAAAGAAAAATAAAGACCTGAGCATGCTTTGCAAGTTCTCATAGCTTTTCCTACATCCACACAAGTTGCCAGTCCTGGTGAGCTCAGGGTTGGCCCCCCAGAGCCTGTCTAAAAGCTCGATTTCATAGAAAAGCAGGCACTTTACTCTGGAGCACATAGAACGATATCTGGTATGTTCCGCCTGCATTGCTAGATACTACTCATCAGATAGGACAGTGAAAATCTGCTTCCATGTCTAGCTTATCGCTGTACTGTGCACACCTAAAAATCATGCCATTTCTCCCCTCTTTTAATTTCTCATAAATTAGTGTCAAGGAAAATATGGCTGATGAAGGAACAAATTAAACCTTCAATTAAAGACATGAAGCATGAAGGGATACAAATATTAATGTATGCTAATATCTTCAATCTGAGCAACTACATCAATGACAGCAATGTGTAATACAAAACCCAAGGTTAAAAGCCTCTCATCTCGGTCTTCTAAATGTGTACCACTCCTAACATCTCATCAATCATTATACTGTCCTTAAAGTAAATTATAACAAAAAAAGACAAAGAAAAAATTAGATTTCTTGAAAGCAAACACCAATATTCAGTTATTTCTTTGATCTTGTATAACTATATCTGTTAATTGGAGCAAGAGATTTGAAGATAAAGATAGACAACATAACAACCATTGTTAATTAGTTATTCCTGTTTTTAAATTTGTAATGTACACACTATTGTATATTACTCTGTTTCTGTCTTTTTTCTATGTGTTTTTGCTTGTTTTTACTATTCAAAAT
>NW_004524589.1:1315851-1338064 GCF_000260255.1 Octodon degus | reverse complement strand
TATATGTATCAATGAGGCCCAATGCCGTAGCCTAGTAGAAATGAAGAATGTGCATGAGGAAACAGCAGTGCAAAACTAACCATGGGAAAAGTGGAAATGGAAGTAAACCAAGCTCTGTGGGATAACAAAGGACAAAACAACGAATCCTGGCTCAGGAGCCAACATGCTTTACAACTACCATATGGTGAAGCAGGAGCTTTAGCGCCACCAGAGCTGGCCCTGAAACACAACGCATAGGTACTGATAAGAAAGTGGTCATCGGGACCGCAGCTCATCTATGACCCAGAAATGCAGTTCATTAAAAGCATCCCTTTTCCAACCTACCTCAGAGAAAATACACTTCAACCCTGCAGCAGAGAGGTTTTGTTCTTGAGCTCATAGGCCTGGCCTACTAGAGAAGTTGTCCCAATATTGAAGATTAATGAAAGAACAGCAAGCATAAAACCTAGTACGCAAAGTGCTCACTTCTTTAATTTAGATTTCCTGGTAGTACGTTATACCAATTTAACATGAGCTTTATTATCCTTAATCTGTTGGTAGTGAAATACATGTATATGAAGTTGGGAAATTTAGGAGGGATTAGAAAGAGAAAAATAAGTGATACCAATCTATCTACCACTGTGCATGTCCTCCAGCAAAAATTAAATTTAGAGAGTCAAGGTCCTCTACCTGCTTAGGGCAGAGATGAAGAGAGACAGAACATCTGGGCACTACACGCTGCTACATGTGCTGCATCAGGTCAGCCTCAGAAAACTATTAGACTAAATAAGCTTAACGACCACCGATTAGTGAATTTACAAGGAACTCTAAATAGCTTATTCCTTTTAATTAGAGATTCTATTATTTTAATAACAATGCTTTATACTTGCACAGGCCCTTTCATCTACAGAGCTCAAAAAGATGTTACAAGTGTGGTTTCATCATTATCCCCATTTTAAAGATTGGAAAATCGAGGCACTTAGTCACTTGTACAAACAAGAAGCTCTCAGCCAACTGTTCAAAACCTATTTGGTGCCCAAGTTTTCAAAAGCCCAAAGACACAGTTATGCCTGGCATAAGCTCGTAAATGCCAACTGGTAAGTAATGCTTACAAAGTGTGGCTGATGACAAAGTCTCCTGAAAGTTAACTTTCCTGAGAGTTAAGTTTGATCATTTCTTTTTGTTTCAGTTTATCCCTGTAGAGCACAGAGAAGTTCTCTATGAAGAATTTGAGCATAAAATTTAAGGGCATTTTGTAAGTCCTACAGACTGTATTTTATTTTTTTACTTATTTCCTTAGCTAAACTTTTTTAAAACCTGATTATGATTGTAGAAATTATGCGGTATTTATTTGCCCAAAGAATTAACAAAGCTCTGGTTCACGAACAGTCTGCTTGCCAGGCCTGAGCCACATCGCTCCCAGAAGTTTTAGATGAACCCAGGGGAGTCCCAGGGCATCCACTTGCAAAAGAAGTAAGGTGACCAGAGGGCAGCGGCTTTGGGAGGCTCACAATCAAGTCCAAATTTGAACAACTCTTTGTGAAACGTGAAGAGCTACCCTAGGGAGGCAAGCAGCTCACTCATTGTGGGAGAAAAAGAATTGATGGGCATGTGTCTTGCTTTGGAACAAAGGGCACATCATGGGATGGTCACTGAACATACAAAACAGCTGCCTGGCTCAGCCTCCACGGAGTTAGCCTGGTACACCTGGTACACTGGTACCCAAAAACCATCCAGCCAATGCAAGCAGAGTGACATGGAAACAAAGTAGAATATTATTCAGCCTTAAAACAAAACCCCAGACATAGTGACACACACCTGTAATCTTAGCACCCTGGGCCTAAGGCAGGGAGATAAGTTCACAGCCATCCTGGGCTACATAGTAAAACACTGTCTTGAAGAAGTAAAAGGGATAGGAAGAAAAAAAGTTGGAGAAGAAAGAGAAAAGGAGGTCAGGGTAACTGGGGAGCTGTCCTTCAGTGAGCATCAACCTACAGTGACAAAGATGGAGCAGCTCCCAGGATCTTCTCTGTGACACCTGCCTATCATTAACAGTAATAATTGGACACCTGAAAATGTACTAACAGTATGGAGCTCATATTGTGTTCTTATGAAAACAAAAAGCTAAGAGACACAAGTGAACATTTGGAGGTGATGGGAATGTTTATTACCCTGATGTAGTCACAATAACAAGAGGATCTATGTCCAAACTCACCCAATTGTATATATTATTTATGTATAGTGTTTTGTATACTAGTTATACCATAATAAACCTGGAAAAAGGAAAAGCCCAGTAAGTGAAATTTATAGATGCAATAAATTGTAAGTTACTTTTAAGAGAAACACAAGGTTGGCATGGAAAAAGCAATGGTTCTGAGTCTACACTGAGTCAATTATGGCAGGTGGAGCCCAGCCTGAGGGGAGGGTGATGAGGAGAATCAAGGCCGTGACACTGGCTGGAGATGCAGACCCTGTGCACTGAGGAAGCCTGGCTTCTTTGGGATGGACTACAGCCACATGCCAGCCTGCCCTCCAGGACAAGCCCTGTGCTGGCTCCCTGCTTTAGGAGCATGGGTCTCTTTTCATTCTCACAGTAGGTCCCTGTGACCCTAAGGTGTTGAGCAAAGAAAAATATACATCACCCCTTCTATTCTTCTACTCTTCCATTTCCTATTCTTTCCATCCCTGCCTTTTAAAACTAAAGCAACAACCAGTTCAACAATATAAGGGGATGCTGAGAAAATGCACTGAAAATTCTCTCTGATACAGTAAAGTCGTCTTCTCCAGAATTCTACAAAATGAAGGTCCCCGGCTTTTGGGAGTTGTGGTACTTTGTTTCTCATGGGCAGGAAGTAAGTGCTGAAGAAGTATTTGGAGGTTTGGGACAAGAAGAGTCTCTGCAGTAATATAATAACCCATCACACGGGTCTACAACATCTGATGACCCTGGTTAAACTGAAAACTTTAGAGACTTTATGAGACAATGTCTAATAGAAACAAAGTTCAAGACTGGGCGTGGTGGCGAGTGCCTGTAATCCCAGCCCTTGGGAGGCTAAAAACAAGAGGGTCACTATGAGTCAAATCTACATTTAGACCCTGTACTAAATACACTTAAAAAAAAAGAAAAAGAAAAAATAAAGAACAAGAAATAAAGTTCAATAGCTTAGAAGAAAAGGATAGTACATATTCAATATGTCATTAAAATTCATGTCACGATTAGTATCCAGAGATAAATCCTGAGGGGATTTGACTGACTGACCTTATCAGACACGAAAGTTACATTTCTTGTTACACAAGTCTTTCTTTATCTTGGTCTTAACCATCCAGTAGAAAAGTATAGTAACAAGGAATAAAATGTAAAGTCATATTAATATGCTGAGCTGTAAAGGGCTCAAGTCAACAACTTCTGACACTGCCAGTCCTACACATAACCCACTACTATTATGGACTACTAGACTATATTGGAAAATTTTGCTGAAATCACACACCTACAATATTTAAATGAATAGAATGTCCTTCTCTGACAAAACTAAACAAAAACTTTCATCTGGAACTGCCATCTTCCAATAATTTGTCAAAATGACTAGCACAAAGGGCAAGAGGAGGGGAACCCAGTATATGTTTTCCAGACCTTTTAGAAAACATGGGCCAAATACATGCAAATCTACAAAAAAGGTGATATTGTAGGCATCAAGGGAATGAGTACTGTGCAAAAAGGAATGCCTCACAAATGTTACCGTGGCAAAACGGGAAGAGTCTACAACATTACCCAGCATGCTGTTGGCATTGTTGTAAACAAGCAAGTTAAGGGCAAGATACTTGCCAAGAGGATTAATGTGCATATTGAGCATTTCAAACACTCAGAAAGTCATGATGAAATGTGTCAAGGAAAATGATCAGAAAAAGAAGGAAGCCAAAGAGAAAGATACCTGGATTCAACTGAAGCACCAGCCTGCCCCTCCCAGAGAAGCACACTTTGTGAGGACCAATGGGGAGGAGCCTGAGTTGTTGGAACCTGTTCCCTATGAATTCATGGCATAAACTGGGATATTGCTCTGCCATTCAGTACCTAACTGGCAACTTAAGTGTTCTAGGTCCTATGTAAAAATAAAATAATTCTGTGTTGTAAGGGTGGTTTGCTTAGTTGAACAGGTATGTGGTGCCTTCTTACTTCAGAAATATTTGCAGCAGATTTTCACTGTACCTAGTAATTGTGTCTAGCCTTTACTCTTCAGTATTTTCTTGCTGAAAGATATTGCTGAGGTACTGTGCAGGTGTATACCCAAAAATTCAAATATTCATAAAATATTTAAATTGGCTTGAAGATCCTATAAGTCATCATGGGGAAAAGATGTATCAAAATAAATGGAAGTCGCTTCAGAAACAAATGGAAGTCCATTTCAGTTAAATAAATTGTTTAAAACAAAAAAAACCCTAAATAAAAAAGGGAATACAAATGAACAACCATTTTGTATCTGTATATTCAAAATAGTTAGGATAGATATATAGCTACTTTCTCTTAATTCATTGAACAGAAAGATTTATTCTAATAGTGTTTGTGAACAGGATATCATGTCTGCATCTTGTACAATGAATAACTATTAAGACAACAACATGCAATGTATTAATTATTGTAACTGTCCTACTAATCAGTTTTGAAACTGTCTCATTACTACTTGTTTCTCAATAAAATTATTTTTTTAAAAAAATTAGTATCCAGGGAAAACTAAGACCTAAAATGTCTTTTGACTCACTTGATTTAAGATATATTTGCAAGATCTAGGGGTGTGGCTCAGTGCTAGAGTGCTTTTCTAGCATGTGTGAGGCTCTGGTTTCCATCCCCAACTGATTATAAATATGCCAGAACTTCTAGAGTTCAAAAAAATATTTCTTTTTTAATTTCATTTTATTTTGAAGAGTAAAACAAAAGCAAAAAAATAACAGAAACAAGGTAATATACAACAATAGGTACATTACAGATTTTTAAAGCAAGAATAACAAATTAACAATGTTTGTTATATTGCCTGTCTGAGACAGGGTCTCATTCTGTAGCACCAGCTAGCCTTGAACTCACTATATAGCTTGGGTTGGACTCAGACTTATGGAGACATGCATGCCTCAGCATCCCAGTGCTAGGATTTTTGGTGCATACCACCACTCCTGGCTTTCCTGTCACCTCCATGTCAGTCCCACAGCCCTCTATGCCATGCCTCAGTAACACCTTTGCACATGCTCCTTGAGCTCAGTTACATTCGCCTACGTTCAGTCATCAGAGCAGGAGAGAAGAAAGAAATATTTTGGAAAAGAGTCACGCAGCCAGCCTTGAGAATCCTTTCCCCCCCCCTTTTTTTTACAGTTTCAAAGCTGATCAATAGGACAGTTTCAATAATCAATACATTGTACATTGTTATCTTCTTAGTGGTTATACATAGTACAAGAAGCAGACAGCATTTCCTGTCCAAACACTATTGAATTAAGCAAAAGAAGCTGTATATCTATCCTATTTTGTATATATAAATATAAAGTGATCTTTCCTTTATATCCCTTTTTTTTTTGTCCTGTCAGACATGGATATTATATTGGTATCTAAATACTATAGGTGTTTGAATTCAGCTAAACAATCTAACACTGTCTAGCAGTCTATAATATTAGTGGGTTATCCTCAGAAGTTATTGACTTGAGCCTTTTACAGCTCATCATATTAATATGGCTTTACTTTATATATCTCATTTTTATACTTTTCTGCTGGATGGTTAAGACCAAGATAAAGCAAGACCTATATAACAAGAAATGTAACTTTTGTATCTGATAAGGTCAGTTAAGTATTCTCAGGATTTATCCTGTAGCCCTGTACCGCACTTTGTAGATCTTTTGTCAGTGTCAGTCATGAGGATGAGTAACGGCCATTGCTTGACCAATTTGCTCTCAAATTGGTGAAAGCCTGAGAAAATGTTTTTTTCTCTCCATGTGACTCTCCCCAGGCACACTATACATCATCGATCACATTCCTCTGTGGCTCCATAATCTTGATCAGAAAATTTGAAGCACAACTGAATTACATGTTGTTACAGTACAGGTTCTCCTATGTCCCAAGTCTTCACTGACCTTGAAAGGCTAGGGCCAAAATGTTGGCTGACCTTGCAGCCCTTCCTTTTCTCCAATTTGATCTGGTAACTTAGGTTGTTAACCCTCCACAAGAGAAGCTTATTATTAACCTGCAATATATGCAGTTCGGTTTACCGTCTGTCTAAATATCAAACATCTTTGGCATATCATGAAACAGGTATTTTCCATCAAATATTGATATGTTGAACTTTAAGTCCTTACAAAATATGAAGGAAAAAAAATTTTATAAAAGTAGAAATAAGCATTAACATATTTTTACAAAGAAATTTAGAAATCTAACCATGTACAGAATTGTAACAGGATAGACCTGTGACATTTATTTTTCTTATTCTTGTCTTTTTTTTTTTTCAATTTATTACCCTTTAAAAAAAAGCCTTTACTTGAGAGACATTATGGCAATAAATGGTATGTCATGACAAGAAGTACCTATTTAGAAGACCAGGATGGCAGGCACTCCAAGCGTGACCCCTCTATTGCACATCGCCATCCTCAGTGTAGCTGCCTGGCTCACAGGCACCAGCATATAGAGTTAGTCAGGGTGAGAATCTCTCCGGCCAACCGCTAATCTCAAAACCCTGCTGATGTACCCCAGGATCACTGTCGCACCCCTCTCATGAGTACAAATGTATCAGCCATGAGAATCCTGTATCCAGGGTCTTTGCTGAAGCTGCTGCTTATGTTTTTGGGTTTCAGATGTCAAACAGGCCTGGAAGCATTTATCATGACCGTGCCTGGCTGTGAGAAACAGGACAGGTAGGGGTGGGGATTTATAAGGAAGTCGCGGGAGAACCAGAGGACTAAGTCATGCAGAGATTTCAAAGTAGCAAGTAGTGCAAAAGACCAGGGTGCGAATTGGAAAATGACACAGGCGAGGATCAAAGACACCATTGCTATCCACTCACAACCTCTCTCCCTCCTGGGCAGGCCACTTTGCCCGTGTCCCCAGCTTTGCCCAAACATAACTTTAACAAGAAAGATGGACTCTGCTTGAGACTGGCGCAAATCCTGGGAAATGCTGAGCTCAGGCTGCAGAACACCACAGCTGCCTCCTGGGGAAAACCACACGGCCGCGGCAGCCTGCGGCGAGCGCCCACGCTCGCTTGGCATCTGGCGGAGGCAGCGCTTCCACCCTGAAGGAACTTGTTCTGGGTTTCAAAGCCTCCTTTCGCAGCTCTGCAGCCTCCTCTTCCAACAAACAAGCCAAAGGTGCGTTGGCACAAGTTCATAAAGTCAAGCTTGGCCTGTGTACTGTTAATTAAGTCGCTAGCACAGGCAGATGGACTACGGGACTGGAAGGAAGCAAGCCAGGCTTCAACGCTCAGCTACCAAAGACAGCTACGTTGCCTTTGCAGGCCACTAGCAATAACCCCACGCCCTCCTCCGCAGCCCCGGGCTCAGAGGCAGCCACACTTGCCTGAGCGCCTCACCTGTGCACCTGCAGGTCCTGTTGAAGAACTTCCGTGGCCACTGCTCTCGATCATCCTGGTTTCGCAGGACGTAAGGGCCACTCCAGGGTCTGGTGTCCGCTTGCACCTCTGAACACTGTCCCCGGCCGTCCCTGGAGCCGCAGACATTGCCGGGCTCCGCGCCCAGGGCCGGGCAGCACTCCTTGCTTCTCAAGCTGTCTAGGGTCATGCAGATGCGGGGGAACTGGGCCCAGACTCCGGGCTGGATCCTGCAGCCCAGGCAGCAGAACAGAAGCCCCCAGGGCAGGAGACGCATGGCTGACCCTGGTAGAACTGGGGCGCTTTCCTGGTCTTGATTCTGTCTTGCCTTCTCCCCCTGCCCCACCGCACACACACACACCCCTTTGTGGTCCCCTTGATTTCTTAAGCACTCATTCATTCAAATCTTTTTTTTTTTTTGTACTTACTTTATTTGCGTTCTTTTCCTTTCACCTTAAAAAAAATATTCACCACAAAAATCCCAGAACCTACATGCGCGTACGTGTGCACACACATACACGCGCTGTTTTATGATTCAAACAACTAACGCAAATTTAATTTCATTAGAAGTGCCTCTAACAGCCACATTTAATGAGGGTAGCGCTTCTCAGCATCTTCCCCGTTAAATCAGACTTTGTCTAATTGAGTTAATTTACAGAGCACCCCAGTCACACTGCTTATTATGCTGGTCTTTATAAGCTGCCTGCTTTCCTCCTTCGTCCTCAACTTTAATTGCCTTGAACTCAGTTCAAAAGCCAAACTCTGCGTTGCTTTTCTTGTGCCTGGGCTGCCAAGCCACGGGACCTGGTGGGGTTTGTGGAAGGGCTGGGAGAAGCCCTCATTAGGGGGATTAGTATTAGCGAAATCCACAGCGTTAACACATGATCCAAATTGCACAATGAAGGAGATAAAGTTTCTGGCTTTGTTGCAAAAGTGCAAGACCATTCTTTTGGGGGCTCATGCGCTCCTGCCAAGTGTGTGACCTCGGGCTTCCTGGGGAGTCCGCGGAAGCAGTGAGGGCATCCTCCAAAAGCCCTTTACAGACACGCACGTATGGTGCCTCCTGACTGTTCACAGACGTACAAGAAGATGCAGCAGAAGGTCATGCGGCTCTGAAAATAAAGAAATATTTATGTAGGGACACTGCACAAGGAGCTGCTTTGTCCCACAATTAGGAGTTCTCTTCCTTCTGAATAATAAGTTACTCTTCTCCTGGTCAGCATATCTCTACAGTAGATTTTTAAAAATTTATATGAAGTAGCATGCTACCAAAAATTCACAATTGTCATCTGATTGTAAGGAAGATGGGAGAGTAATTTAGAGGGAGGGTTTCTAAGTGACTCTTTTGATTTATATTGAAGTTAAATGTTGTAAAGCTTCATTCTGGAAAGCAACACCTCCCTGCCCTTTTAGGGGCAGTCAGGGGGCGTAAAGACATGGCCACTGTCACAGCTCCCACTTTGCTTTCATGTGAAGACAGGGCTGTCCTAGAGCCATCGGCTCCATGTGGAAAGCTGATCTAAAGTTGCTTCATCCAATTTATAAGAATGTTTTCTACGTGGAGATAGCAAATACTGAAAATTAATCTTCAAAGCAAACTCCCAAGGTTAAAAAGAAAACTAACAAGGCATGGATATTCCTCTGTAATATTCCCATGACATGAAGTTGTGGTTAGCTCCTTGCCAGTTCTCACCTCTGGCTCCACACCAGAGCCCATTTGTACCCCAGCCCTACTGAATCAGAATCTTTCCAGCTGTGGCGTAGACATCTGTATTCTAAAAATGTCTCCAGGTGATCCTACTGTGTAACCAGAGGTATGAACCACTAGAGAAGAATGAATCTGAGCTCCTCAAGAAACGCCATGAAAGCATCTGCTAATATACCACATCTGTATTAGTCTCCTTGGGCTGCAGGGACATATTTTCACAAACTGGCCATCTTAGAACAGCAACTGGTTGTTCACCAGTGCTGGAGTCCAGGAGGCTGAAGTCAAGGAGTTGGCAAGGGCTGGTGCTTGTCACAAGGCTGTTCTCCTGTGAGAATCCTTGCTTCTGCCAGCTCCTGGGGTGCCAGCAGCACTCCTGGGCTTCCTTGGCTTGAGTCTTCAGCTCTGCAATCTCTGCCATGACCACAGGACATTCACCTCTCCCTTCTGCACCTGCTGTGAGGACACTTGTCAGGGCATTTAGGGCTGTCTTGGATAGTCCAGTGTGAGCTCCTCTTAGGACCCTAACAGTAACTACCTATGCACTCTTTTCGCAAAATCAGGCCGATTTCAAGGGTCTTGGGACATGGCTATGGGGGGGGGGCATCCTTCAAACCACAATATAATGGATTGAAAGAAATTTGAATGATACCAGAATTACAAAATCTCAAAGTTGGAAAGGCATTTGGGATCTGTTTTATTCAATCCCTGTGTCTGTACTGGCTACACTGTACCACTTCATGCCACACTGTGATGTGTTGAGATTTCAGTCCACATTTTGTGATGCTTTGGAGTGCCATATATGTTAGAATCAAATTTCTTAGCTGCAGAGACTGAGAAGTCAACAGTATTCACATGCTCCCAGGTCTGGGGCCTGGGATCTTTTCTGTCATTGAGATACAGGGTCTGGTTGAAAAACAGGATAAAGGTTTAAATTTTTAGAACTTTATTAGAGGAAGAAAAAAAAACCCACATTGTCTTTAACATACACTTTTCCCATCCTTCCTGCCACTTTCTGAGGCAGTTCTGGAAACCCACTTTTGTCATGAGGTATAGTTTTAAAAAAAAAAAGTGAGAGCTGGTGCCAACAGAAGAAAGAGTCCTAAAACACTGTGGTGTGCCCTCATCCCTCTTATTCTCTGGACCTGGCATTGGGTGACTTCTGGCTATTACTCAAACTCAAAGTAACCACAAAAGGTCAATGTTTTGAAACAATTTAGGACATCAAGATACCTATGATAGCACAGCTAAGACACCAAAAAAGACTTCCAGAACTGCTTCCAGAATAGGGGACGAATGAGTTCAAAATTAGTAGGACCATCATGATGGGAATTAATGATGATGTGCATTTCGCTATAAAGAGTATATTTTATTTAAATACTTTGTCCATGCTAGATTACTCACCTCATCTGAAACTTTAAATGCAGGCTTTCCTGACTCCCCAAATTCACAATTCTGACACAGAATTCAGGTGAGAGTCCTAGAATCCTATGCCCAACCCTCTTGGAAGTACAAACATCTCTCACCCAGGATTCTCAAAGCAGAACTTTCACTCTGTCTGCCTGCTTCTCTAGCATGACCTCCATCTTGGTACCAAGCCCCACCAAAATCCATCAAGCCTTGATTCTTCTCTATCTCCTTTCCCTGCATGCACTATTCCAATTCACTTAGAGCAAAGACCACAGTTTTATTTGGATTCTTCCCATGTGCTACTCAAATTGTTGTCTGAGGGCCTGAGCATGGTGTGCTCCAGGCCTGCATCAAGAACCACAGAGCAGGGGGTCTGCCCCTTAGTTCAGTTCTTTAAGTGGCTGCTTCAACAAAGCAGTCAGGCTCAGGTTGCTGTGGTTTGATCCCCACAACTCAAGCCAGCCAAACCTGCCCTGAAGCCATTCGGAGAAAAAAAAAAAAAAAAAAAAGATCCACAGAGCAGGTCACAAAATGAGAGCCAGACCTTAGAAACTTCCATAGCAATTCAATGTTGCCACACGCTTAAGCACATGATTGTAGCATCATTAAAAAGAAGTCAGTTATGCCTATTTTTTAAAATATACTCTAATTTTTAAATCTTTTTTCATCATATTCTGTAGGGACTTAAAGTTCAACATATCAATACTTGATGAAAAATACCTGTTCCATGTTATGCCTAAGATGTTTGATATTCAGACAGATAGTGAGGTTAAGCTTAACAGCCTCAGTTGTATAGTAATAACAATAAGCTTGTCTTCTGGGTTGTTAACAACCTAAGTATGCAGACCAAAGTTAGAGAAAAAGGAGGGCCGCAAGGAAAGCCAACATTTTGGCCCTAGCTTTCCAAGGTCAATTAAGACTCAGGACATATGAGAACTTGTGCTGTAATGTCATGTAACTCAATAGTGTCCCAAATTTTCTGATCAAGGAGATTATGGGGCCAACGAGGAAAGTGATCAGTGATGTAGAGTGTGCCTAAGGAGAGTCACATGGAGAGAAAACATTCTCTCAGGCTTTCACAGAGAGCACACTGGCCAAGCAATGGTCGTGACTCATCCACATGGCTGACACTGACAATGGTTCTACAATCTGAGGTACAGAATCTCAAGATAAATCCTGAGGGGATTTTACTGACCTTATCAGACCAAAAAGCTACAACTTTTGTTACATAGGTCCTGCTTTACCTTGGTCTTAACCATCCAGCAGAAAAGTATAAAAATGAAATATAAGAAGTAAAGCCATGCTGTTATGTTGAGCTGTAGGGGACTCAGGTCAACAATTTCTGACATTGCCAGCCAAACAGAAGACCCAATATTATTATGGGCTACTGGAATCTTTTAGAATATTTTGCTGAGTTTACGCACCTATAATATTCAAATAACAGAACTTAACAAAAAAGGGGGATACAGATGAATGTCCATTTTGTATCTGTGTATTCAAAATGGCTAGGATAGATATATAGTTACATTCTCTTAATGAATAGAGGGATTTGTTCTAATGGTGTTTGTAAATAGGATATCATGTCCGCATCTTGTATAGCAATTAACCACTAGGAACAATGTATGCAATGTGTTAATTATTGAAACTGCCCTGCCAATTTGGTTTGAAACTGTCTCATTGCTATTTGTTTCTCAATAAAATTATGGGAAAAAAAGAAGGCAGAGTTCAGTTGGGGGTTGTCAGATATGCCTGGGATGATCTTTGGCACAAGCTACAAACTGGTCATATGCAGGTAGAGTGCACATTGGACCATGACTGAAAATTGCTGCTGAAAAATCCCTTACACTACTTAGTTGGAGAACAACTGGCTCCTGAGTGCCTCTGCAGTTGGCCCCTTGCCTGTTGTCTGCCCTTTCTGCAAAGGCAGAGTGCTGCGGCCAGTCTGTACTCCAGCACATCCCATTTACTCCCTCAGCCTGGAACACTCTTGCTCAGCATCATCCTTGTCACTCAGGTTTCAACTCCGGAGCAAACCTTCCCCGAATCATCATTTTTCATTCATCTATGCCTGCTAATGATGCTGCACCACATTGCAGTGTCATTTTCTTCACAGCACTGACTTCTTCATTGGATCTTATCTTGACTTTGCAGAAGAGGAGACCAAGGCTTGAGGCCTTCAAAAGTTATGACTTCTGAACAGGCTGTATTGTCCTGCCTCTAAGGTCTTAATCTTTTCACTACCTCACTGCGCTACATTGACACATTATTGTCTCCTCTGGTGTAGTCACCACAGTCCCTCCAAATGAGGAACTCACAGAAACTTACACTGGCTAATCTGGGCTAAACTTGCTTCCTTATGTGATGCTATCTCATTTAAATGGCAAGGAGCTACTCTTGGAGGTTTTCCAAAAATGCTTGTTTTAAATGAACTCATTTAAGATTGATTCCCAGAATGGAAGTACCAGGGAGGTCAGAATAGAATTAAGTGAGCCCAGTTCTCACAGAGCAGACTTACTGTAGCTGACACTAACAAGTGCATTCCTCTGAGCCTAGCATTAACTCAGTCGCCTTTCATAGTGAGACATCTGCCTCCAGAAAGGTATTTTATGGAAAAATATTGTGTGAAGCCTATAAGGTATTTCCCTTCTTCTTCTTCTTCTTCTTCTTCTTCTTCTTCTTCTTCTTCTTCTTCTTCTTCTTCTTCTTCTTCTTCTTCTTCTCTTTCTCCTCCTTCTCCTTCTTCTTTTCTTCTTCATCTGCTTCCTCCTCCTCCTCCTCCTCCTCCTCCTCCTCCTCCTTCTTTTTAAGTATTTAGTACAGGGTCTACAGGGTCTCACTGTACATATCGCACTCATAATGATCCTCATGTTTTCAGCCTCCAAGCACTGGGATTACAGGTGTGTGCTACCATGCCCAATACCAAGGTATTTTCCATGTTGTCTTTTTTTTTTTATACAGAGTCTCACTACATAATTGGGACTTATAGTGATCCTCCTGCTTCAGCCTCCCCAGTGCTGGGATTACAGGCATTACAGGCATGCACCACCACACCTGGTTTCAGTGGCCAGGATGGCACATAGTACTAGGGATGGAACCCAGGTCCTTGTACTTGCCAGGCAGGTCTTTATGCCAATTGAGCTATTTCCCTAGCTCTTTCTAAAATTTTATATACCTCACAGTGGAGAGATTTCTCTCAGTGCAGTTTCCAGAAAAGCTGTGCTTCTTGATTTGGCCCAGGCCCGGCATGTGAGTGAGACTGCCCAGGGCCTCCCAGGTCCTCATTGGACTCAGGCCCAGCTTGTGAGTGAGACTGCCCATGGCTGGCCAAGTCCTCTTTCGAACCAGGCATGGTGTATGAGTGAGACCAGCCAGGGCACGCCGGAACCTCATTCGACCCACAGTCCAGGCCCGGCGTGGAACCCTGAAGCTAAATTCCCTGCACAGAGGCTAGAGGCAAGACCCACGTAGCTGATTCAGGAGCAGAACATCTTGCCAGAGTGGCACAGAGGGTTCAACTCCAAGGGCTGCAGCAGGAGGAAGTGGAACACAGACAGCCAAACCCAAGCCACACCCACCTAGACAAATTTGAACTTCATAGATCTGGACCTGGTGCTAAGGTAATAACTCTAACTAAGCTCTACACCAAAGGTCAGAAGACAGTGCTATGCAAAATGACAAAGAGAAGGAGAAAAATGCATTCTCAGGCCCCAAGCCCACCCAGAACAAATGCAGAAGAAAATAGTATAGAAGAATTTAGAAATCACACCTGAAATCTCTGAAATAATAGCATTGGAAGTAAAGAAACAACTTCAGAAAGATATAGAGGAAATCAGATCAGAAATAATTTCTGAAGTAAAAAAAGAAATGATAACTATAATGAAAGAAGTACTAAGTGCTCCTAAAGAAGATACTGATCAAAAAATAGAGCAGAGTATGAAAATGGTGCAATCGTTGAATAAGAAATATAGGAAAGAAATAGAATGCATGAAGCACATTCAAAGTGATATACAGAAAATTAAAACCTCCATCACAAGCTGGCAAAACCGTTTGACTGAAAGTGAAAATAGACTTTCAGACCTTAAGGACACCATTATAGCTAGTGAAAAAGTAAGAAAAGATCTCTTTTTTTTTCTTTTCAAAGTTTTATTGATAAACATATAGCAATGAGACAGTTTCAAATCAAATCGAAAGTACAGTTTCAACAAATAATACACTGCATATATTCTTCTTAGTGGTTAATTGCTGTACAAGATGCAGACTTGTGATCCTACTTACAAACACCATTAGAAAAATTCATTCTATTCATTAAGAGAATGCAACTATATATCTATCCCAACCACTTTGAATACACAGATACAAAATGGACATTCATAGTTATACCCCAATTTTTTTAAGTTCCGTTGTTGAATATTATAGGTGTGTAAACTCAGCAAAATATTCTAAAAGAGTACAGAAGCCCATAATAGCATTGAGTCTTCTGTTTAATTGGCAATGTCAGAAATTATTGACCTGAGTCCCCCACAGCTCAACATAACAACATGGCTTTACTTCCTATATTTCATCTTCATACTTTTCTACTGGATGGTTAAGACCAAGGTAAAGCAGAACCTATGCAACAAGAGTTGTAGCTTTTTGGTTTGAGAAGGTCAGTGAAATGCCCTCAGGATTTATCCTGAGATCCTGTACCTCAGATTGTAGAACCTTTGTCAGTGCAGCCATGTGGATGAGTCATGGCCATTGCTTGGCCAATGTGCTCTCTGTGAAAGCCTGAGAGAGTGTCTTCTCCTCATGTGACTCTCCTTAGGCACACTCCACGTCATCGATCAATTTCCTCTTTGGCCCCATAACCTTCTTGATCAGAAAATCTGGGACACTACCGAGGTACATGACGTTACAGTACAAGTTCTCATATGTCCTGAGTGTTAATTGACCTTAGAAGGGTAAGGCCAAAATATTGGCTTTCTTTGTAGCCCTCCTTTTTCTCTAATTTTGGTCTGCAAACTTAGGTTGTTAACCATCCAGAAGACAAGCTTATTGTTATTATCAAACGATTTACGTTATCAAGCTTAACCTCACTATTTCACTACATTTCAAACATCTTAGGCATAATAAGGAACAGGTATTTTTCATCAAGTATTGATATGTTTAACCTTAAGTCCCTACATAATATGATAAAGAACATTTAAAAATTAGATTATATTTTAACACTAGGATAAAGAATTCTATGCTTCTCATGTTTGCACATAAGTCCAAAAATCTCACCATATACAACCTTGAAGCAGGACTGTCCCACAGTATTCCTTTTCCTGTCTCTTGCTTTCATTCACCACCCCCTTCTTCTTGAACATCCACCTACCCGAGAGACATCTTAGCGGTAACTGGCATGTCATGACAAGCAGCCCATGTTCAGAATACCACAATGACAGGCACTCCCAATATGAAACCACTATTACAAATTACCATCTGCAGAAAAGATCTCTTAAAAACAACTAGGATTCAGGAAAAAATGTTTCACCACCTGCAAGACGATACAAAAATGAACAATATGAGACAAATAGGCATCAATGAGAAAAAAAAAAGTCAATACAAATGATATAAAAAAGAATATGGACAGAAGTAATAGCCGAAAACTTCCCAAATATAAGGAAACAATCTCACATTCAGGTAACTGAAGCATATACAACTCCAAATAACATCAACCCAATTAAAAACACACCCAGACATATAATAATCAAGAACCCAGAAATTCAGCACAGGAACAGTATACTAAAAGGCGCTAGAGAAAAGAAACAGATCACATTTAAAGGAAAACCCATCAGAATAATGGCAGATTTCTCTTCACAAACCATCAAGGCAAGAAGAGCATGGAGCAAAGTAATGCAAGTCTTGCAAGAAAATAAATTTCAACCCAGACTGATATACCCTGCAAAACTCTCTTTCAAGTATAATGGAGAAGTGAAATTTCCATGGCAAAGAACAACTTAAGAATTTCATGATGACAAAGCCAACCTACAGTCTACTAAAAGATGTTGTAGAGAAGGAGCAAACTGATCACAGCCCCATGAATGAGAATGGAAAGAATCCACCAAATAGGGCAAACAATTAAACACAGGAGCATAAAAGGTATATAAAAGCAGTCTTTCAGTTATTCTTTTGTATACAGCAATAAAGTATTTCCACCAGCATACTCTACAAATGGACTTTCCCTGCACCCTATGGGTCATGATTCTATCTGGGTCTACAGGGTGGATATCAAGGAAATAGTAACTCAGTCCCACAAGTGACACCTGGCCACCAATAAGAGTCATGAACACTATCCATGTCCACGGCATACTAGAACTTTGTGTGATATCCTAACCCCAAACTGTTAGAAGTGCTGGTCATTTATTTGCCATTCCAGTATTTATCTTGTATTATTTTTAGTAATTCTTCACTATCTTGAAAGCTTTTTTTTAGTTCAGTTGTTTTGAAACATTTAATTTTTAATTAATTTTTAATTTTCTGAATATTGCTTAATCTTAATTTTTGTTTTAAGATTTGTACTGTATCTTTGACTTACAATCTACTTAAAAGACATGGTATGATATTTTCTAGCATTAGAAATTTTAAAAATTATATTTCCATTTTCCATTTACTTCTATATTACTTCTTTGTTGTCTTTTATGCACACACACACACACATATATATATTCATGAAAAAATATGTGTGTAACCCAACATAAGATTGATACTGTTTTGTAGAAATCTTTAATGGCCTTTTAAATGGGTTCATCTAATATATTTTACATAGTGCTGCATAACTATCATTTTTGAGAGCTCTTCATTCTTCATCTGGGAGCATATAGCAACTTCTCTTGCCTTTTGAATTATGCTCTTTGTTATTTCCTATATGCTACATCTGAAGGGTATTAGAATATTTTGAGTTTGTATAACTGGAAAATATTTTACTTTTTAGTTTTCAAAGGTATGTTTGCTAAGTATAAAATTCAAAGAGGACAGACCTTTTTTTTTTCCTTTCAATCCTTTAATTAGTCTAGTTTCTTACACACTTGATCTTTTCTTTCTATTTCTAATGTGGAATAAGATGCTATTTAATTTTGTTCTTCCATACCTAATATTTTTATGTATATGCTTTAATGATTTTTTTCTTTACAATAAGTTTCGGACAATTTCATTTTTGTGTATCTTGGAATGATTTTATTCAAATTTCTTGTGTAAAAGTTTCATTTTACTTGAAAATATAAGTTTAACTAAATTCAGAAAATTTAACCCTTTAAATATTTATTGCCTATCCCTTTCTACTTTGAGAATTCTAATTATATGATTTCTTGATTTCTTGATTTTGACACACAATGAACTATTATGACTGAACCATAAATTCTTTCTTCTTCATTTTTATTTTGGACAATTTTTATTGTTATATTCATTTAAGTTTGTAAATAATTTATTTACAATGTGCAATCTATTATTAATCTCATGCTATGTATTGATTTCAGAAATATTACTCTAAAATTCACTCTGTCTATGTTGTATATCTTTCACATTTCAATATTTGTCTGCAACTTTTAATATGATATGTAATTTTTTTTTTTTAAGAAAATCTGCGCTTCCTCATGGTGGCCAGCTTGTCCCCATCTTTTGAGGCTCCTAGTTCTGTGGATGGTGTTTCTTCCTTTGCTTCACTTGTTGTGAAGCTTAGTGCCCAATCTGCAGTCCTTTCATGGTGCAACTGATTAATGCAGTTTCTACTTTGATATCCCCCTTCCCTTGGATTCCTGTGTTCTGGGATTCGCATTGTATCATTTTGCATATTTATGTACTTCTCCAGCTGTCTCAAATCCCTGGAGAAAAAAGATCAAAAAATACATGAACGCACACGTGTGCTTCTCTGTAAACTCCCAGCCAAAGGTGTTTGTAAGCAAGACAGAGCTTAAAGAAGAATCAAGAATTGCTGAAAAGCTGATGCAGGTGATCACAAACGTAAGGATGCAAATCAGGAAGATCTCAAAGGTGTGACTAGAGTTAAACAGTGCCTTATTCGCAAGAAGAAAAGTCAGCTAGGAATGAATAGTAGAATCCAGGAGGAAATATCTCAGGTATATTGAAACAATCTGTTGCCAAGAAAGCCATAAAATCAAGATCTATGATAAGAAATGTTCTGAAACCCAATAAAGAAGAAACTGTGTATCACAGAGATAAATAATCTGAGAGTGGAAAAGGACCTTTGTAGAAAGCTATTCGTTTTATCCTGCCCCTTTACGCTTGAATTAAGACTGAAAAAAAACAGAGATGTTCTGCATATTTTCATTTTCCACTTCAGCACCTAGTACCATCTTGCCTGTAAAAAAAGACTCGATGCATATCTACGAAAGTAAGTTAAATTAGTACTGTAGAGAATTGGATAGTAGGTAGTGCAGGGAGGGCCTGCAAAACTTCGGAGCTCGGGTGACAGCCCATGCCTCCCTTTCACTCAGAGGACGAAAAAAAGGTTTGAAGCCTGGTGTGCTAGTGAATAGGACGGTGAATTCCCTAGAGCTGTTGCTAAGATTAATGCAGAGAAAACATATGCATCTTTCTCCTGCTTGTCAGCCAGTGGCCTGCTCTTCTTCCCCATGCCTCTGGATGTGAAATCCTCCCCATTTTTTAGCCCCCTGCTGGTCTCCTCTGTCTGACGCTTTTTGATCTATTCTCTGCTGCCAGATCACGGGGAAATGAGATTATTTTTTCCTGTGTCCAAATTGTTTCCTAAATGCTAGGTAGCTATCCTGATAGGTTTCTCTTCCTACATCGAAGAGCTTTTCTTTTCCTAGTAGTATGAACTGTTCTGCAGTGGAATTAAGGGGTGGGAATGGGCTATGTGATTTGTTAGCTGTTGAGCAGTATTTTTTATCCCATTTTCATGCATTTTTTAAATATTCTGTCCTTAAGGCTGTGTTCATAGATCAAACACACCTTTTAATGTCAGATTTTGCATGACTCATCTTCATATTCATCCCAATTATTTGTTGTGCTCTTTTCTATCCTCTGATTCACGAATGCTCATTTTATTTTGGAGTGGTTTTTTTATCCTTTACATGGAACAGCCTATTCCGTTTGAAATTTTATTATGTGTCCCCCTATAATTGAAGGACTGACATGGGTAAGTAGTAGAGCTACTCCTCCTTCAGAGCATGGATGTTTGGAAGCAAAAGCATCAGCCCCCTTCTGTCTGTTGCTCGCAAACCCTGCACATCTCACCTGTACCTTTGCACATGGCTGTAGCTTCTCTAGACAGCTTTAGTACTGGCAGGTCTACCAGGGCTTAGAAATGTGCAGTTAAGGCTGCTCAGGGTCTAGGAGGATCACTGAGACATATTGTCCAGGAAAAACATGTTACAGGACCACGAAGTCCTTATGCTCATGCTGACATGATCTCTGGAGGGATGGGGGTGGGCAGCATGGCTGTGTTTCTGCCTGTAGGTTATTGCCTAGCATGCACATGTACTTGTGTAAATGTGGAAAATAAAAGCAAGAAATGAGTTGTGTGGGTGTCACTGGGAAGAAGGTTTTTAAAAGCCTGGGTATCAAGAAAATAAAGGACACATTTTCATGCTCCACTTCTGCACATTTTGATTTTAAACTGTGGACACTTATGCTTTATTTTTTAAATAACAAAAAATTTCAAGATAAAAAATTTAAGGTAGTGTTTGTGAGGATGGCATTACATAGAGGGACTTCCTGGAAGTAGTAAAAGGAGTGCATTTTAATCCAAATCCCAGCAAGTTACTCTGAGGATAAGAACATACTGATTCCAACATATATATGGAGAAGGAAAGAACTTACTAGCTCTTGGAAAAAGTAGCTATCCTCTCTCCGTCTTTACCCCACATACGAAAATGCTAGAGGAAAATACTGACTTAATAATGTTTAATAGTAACAATTAAATATGGTGCTGTATATGTGTAAATTGTCTAGGAGAGCCTTGAGTACAGTAGAATAGCAAACAGTGGCTATGATGATGATTATGATGATTATTATTATTGTTGTTGTTGTTGTTTCCATAAAATAATACATTACAGCCACTATCAGACTCTGCACTGGAAAACTATTGGTTTGACTCATTATGTCACTGTTTATTTGGAAACTATCACATTTTAATCAATAACTCATACCTCTTCAATTTCAGTGAGCAATCAGGAAGGAAAAAAAAATCTCACTAGAATACCAAAAAATCTTCCTCAGTGAGAAATATCTGAATTCTAGAAATTATCAATTTATATATACATGTTTTCACTCTTATATGCACATATATATCTAATCCCAGAATCTAATTACAAGTACTTTGCTGTTGTTGCTATCATTGTTGTTTGGTACAGGCTCTTGCTATGTAGTTTAGGCTGTCCTTGAACTCATTATGTAGCTAAGGATGACCTCAAACTCATAGCTATTCTTTTGCCTCAATCTTTCCAGTACTAAGATTACGGGTGTGCACCACCATGCCCAGTTTATAATTACTTTTATAATAGTTTTCCTTCTGCAAATTAAATCAGTGTGTCTAACTCCTAAATATGGAAAATATTCTTGCCCATAATACAATATAACTATGCAGATATGAAAATAATTTTTCCTTCTTAAATTCTGCTGAAATAATTAAATGATATAGTATGTTTACAAGTATGCCACTCCAATAGGGTTGGAACATGGGAATCTCCTTCAATAATTATAACAAATATATATATATATATATATGGAAATATAGCTTAATTAAGCCAAAGAAACTATGGATAAGCCAGATAGGAGACAACTCATTACTTTTAAGAATTAAAAGAAATGAACTTTATCATTAAAAATAAGGAAAAATGTTCTTCAAAAACTTCTTGACTTAAATCTGATGTTTTTACAGTAAGCTCATTATTTTATGACTGCTGTCAAATAGCGTCTAACAATGGTATCTGCCTGACATTCTCTTTGAAAATAACTCCTCATTTCATTTTATCCGCACCAATTCAGTTACTTTCCACTGACCAAGCATGTGCACTCATGAATACAGATACAAACAGCCAAAACACCAACTCTAAACTTTCAGTTCATTTTGTAAGCTATAAAAAATAAATATGTTCTTACAAATCATGGCAGGCAGCTGCCAAGTAGATGTAAATTTTGCTGTCATGATTTTCTTCATGTCTAAAAAGCTTTGTAATAGAAGAGGGAAAACATACTGAAACGCAGTACAAATCCGGATAATTTCCTAGAGATTTTAATTTACCTTCAGCCCCAGAAAAGCCTAAAATAACATAATATTTTTATACTGATGAAATCTATTGAAGTTCTGAAAGTTTACTATTTGTTTATTCATGGAAATGGATTTCCCCTTGAGGACCAATGACCCAAAGGGCAGGCAGAAAGCAGAGGAAGGCAACAGAGATGGAGGGGACAGTTTTCTTAGAGAAATGCTTTACTGTCACTGAAGAGTCAAAGGGAATGGAAAGCAGTCAGTAAACAAGTGAAGTCCTGTGTGCTTGAGCACTGGGAACCAAGGAGGGCAAAGATTAAAGCACAATTCCAGGGA
>NW_004524589.1:1309941-1315466 GCF_000260255.1 Octodon degus | reverse complement strand
GAGGAAGACAAGGACGAGGAGGAGGATGAGGACGAGGACGAGGACGAGGAGGAGCACGAGGAGGAGGAGGAGAAAGAAGGAGAAGGAGAAGGAGAAAGAAAGAGAAGGAGAAGGGAAGGAAGGAAGAAAGAACTCTCCCTACTCCGATTTCTGCTTTTGAAACCAGAGCTCATGGAACTTGTCTTAATTGTGCAGGGTCACACACTGGTGCACCACTTTTCTGAGGTGCCCTAATGGTGGCGCATAAACTGAGTCCCCTGAGCAGTACAAATCTATTATCTCACAGTTCTGGAGGCCAGGAGGCCAGGGCAGAAAGTTAGCCTTCAGGTTCCTTTAAAGTCATGGAGAAGCATGTGTTCCAGGCTTCTCCCTCAGTTTCTGGTAATTTCTTTGACCTAGTTTCTCTCTCTTCCCTTGTTCATGTTTTGTGTCCTAATTTCCTTTTTTACAAAGAGACTAGCATATTGGATGAGGAGCCCATTCTTCTCCACTCTGACCTCCTTTAAATGAGTCACATCTTTAATGACTCTATTTCCAAACACATTCCCATTCTGAGGTCTTCAGGAGTTGGGCTTCACCATTTCAGTTGGTGGGAGCAGCAACACCCCATGGCAATGGCCAAACTTAGCATCCATGAGAGAGCCTAAGTTCATTTTCTTTGTGCAACCAGGTCACCCTCCACCCACCCTTAAACTTTTGACTTCAGAAGGGGAGTTGGTATAGGTTATGTCAGCGAAGGGAAGCAGAGGTGAAACCAGCCTAAACCCCTTAGCTGTTTTCTACCCACAAGAGGAATCCCACTTAATCTCATTGACATTCCAACTTAGATGAGGAGTTTGCTTTTGCAACAGTCACCATCAGTACCAGGAAGTCTCATGAGTATTCTTAGGCTGGCACTACATGTGCTGGTACTACACATGATCTCCTTGAGCAATGTTTTATTTTATTTTACTTTTTAATGTATTTAGGACAGCCTCTATGGGGCCTATAGAGTCTCACTATGTAGATTGAACTCATAATGGTTCTTCTGTTTTCAGCCTCCCAAGCACTGGGATTACAGGCGCTCAGTCTGAATCACCATCTCAGTGTGCCCCTGGGGCAGGGCCAGCATGGAATGCCAGGGATCAAACCCTGGCCACTGTGCTCTGCCTAAGTAGGTGCTTTAGTCTACTGAGCTATCTGACCAGCTCTTCGAGCCATGTTATCCCATAAACATTATATCCATAGTAGAAGCTAAGGATCATTTACATCAATACTTTCAATTCAAAATAACCAATATCCACCCAGAGTCTAAATAACTGATCTAGGCCAATATAGGGAGTTGGTGATGGAGCCTTGGTCTCCTGCTTTATAGCATGTACTCCTTCACCACACTGGGCCATATGAGCAACTCTTGTGATTTATCTCAAGATGTCCACCCAAAGCTTTGTTTGGTCATAGGTGGGGCTCTCAGCAGGTGATTGACTTATAGGGGCATGAAAGTCATCTATGGATCAGTCCTCGGGTGAGTTTGTAGCAAAATGTGATGTTGGGAATCCTGGTCAGAAGAAGTGGACCACTAGGAGCATGGCCTGGAAAGGTCTATCTCCCTCCTGCCTCCTTTGATCCCTCGCTGCTTCTCACCACACTATGGGCTCTTTCTCCTCTGCAATGCCCCTCTGCCATGCCACCCTGCCTTGGAGCCAGCAGAATATGAACTGAAACCTCTACAAACTATGAACCAAATAAACCTTTCCCCTTTAGAGCTATGAATGTCAGGTATGTGTCTCAGCATGAGACACTATGACAGTGACTACAATAGTGACATCTCTTTCTGATGTGGACAAACTCGTACAACCCCCTCACTTCTGTCTCTCATGTAAAGGCTATCGTCTATGAGAAACCAAAGTTACAAATAAAGAGCAAAATAAAAGATAGATAATAGAAGGTAAGGAGGTGGATCTTTCCCAAACTGGAAGGGGATCAAGAGAAGGGAGGGAGAGGGAGGGGAGGGGAGGGGAGGAGGTGGATCTTTCCCAAACTGGAAGGGGATCAAGAGAAGGGAGGGAGAGGGAGGGGAGGGGAGGGGAAGGAAGAGAGCAGAAGAGAGGGGAGGGGGGGGAGAGGAGGGGAGGAGAAGGTAGGTGAGAGAAGAGAGGGGAGGGAAGGGAGAGGAAGGGAGGGGAAGGGAGAAGGAGGGGAGGGGAAGAGAGGGCAGGAGAAGATGGGAGAGCAGGGGAGGGGGGACAGTGGAGGAGAGGGGAGGGAAAAGGAAGAGAGAAGAGGAAGGAAAAGAGAGGGGAGGGGAACGGAGAGGAAGGAAGGAAGGAAGGAAGGAAGGAAGGAAGGAAGGAAGGAAGGAAGGAAGGAAGGAGAGGGGAGGGGAGGGGAAGGGAGAGGAAGGGAGGGGAAGAATAGGAGGAAAGGGGAAGGAAGAGGAGCAGAAGATGGGGGGAGGGAAAGAAAGGGAAGGGGAGGGGAAAGGAAGAGAGGGGAGGGGAGGGGAGGGAAAGGGATGAAGGAAGGATTGAAGATGTGTCATGCACACAAACCAACTCCACACAAGGAATGTGACTGTTATGTAGTGCTAACATGAACTAAGAAAAAGATATTATTAAAGCCACCCCCAGCTCATTTTTCTGCAAGTGCAGCAACTGGGGTGGCCAGATTGCAAGTACTCAGTTATACTGATGAAGTGAACTTGCACATGACAAGGAAACTGTGGGCCTTTTAGGATAAACTCCTCAACAGCTGGGTCCACGGGGACTCTAGACTTGCTTGCTCTCTCCCTCTGGAGTTAGGTCCAGGGAACTGCTTTCCCTCTTTATCAGGTAAGCCTTGGCTTTTCTCCCGGGCTACACCTTCCCTTTCTTCCCCTCCTAGATTCTTCCCTGAATAAGCTCCTTCGAGTCTCCGGCTATGACAGCTCTTCTTCCTCCAGGAGTCACGGGGACCTCTAGTCATCCACAGGGACGTGGCTGGCTGTGTCTGGGAGCCATATTCCCTCCCTGTTGCTGCCCCCAGGGCCCATGGACCCTTTGTGCTTTGAGTGACCTCCTCTGGACACACTCCCTCCCAGTCATCTTCTTTCCACCCTTCCAAATAACAATGTTCATAGGTTAAGGCTTTTTGCCCACAAGTCCATCATGATAATTTGATGGTTAGAAAGTCTCCTTCACATGACATATTAGTCACATTTGAGAAAGTAATTAGATTTACAGTGATTGTCATGTAGCCCTTTAAGGCAACATTTAAATATTTTTGATATAAGGAAAAATCTGTCTAAAGACAGGATTTTATTAAAGTATGAGAGAAGAAGCCAATGTCTCAGAAACCTGCTACATACAGGTGACAGTGAGGATCTGAAGATCTCTTTTATCTGATGTTCCTAGTATTAAAATCTCTAGAATATACAATATTGCCCTACTTTTGCAGGTTACCTTTAGAAAAATTGAGAATGACACATATATATTTCTGTATCCTTTGTTACAACTGCATGTGAATCTACAGTGGTCACACACATAAAAGGTTAACTTAAAAATTCTAGATAAATGGAGTCAATGTTCACATTGTTAGTACTATAGTCCCCATTGTATGGTGTCATGTATAGGCCCTTCTTTGTCCTTGCGGTCCACTAATGGGGACACCAACATAGTCATGCAGAATGTCACTCATCACTGGGTATTTCCTCATCCTTGAAAATACAGAACATAATGTTGCTCAGCCTTTTGTCTAAGATCAAGTCTAGCTTCACTTTCTTGTTCAAAGCTCACTTCTCAAGTGATGTTCTATCCCCTTTTGACTAATCCCTTCAAATCAGTGCAATGACCTGCACGGTTTATTAAATGCAGAGTGATGTACTGAAGGAAAGAGGATTTCTATTTGTTTTATCTATATGGCCAATATCTAACACAATGCCCAAAACTTGGTCACTAAAAAACTGATGGTTGTTGGAGGAATAAATGGATAAACAAATAATAAACAAGGCATGACTATCATTTGCATCAAAGTTCATGTTAGTTGGGAAGGGGAACTTAACCCAAATAGTTTGCCAATTTCTTCCAAATCAAAAGCTAAATTTTGATGTTTAATATCATTTTTTCACATTACTTCTGATAACAAAGGACACATTCATCTCAGGACTCTTTCCAGAAAGGAAGAACATACCTTCAGTCCTCTGATCATTACCAAGTGGCTCTTCTCTCTTCCTTTCTCATAACCTATTTATTCTGTCATCAACATTCACTTATCTTCAGTGACAGGTGGATGGTCCCCAGCTCTACCTTCTGACCTTATTCTGAACCCTATACATTGCAATCAGAATTAATCAACTCAGGGCTTACAGGGAATCATCCATAATAATTGCTTTTGGAATAGATTCTGGCAGGCCATCAACATTTTTACCCATCTCAGAGACTTCTCCATGGCAATGGCATACAAGTCTTGCTGATATTCAAGTGTGGAATAATGGTAAAGGACACAATACAGTGGTGCTAAGGAATAGAGGCACGAGGGACACAGCACAGTAGACATTTATGGGTGGTGTGTTCGGGGCTTAATATACTGAGCTTCCCTTTTGACTGATAAGCCACCAGGATTGCAACAGTAGTGAATAACTGGTTGGCAATTAATTATCAATTATAAATACAGAGCCAATTGTCACTTGCTATTATTTAGAAATTTACAAAGATCACCAATTGAATTCAACAGTTGGATCTATCCCAGACAAATGATCTCAGGCTGGCTTCCTGTCAATACCAGATCATCATGACCCAAAGACTATGTGGCAGCCAGACAGGCTTTAAAACCTCCATGTCAAATATTTGGCAAAGCCTAGGTAGACCAGCTACAGTCACATTCCCAAGCCTTACAAATAAAATCCCAGCCGTCCCAAGAAAGACTTAAACTTAGTGAGGTCCTAGAATATTCCCCAGAAAGGATGTGGATGAGGCTAAGGCCCAAGAAAATCATCCCAAACCAGAATGGTCTCAGGAATAAAGTCAGCTTGACTTTCACACTGTTTGCATGTTCATTAGTTAGTCTTGTTTACTTTTGAGTATTATAATAAAGGGCTTTGGTATGAGCTTTGTCCTTGACTTGCTCTTGTTTTTTAAGAAACTTGAGGTTCAACATTAAGTTGTGTGAGATCACTTTTCTTGACAGAAGGTGTTGGCCCTCTAAATTTCTCTCATAAGACTGCTTTCATTACATCCATTCATCTCAGTAGCTGCATTGGGCATTATCATTTAAGTGTAGAAACTTGTCTGATCTTTTCTTTAATTTAATCTGTGACCTACTGGTTGTACGGTAGGGTATTATTTAATTTCCATGTATTTATTGGGTTCTTGTGGTTTATTTTGCCATTGATTTCCAATTTCACTACACTGGTCTGATAATATGCATGGGGTAACTTCAATTCCTTTGTATTTACTTATGCATGTTTTATAAGCCAGTATGGGATCTATTTTGGAAAATGTCCTTTGTGTAGCTGAGAACAATATGTATTCTGATGTTGTGTGGTGAAACACTCTGAAGACTTCTACTAA
>NW_004524589.1:1302658-1309653 GCF_000260255.1 Octodon degus | reverse complement strand
ATAAAGTATTATTTTCCATGGTTCGACTTTCCACATATGAATTTATTTTTCAATTACATGTGTTTCCTATACACAGCATATTGTTGGATCCTGCTTCTTGATCCATTCTGGCAGTCCATTTCTTTTGGTTAGTGAGTTGAGGCTACTAACATTGATTCAGCATCATTGATCATTCAAGAAACACACACTAAAGCAATGCTAAGATTCTACCTCTTGCTACAGAAAGAACAGCTACTATCAAGAAATCAAATAATAACCAGTGCTGGTAGAGTTGTAGTGAAAAAAGTGACCCTTCTCCACTGTTGGTGGGAGTGTAGATTGGTGCAACCACTGCAGAAATTAGTGTGGAGACTCCTCAAAGAAGGACTAGAGGTTCTATTTGACCCAGATATTCTCCTTGTTGGTATCTGCTTGATAAAGTTAAACTCATCCATCATTCAAGAGCAAAGATATGCACACCCATATCTACAGTGCCACAGTTTGTAAGATCCAAATTTTGGAAAAATCCAAATGCCCATCAACTGATGAATGGATAAATAAGATGGGCTTTTTTATATACAATTGAGCACTACTCTACCATAAATGAGGATAAACCTGAGACATTTATAGCTAAATGGATTCACCTTGAGACTATACACACTCTTAAGTAAAATAAATTAGACATATGTGTAAATACTACATTGTTTCTCTGATGTGAGAAACTGAAAGTGTAAACAAAAACCAAATGTATAATATTTATTGTGAAATAGGAATAAAGTATTCATATGGGAAGGGGAACTAGGGAAGGGGAGGGGGAAAAGAAGGATGGAAGAGAAGAGAAAAGAAAAGAAGGAAAAACGGAAACGCTTTTGTATTAAGGAGGGGAGAAGAGGTTTAAGGAAATGTAGGGGAGCAGAAGCAGACTGCTTTCTGTGTCACTGCACCCTGCTCTACTGAGATTCCACAGCGGCCTCCCTGCAGCACCGTGAAGCAAAGATACCTTCATTCCAACAAATACATGCTCTCCTTTCCCAAGTCTTGGGCTTTGTTTGATAACTGCAAAGATAAGTATGAATGATGACAACTGTGTCCCATAAGTGCTCTTCAGTCCTACCTGGGGAAAACCTGCCATGAGATTCATGTCATGTATCAACTTCACTGGGTGCCGGAAATTTGGTAAACAATGTCCTGGGAGTTTCTGGGAGAGTGATTTTAGGATAAGATTAACATTTCACCAGTAGACTTTGAGGAATGAGTTGCCTTCCATACTGTGGGTGGGCCTCATCGAAGCAGCTGGAAGTCTGAATAGAACAAAGCCTGGCTCCCCTGAGTAAGAAATCTATCAGATAAAAAGTGCAAAATGGACCCTTCCCTGGTCTCAGCTTGCTAGCTACCTCTGCAGACTTGGAACATAGTAGCTGCCAAAAGTGCAGAAGCCAATTTCTTAGAATAAATCTCCTTGTCTCTCTTATTCTCTGACTCTTTGTTTCTATCTCTCTAATAGATATAAATATAGATACAGATGAGAGACAGACAGACAGACATAGTCTACTACTAGTTTTGTTTGTCTGGAGAACTGACTAATACACCTGCCTTATACTTTTTCATGGAAAATATTCTGAAATTGAAAGTTGAAATCAATCCAAGTATGCATACACATATAATCCCTGCACGCTGGGAGACTAAAGCAAGAGGATTATAAGTTCGAGGCCAGACTGAGCAAGTTAGTGATTTAGTGAGAAATCACCTCACTGAGAAATTAAATAATAAAAAGAAAGTAAGAAATAAATAAAAGAAATTAAAAGGAGGGGGAACTTGGGGGATGTAGGATGTAGCTCAGTGCAAAAGTCTTGAGTTTGATCCCCCAGTGAGAGAGAGAGAGAGAGAGAGAGAGAGAGAGAGAGAGAGAGAGAGAGAGAGAAATTACCCTTTGATGACATAAATAAATGTTGATGTCATCAGAAGCACACTCAGGATTGAGGATGACAGCAAGATAGAATCACGACTCCTTCTCCAGGAGAAAGAAATGATCTTGGGCTGGTTAGCCCCCAAGCCTGGCATAAACCTCACTGCATGTAGGTAGGATGTGTGAGAGAATCTACCAGCCATGAAGAGCCTGTGAATCAGGGTTAGGATGTGGTTTTTTCCTTCCAAACCTAGTGTTGAGGGCTATTTCCCATGTGTAAAGTTTCTGAGAGGTGATCGTGCTTTTATGCGGCGTTTGGACCACATAAAACCAACCCTCACCAGGGTATTCAGGTAGTTCCTATAAAGCGGGCTAGTGCCCAGTGGGAGTGCACAGCTCACCATCCAGTTTCACTTGCTTCCTCTCTGGCTATCTGACATAAGGCAGCGTGGGGTCCTAGGAGCTCATAGCAAGAACACCAAACGTGAGGGGGTGTGGGCGGGAGGCAAAATGCACTGAGCAGAAGAAACAGCATGACAAAAATCTAGGGACAAATCACTGCAGTGTGGCGAGTGCCCCATGTCAGGCCTTGTGAGGACAAGGCTGCAGAGACAGGCTGAGGTTATACACTGCAAGCACAGGAACACAGAAGGCAGAACACGGTAAGCTGGCCACCCTCTGCTGTCTGCCTCCCTCCTGGGCTCCTACTGGGCCTCCCTCCCTCTGCACCCTTCTGTCCACCGCTGGTCCCCTCCTCCATCTCCATGGATACTTCCCTTTTCCTCACCATCATGTAGCACTCTGCCATTTTCAGTTTACTGGGCTATGAGGAAAAAGACAGGGACCAGCCTCCAGCTGGCCCTGACATAACCGTCTTCACTGCAGCCACAATTCTTGCCAGAGTTGTCTGCACTTCTAGCCTTCGCCTCTTCCTTTTCCATCCTCTCCTTGCTACTGCAGCCGAGTTCAGACTTCCACCCCAACACTCAGCTGCCAGTTCAGACTTCCACCCCAACACTCAGCTGCCAGTTCAGACTTCCACCCCAACACTCAGCTGCCAGAGGCCACGAACTCCTTGGGATTCAACTGAGCAGCCTTCTGCACATGGCTTGCAGGCCTTCTTCACCTTTCTGATTCACCCGCCCCCTGGGCTCCCAGCTAAATCTTTCTCTAGACCAGTCTCTCAGAGCCTCCCTGCTGATTCTCAGGTCTTCCAAAGCCAAGCTCACTGGACAGAAAGTCTGGCTTTACTCAAGAGAGGCTGACTCATAAAGTACTTTTGAAGAATACTGAAATGGGTCAAATGAGGCTTATCAAAAAGATGCATCCAGATAAAATCAAGTAACAATTAACTGCCATGCAACATTTTAAACTAAAAACAGAATAGAAATGCAGTTTAAAATGAAAAACTTGAGGGCAGGGAGATGGCTCAGTAGAATAAGCGCTTGCCTGGCAAGTGCTAGAGCCTGAGTTCAATCTCTGGTTCTGCAAAAATAATAATAATAATAATAATAATAATAATAATTAATTAATTAAAATGACAAACTCAAATTTACATTAACACCCAAGATAAAAAAGGTCAGCAGTAATTTCTATCAACACAAGAATTTAGAAAAAGAAATATATTCTCTTTGCTGGCATAATGTATACATGAGACCTTCCAGTCTATGGGAATAAGTCATCTTTGTCTTCTATCTGAAGAAATAAGCTCTTTTTTCACACATTTGTTACTTGACAAAGTTAGGACACTAGGAAAAAGTACACTGAATACAAATGAATGAGATAAGCAACTGAGAACTAAAAATTGGCTTTTGATTTTAAATACTTAATTTGTTCCTGTAAACCTTGTCAATAAATAAAAATGGTAAAAAAGAAAAAAAAAAAAAAGATGCATCCACGTCCTAAGTCATGATACCTGTGAAGGTGGAAAGTTTTTTAGAAACTGAATCTATGCAGATGTAGTTAAGAATCTTTTTTTCCCACCAGCCCAACCCACCCTGAGGGCGGAGCTGGCGTGGCATGTGGTGTCAGGGTTTGAACCTTGGTCCCCTGTGCCTGCCTAAGCTTCCCTAAGCAGGCGCTTTAGACTGCTGAGCTATCTCACTGACCCTAGTTAAGAATTTTGAGCTGACATAATCCCCTATTTAGAGTGGACCTAAATTTAATGATTGATGTCTATATAAAGGAAAGGACACAGAAAGAGTGCCAGGAAAGACTGCCTAGTGCAGGCAGCAGGACTGGAAGGGTGTTGTCCTAAACCAAAAATATCAGGATGCCAGAAGCCAGAAGAGAGGAGAAGGATTCTCCCCTAGAGACCCCAAGAGCACCCAGTCTCTGATCACACTTTTATTTCAGACTTCTGGTCTCCACAACTATGAGAGAATACTTTTCAATTTTGTTAAGCAGCCCAATTTATGGCAATTTGTTATGGAAGCCCCAGGAAATGAGTACAGCAACTATCCTCTTTTTTAAAAAATGCTCCTATAATTATAAGTGCAGTCCCTGGATTTCATAACTATTTGAGCCATTGATTAACAAGTATTTGGTATTTTCCTATAAAACAAATGATGTTGATGACATACAAGTGAGGTAAACATTTTCTTTCTCTCTTGTTTACATCTTTGCTTGGTAGGCTCATTTATCAAACTCAAGGGTAAAATAAGCATTAGTCCATCCTAATCCAAAGCTGAATTTGGGAGACATGGAATTAATAAGATGTTGCTATAAAATGGTTCAGACCTTGCTGTTTATACAAAATGTGAGGATCCAGTTTGGCACATAACAAGATGTAATTAATCTTCAGTAGAAATCATCTGTTCCATATTTACAATGTGTTTTCACAATGTTTCACAATGTTTAGAAAGCAACATTCTGTTACCATTTGATTTCTCAGGTTAAGCTCAGCAGCTTGACTACAAGAGGCTTGTTATCTTTGATCCTGGAGGGAACTTCTCAACCAATGTAGGGCATCCCTGATCATTTGCTATTGATGTAGTACAGCACGTGCTACTGACATTCATTGACAACCACCAAAACTGCCCCACCCAAAATACCCAGGAGCACCACTGTGAAAGTACTGCTAAGGATTGCTTATGCAGGGCTTATGCATGACAAGGTAATGCCATTTGCCTTTAGGCTTTTCAAAATTACCTGGGCATGGTGGCACCTGCCTATAATCCTAGTACTCAGAAGGCTTGCTAGGAGTTCAAGGCCAGCCAGGACTACATAAGCAGGCTCAAGGCCAGCGTTGTGCCACATGGTAAGACCCTGTCTCAGGGAAGAAAAATAATCAAAAGCGTGACATTGGTTTCTCTCTGTATCCAAGGCACCTTGTTCACAACTCCCTATATCATGTCTACATCTGTCTTCCTATAGTCTCTGTGTTATATCAGAATAGAGATGACATGTTATTTATCATTGTAACTCCAGCACAGGGTTAGCAATACAGTAAGTGTTTAATCTTTTCTAAGAAATTTATAAAATATTTACAAAAAATAAATGTCTCAGTTATTTTTGTCTCCTTGCTGGGACAAATACCTGACACCCAAAATTAAGGAAGGAAAGGTTTAGTTATCTCACACTTAGTGAAGGCTTCAGTGCATACCCAAGTGGATCCAGGGCAGAGTGGCACATGGCAGAGAAGCTGTTCATGGCTGTGGCAAAGAGAGTGGCAGCAGCTCAGGCAGCTAGCAAACCTCTCTCCCCACCTTACATAGTAATGCAAATTGTTCCCCCAAGGCCAGGGTGTGGCACTCACTCCTGCAATTCCATCATTGGATCAAGAATCAATCCCAAACTCCAGAAGCTGCCCCATTACTGCATGAGGCTTCAGCGGGACAACTGGCACAAACCATAACAACGCCTATCCTTTTTGTCATAGAAATACCCTTTACATACCGTGGACTTAGTCTTTGGGTATGGAACTCAGGGCTAATATTCTTAACATGTAGATTGCACCATCACATACTAGGTCTGGGTTGCATTATCTAGGAGCAAAGGCAGAGTTTGAAGTGCAATAATCTAAGGTCTCTTTCAGATTCAAAAATTCCACTTTTTTATTAAGTAATGATAGTAGCGTATCAAGATTAGACCAGAGACCTATTTCTAAATGCAAAGAATCCCTAAATTCTTCATCAGTCCTCTAGCAGTAGTCATTGTCTCACTCCATATCAGAGCCTAGATTTGATCAAGAAGTAAGAGACCAAATACTCATTTGTAGAACCCATGCTACAAAAAAATGAATGTACCTAGGTAGACAATGTAAGCTAAGTGGTTGTGTGTCATCTTCGTTTCCATGGCAGCATATGGATGGAATAGTAGAGCAGTTCTGTGTAATGAGATTAGCAAAAGAATGTGCATGGCACAAAAACAAAGAGAAGAGATATGTTGAAGGGACACTGCTTTGTAATATTGCACAAAAGCAGAATTTTGTAACTTGGCAGCAGGCTGTATTGTCTTTCTGGCTTAAACAGTTTGATAAAACAAGCTACCTTGTTGAATAGACCCAAGTGGAAACAATTCACCATCAGCCAGGCTAGAGCTAAGAACTCAGTGAACAACCTACAGGGGAAAAATTCTTGCCAACAACCCAGTGGGCTTGGAAGCAAATCCTTTCCAAGTTATGTTGTAAGACAACTACAGCCCATCCAACCTGACTGCACCCCAAAGTGGAGGACCCAGCTAAGACTGGCCCAGGTTCCTGACTCATAGAGACTACAAGAATGCACATATGTGGTGTTTTAAGCGGCTAGATTTGGGGGTGTTTTATTGTACAGCATAGGTAAGTAATATGCTTAGTACCAAGGACTCACATAGGTTGTTATCTCCCACCACAGAACCTACAGAATAAATGACTGGTCTTTCAAGTCTTTATTAATTAAAACTCCACCTCATCCTGTACCTCAGATTGCAGATCCTCAGGATAAATCCTGAGGGATTTCACTGACCTTATCAGACCCAAAAGCTACAACTCTTGTTGCATAGGTCCTGCTTTACCGTGGTCTTAAACATCCAGCAGAAAAGTATAAAAATGAAATACAAGAAGTAAAGCCATGCTGTTATGTTGAGCTGTAGGGGACTCAGGTCAACAATTTCTGACATTGCCAGTGAA
>NW_004524589.1:1290900-1301838 GCF_000260255.1 Octodon degus | reverse complement strand
TTTTTTTTAGTACAGGGTTTACAGGGTCTCACTACATAGATTGGACTCATAATGATTCTCCTGTTTTCAGCTTCCCAAGCGCTGGGATTACAGGTGTGCGCCACCACGCCCAGTCTCAATTGCTGTTTCAGTGCACCCTGGGGGCGGGGCTGGCACGGCACCCCTTGGATCAAGCCCCAGCCGCTGCACTTTGCCTGAGCAGGCGCTTTAGTCCGGTAAGCTATCTGGCTGGCCCGACATTTCTATATATCCATTCACCATGCACTTAGATCTTTATTTTGAAATTCCATTCTCCATTAAAACAAATGAAAGCTACTAAAGAAATAATTGAGTCCAGCGTAAGAGAGGGGGAAAAAGCAGAGTCCAAACCATTTTATGGAGCTGGAAAGCAAGGGAATGCTCTCTGAAGTGATGGGGCAAGTTACAAAGGTGCAGGAACCAACTTGAGGGAAATATTTGTGGTCGTGTCGTAAATAATTTGGGCAAGAAAATAAATAATGATTGTAATGGATTAAAGTAAATAATTATGCGTCCATATTGACATTAAAAATTATTAAATAGATACATAAGCATAGAAGAAGAGACAGGCTACAATTAATAAACATAGAATCATAAAAGTTGAAAACCATTAGAGAAGTTCCATAGTGATCATTTTTGCATGATGAAAGAGTAAAAATAGGTCAAATAGTCTCAAACATCTTCTCTGAAAACTTTTAGTGATCAAAGAGGAGATAATTTTTTTTTAATGCAGACAAATATCTAAGGTTCACCTTGACTAGGGAATCAAGTTAAGTGTCATCAATGATAAGATATAAGATATTAACAGCACACACTTCATGCACTAGGAAGGCGCTGCATCCTTTTGGTACTCTTCTTGCCATAAACACTTCCATCTACTTATGAAAAGACATCAGACAGATACACGTTGGAAGTTTTACTGCTACCTTACTAAATGGTATTCTCTGGATCTTGGTTTCTTTATTTGGAGGTCAAACTGCTAGCATTTTTCAAAAGTGTCAAACTTATAGAAGATAAAGAAAGTAAAGATTGCAAGGGTCACCATAAAAAATGCAAAGATGACAAATCAATGTTCTATGGAATTAGAAAAGGGACATTAAAGAGAAAACTGGTGACACTCAAATAATATCTCCAGACTAGTTAATATGATCATATCAATTTTAATTCTTAGTTTGGGTAATCATTCAACAGTTATGCAAAGCACTAAAAAGGGGAAGCAGAGTGTGAAGAATACATGAGAAGTTTGCATTTTGGGGCTTTGTTGCAAGACTGAAGTTATTTTAAATAATAAGTGTAAAAAAAATAAAAATCATCTGACATTCTAGGACTGGGATTTTGAGGCTTTTGAGGTTCACAGAACCTTTGATGTAAAGTATAAAGGTCTCTCCTTAATAGATATCTGTCAACCCATATCAAAGGACAGCCTGCTTTTAAACAATGGGTAGATTTTGCATCCTAGCTATACAGACTACTTTCATTTATACTACATAAGACATTAGCTCATCTTTAATTAATCCCTTCTAACTTTACAGTGTCAAGAACCTACAGGTTTTGGTCTCTATCCTTTACATAGTTAATTATGGAAGGAATTGCTCATCTGAGTCTTAGCAAAGGAAACAAAGGGGCACATTAAGGGCCCCTTTATATTACTTGTTAGTCCTGACTTTATGTTTTCACAGAATATATCATCAGATATCAGCTATCTGCAAATATGTCCAGCACATTCAGAGCACACTGTACTTTATGATATCAAGATAAAATGATTAATACTAGTCATTATGTATTTTGTTGATGGAAAAAACTATCATTTCCCTAATTGTTTGTCACAATAACCAATTTTATTTTTACTACACATCAAGCACTGAGCAGATCATTTGTGGATTGATTATTTCTTTCATTTCTTCAATAGCCCTGTGAACTCAGCATAGTGAGCCAGCAGTCGCACTGTCTGATAACTGATCTAACTTCTGAGAAAGAGCTGATTGGGTGACGCTGAGCCTTGGGAAGGTCAAGTGGTCACAGAAATGTCCACTGCTGATTGATTTCCTTCTACTTATGTCTCAGGAATCAGTTTACTCTTTTAGCACTGGGGGAAGAGGAGAAAGATGGGAGAGAAGAGGAAGATGGGAAAAAGGAAGAAAAGCAACACCTCAAGCTATAAAAAGAATCTCGATGTCACAACACTGAACTACCAGTTTGATATGTTTTAAGTCAGAGAAATTTCAAAATGGAGGAGAAAGACTCAGGAGGAATATGGAAGACAATTTTTTTTAATGTGAAGGGCTGTTTGAGAAGCAGGATTGGAACTGTGCTTGCTGTGGGAAGGAAGGACAGAAAGATGGAGACTACTGTGTGGAAGTTTACAGAGACACACCTCAATTTCCAGTGAAGAAACACTTCCTGACCTGGAAGTCCAGTTAACAGTGGCTGACCGAGAGTGTGGGGAGCTCCCTTCCTGAGAGAAGGCTGCATGAGCTACTCTCTAGAAGAATAAAAGCTGAGGGTTAGGGGACTTCAGTTGTGTGACCTTGAAAGCCCACCTAGCCAGGACTTTCTGTGAGGAGTGCTGAACTTCCCATGTGCCCAGGGTCAGACCCTTTGGAGAGATGATTCTTTCCAAAGCCCTATTCCCTGGTGTCATGGCTGTAGGCTGCTTTTATGAGGAGTGCAAGTTAGCAAGCTAAACAGTTGGAACCAGAGGCTGACTCAGCCAGCCAGAAGGTTGCTGCCTAGACTTTCAGAGCCAAGACCTACATGAGGCCTAACATTTTGATGACTTTTGCCTTTCTTAACTTTTCTCCCTGAAGGTCTGGGTCAGCCTTTGCCTATGAGTGGGAGGCCATGCAATGTGAGGGTAAGAAGGCAGCTCAGGAGTTAGTCAGCCTGAGGACCAATCCTGGCATTCTGCCTGCTGGCTGTGGTGGTCTTTGGTGGTACTCCTCCAGGTACTTTTGGATGTTTTCTCCTATGTGGTAGGATTGTCAATACCCATGTGCACGCTCACACACACACACACACACACACACACACATCCCTGGTCATGTGACTCATTTGGCCAGTGAGATGAAAGGAGTAAAGCCAGCATGTGATTTACAACCTGGTCTCTAAGTGAAGTAGAGCCCTAACCAAGCCCACCCAATGGACAGTGTCAGTGAGAAGCAAATCCTATTGTGTTCAGCCACTAATCAGTCAGGGTGTCACTTCAATCAGACTTGGCTGGAACACTGGGTCTTCACCAGTTAGTTAGCACTCAAACTCAGGCTTCTCCTTGACAAAACGGAATAGTATCAGCCATCACTGAGGAGTGCTGTGAGAGTCAGGTGAGAAAGTACATTCTTTCAAAGGATACATACTACATAGCTTATAAGCAAGTGGGCAAAAATATCAACTAGCCAGGTATGGTGGCACACACTTATAATCCCAGCTATTCGGGAGGCTGAGGAAGGAAGATCTCAAGTTTTAGCCTACAATAGGAAACAGGGATTCAGCAGCTACTACCGGCCAAAAATTGTGCTCTGTTTCATGTGTATTGTCTCTTTGGATAAGAACTTTACAAATGTTTAATGAAATAATAACATGCAAACATGTACCTAAGACTGCACCAAGCACAGAAACACTGGGGAGCATGTTCTCTAAGCTACACAAGAATTGGAAATAGAATCAAGTAGCAATAATGGTTCATAATTCCTCCACACGAAACTGCCAGCCAAAGAAGAACATCATTCAGATGACGTCCAGTTCGTTAAACAAATAATTGTTCTTGGCATCTAAAATTAAAAATATATCAGTAGGCACTCAAATTGTTATGAACAACTGAAAAACAAATCAGAAGAGGATCCAAACTATTTAGTGAAACCAAAACCTTACAGAGAATTGCTTCACCAAAACCCTGACTCGGCATGGGGTATTTCTACTTGATCTTACATAACCCATTTTGGTTTATCAAGCCTACAAATCTGTAGGATCCATGGCACAGCATGCTAATAAATATTATATTTCCAGATATCTACATAATACTTATAAATACACACATATCTAGGTGTATATGTGTGAAAACAAGCAAAAACTAGAAAAGAAACACATCCTGAAGCCCATTAGCGCTCCAGAGTAGGAAGAGATTAGTGTGGATCACTGTAACCCCTGGAGCCTTCATTCCAGCAATAAGACTTGCAGAGGAAATATGAGAGAATGCCTACAGGGAGCATAAAAGGAAGCCCACCCCCACCCCAGGCAGGAAAATAGCCTGAGAGAAAGCTAGCAAGGGGCCGCAAGCATGTTCAGAAAACGTGCTCTTCCATTAACCCAGATCTTCAAAAATGACAAAGGCTGGTTTCTTCATTTCTTCTCAAATCGTATCTATACTCCTGTGTCACCTGTGAGAAACTGTGCCATTCTGATGGGTGCAAGTCATTCCCAAGCCTTTCTGAGAGGAAGACAAGGCGTCGTCTTCTTACTTCCTGAGAGATGCTGTCAGGCCACTTTCCAGATCCTATTCCAGGACATAGCTGGTTGCAAGACTTTATTGATTTCACCTAGGCACATAAATTACTTTCCCCATCCAAAGTGCTTTGTGGAGAGCCTCAATTCATCATGTACAGAAATAACTACAGTCTCTACAGTTTTCTTGCCATCTGTGGAAAAATCTGAAGCTTCAGTATATTTTAGCACATCAGCAATTTATGGAACCTCCAATCACCTACTTTTTTCAGAAATTACACATAAAATGATGGGTGGTACTTTTTATACACATGCTTCACCTCTCAGATTGTTGGGAATGTGCTGGTACGGGGAGACAAATCCACCAGGATGAAAAAAGCCCTGACCCTCAACCTACAAAGTGAGGCTAGGATGGTCCTGAGGACCTAAGCTCCCAGGAAGGAGAGAAGAAGAATAAACTACAGTGTCTCCTGGATAAACTAGCAGGAGACATAATAAACTAGCAGCTGGTCTCCTGGATAGCTTGGCTGAGCTGAGCGACCAAAAGGTTGAGGGTCAGGGGCTCCGGGTATAGAGGATGGAGAGTGAGACTCAGACATCATGGTGGTGTCAGGAAAGTCTGTGCTCACTGCCAAAGGATAAACAAGAGGTGATCAGGGAGAGCAGGGACTCTGAAGCAAAGGGAGGGGCAGGAAGGCAGGTCAAGAGGTTTAAAGCTCATTATGGCTGAAGTGCAGGAACTAGTGAAAAAGAAAAAAGCAAAACCACGTGGAACTATTATAGAAGGCCTTAGGTTCCAAACCAGGAGTCTGGGAGGGATACTGCAGACAGTGAAGAGCTTCTAGGCTCATACACTAAGATATAATATCATCAGCATTGTGTTTTAGAAAGATTAATCTGGTGACAATATGGAAAAAAATAAATAAAACTGGCTTTGTGATAGACTGAACATGCCCATCCACCTCAGGCCAGTCCCAAATTCGTATGCTGAATGCTAAACCCCAATGTGACGGTATTAGGTAGAGAGGTTTCTGGGACATATTTTGGTCATGAGGATGGAGTCCTTGTGGGTGGCATCAGCACCCTAACCAAAGGGACTCAGAGAGCTCTGTCAGCTGCTTTCTGCCATGGGGGGGGGGCACTTTGGTAAGACATGGCACCAGAAAGGGACCCTCACCAGAACTCAGCTGTGCTGGTGCCCTGATCTTGGAATTCCAGCCTCCAGTGCTGTGAGCTATCAGTGTCTCTTGTGTAACAGCCACTTGGCCGTTGACGCTGTGACAGCAGCCTCAACTGACTAGGAGAGCATGCAGCAGACTGCGGAAGCAGTCAGGTTGACATGGCAATAATTCAGATGCTAAAGAAGGAAGGTTCTAAGCCAAATTGGTAACAGAATGAAGTGGAGAATGTGGGACGGCTCGAACCCAGAGGAAGGTAGAAAGGAATACAGAGAATCTGAAAATAATTGGATGCGGAAGGTGAAGCACCAGGGAGGTAAAGGGGTACACCATGTTTAAGGTTTAGCTACCTGATGTCTGGTGGCGTTACTCCTCAAATACTGACTCAGAAGGAAGTGGAGGCTCACAAAATCTGAGGAAGGACCAGGAAATGTTCTTAAAACAGCTACTTCCCAGAGAAGAGACGCTATTTCAGATCTCAAGAGCCTGCAGAAAGCTTGGATCTGAGCCTGCAACACCAACTCATGTGCTGCCTCAGGACCGCCCACATGCATGGCAGTGGCTGTGCATGGGTATTCAGCTGAACAGTAAAGAGTTAAACTGGGGGGTGGGTGCAATGGGATCCTCAAGTGGTACACGTGATATGGGCATCCAGATCATGAGAAAGAACTGGAAGAACAGATGTGAGAGTTGTGGGCTCAAAACTGAAGTCACCCAGAGAGACTGGAGAGAAATGTGAGAAATAAGTGCCCATAATAGATCAGAATGTAAGGCCAAAAGCAATGGCCCAAGCTTCTTGATGCTATCTACATGCTCTCCAAATGGAAGCACTCCTTGAACTCACAGGGGAGAAGCAGGAGCTCGGCTCATTTGGTCCCTGCAGCATCCAAGGCTCACATTACCTGGTTCACATTGGCCAGGGCTACGTGAAGGATCTGGTAACTGAATGTGCCTGGTAGGTGGTAGTTCTGACTACAGCTAAGCCTGATTAGATCTATGCGGGAAGAGATAATGGTTAAGAACATATAGGTAGAAAAAAAGAGTTTCCCATAGAATAAGTGGCTTGAGTACAAACTGGGGAGGTTATTTCCCATGTTAAATTTAAACCCTAGTTACAGCTGCCACCCAGAAGAGAAAGATGTTTGATGAAAAAAATCACAACATTTAGATGAAATGAACTAAGCAATTATCTGTGCTAAAGACTACTATGGCTTCTTGAATATACAATTAGGGGGCAAAATTTTAAAAGAATAAATTTTTCAGAAGCAACTCATGTTTATCAAGTAAGTAATTTCCAAGATTATTCAAGAAAGGCAAAATAAACCAATTTTGAAAGACTGTTCTCCTCTTTTTTTTTTTTTTCCAGAACTGGGGATTGAACTCAGGCCCTTGCACTTGCCAGGCAAGCGCTTATTCTACTGAGCTATCTCCCCAGCCCCTGAAAGACTGTTCTAAAAGCAATGCTTACATTTCAAATGCCCACCTCAAGGAATACTGATGATGTAGTTTCTCAAACTTAGCTCCACATGTGATCACTTTCTAAACTACAAGAGGTTAAGTGAAGCAAGGCACTGAAGAGAGTAGAAGAAGATGAAGGCAGCTTCCAGACAATTCTTCTTTCTCATTCATGATTTAATTCCATCCAACAACCTTTCTTTCTCTTTTTCCTGTTCTATTCTAACAGCAAATTACTTTTCCCCATTCTCTGAAGACTGAAAATTGACCTCTATAATTTCTGTCCAAAGTGGCCTCAAGTTCTATGTTGAGATCAACTCAGAATCTGGACTCTTATTTTCCTGCCTAGGTCAGATCCTATCTGCATAGTCCCAATCTTAACAGTCATCATTCAAAACCGTGCAACTTCCAAAACAGACACTTTCAAAATTTACAGCAAGCAGATCTGACTAAATTAAGGATTTTCAAATGGAGAGAGTGACCTGGATTATCCAGGTAAGCCTTAAATGAAAACACAAATGTCCTTATATAAACAAAAAGCGACCACATCCAAACAGGAGGAGGGAGGTTATGTGAAGATATGGCAGCAGGGATTGGAGTGATGCAACTCTAAAGCAAGGAATGAGCTTTAACCTCTACAGCCTAGAGAAGGTGTACAGTGTGGCTGACACCTTGACTTCAGCCTAGTGAAAATGATTTCAGACTTATGACCTCCAGGACCATGACAGAATAAAATTTCTGTTGTTTTAAGCCCCCAAATTTTTGCTCATTTGTTATAGCAGCTACAAGAAACAAATGTGTAGTCCCACTGCAATTGTTATTCAGTCCTGTGGGCAACCAGCTCTGTGGGAACCGGCTTCCTCCCAGCCCCTTTCTTCTCTGTTGTCTTCAATTCCCTCCCTATCTGTTCTCAATCCCATTGTCCACTATAATCAGCCTTCCAGTTCCCACAATCCTTTTGCCCCTCCCTCAATCCACACCCACCTGATTTACTGCCTTTAATGAAATCTGATCATAAGCGATCTCTGTGACAGCACCTGGATAACAAAGTATCACAAAAAAAAATCATGCAACCCTGTGAGTCAACCCCAAAATGTTACTTGACTCTCCACTAGACCCTCCACTCCACCCAGCCATGTTCCAGGGCATACATCACAACTGTCAACTCAATTTGGAAGTCACAGACATTGTCAATCCAGTGTACCCAAAGTGACCTCAGACTCTCACTCTCCAAATCTGTCTCTGACACATTCCTTCTCTCCTCCCCTTGGCCAATCTATTACCATTTCCTTTTGACTTTCCAGTCTGAAGTTTCCTCAAAAGTTTCTCTGAAGTTTACATTTCCCCACTTAGTATCAACATCACTACAATTTTCCATTGTTGTTTGCCTGAAACAAAGTAGCAACCTCTACACAGCTCTCCACTCCACTCCTGATCCCTTTCAGTTGTTTGTTTGGGTTTGTTCTCTCCTGGGTTTTAAGAAATTATTTAAAATAAAACTTTGCAGCCACATGTGGTACTTCAGATTTGATCCCTATACAAGAAAAACAGTCTGATTGCTTTAGTTCTGTGCTCAACACTGAGTATCAGAACAGGTTCCAGCTCCTGGCGGAGTAGAATACCAAACGCCACGTGGGACTTCAGGCCCCAGGGTTTAGCCTTTCTCCCATCCCTTCAAGCTCCTGTCTGTACAGCCTTACTCTCTTAGACTGCGCCAAATTCTTTCCAGCTCCAGAGATTTCACTCTTGTATTTGAATGGAATCTTCTTTCTCCCATGCTCTGGTGTTGCCCCTCTACCAGCCTGGTTATTTCTTCATCTTTTAAGTTCCAACATAAATATCATCTTGCCAGGAAACCTGCCAAGCCTTCCCTGTCCAGATCAGGTCTGCTAATTTTACGCTCCCAAGGCCCCTATCCTTCGCAACCACTGCAGACATCCAGAGGAAAATTAACTTCTTGTGTGGTTATGTAAGGCATCTTGCTGCACTAGACTGCAGTTTCTATGGCATCTGCAACGTTGTCTCCTTCCTCACAAAAAACCCTCCAGCATCTAGAACAAACAAGTCCTGGGCTCTCGAAGGTTCTCATTCAGTGTTTGAAGCAAGGAAAAACTAGGAGCTCAGGAGGCATGGAAGGCCTGGCTTCTCGCATCAAGGAGTTTGCATTTGAACCCTTGCTCAGATTTCACCTCACCTAACTGTCTCAGGGAGAAGAAACATTTTGTATCAAGAAAGATACTAGATGAGTGCTTAGGATGTTTAAGCTGGAAAGGGTTGCTTGGGCCATAGTCACTATAAAGCTTTGTGAGTTTTGAACTAAACAAGGAAACAGTTCCCGAAACAGGGTAAGAGTGAATATCTAAGCACACTCAGCTTTCCCAGGCACTTGTCAGTGGGGGATGAATGGGCTAAAGGCAATCTTGTTCTAGTTTGTGCACAGCTGTGGTAGGGCCTAGTGCTTCCCTTGATGCACATCCGAAAGGTGCAGGTTCTTGGCGATCTCAGTAATACCCAAAGAAATGCAAATAAAAAACCCAAGCAAAATCCCATTATTTGAACCCATGAATGTACTGTGAAGCACCTCAACAGTTAACTATGAGAGAGAACCGAAGATCTAAATAGGAAGTGAGTTCTGAGATGGCAATTAAGACCTTCTCATAGAATCTTTCAGCGGTCTCTATTTGACTTTAAGATGTCTCTCAGAGGTCCAGAAGGGTCAAAGAGAGCCTTGCAACACAAATCTTGCTATTTAACATTCCCAATAATCTCCATATTAACCCCTCGATAGCTTTCAGATATTATGTCATTGTTGCAGAATTAAAATTAGAATAGATACAATGAATACTCAGTATGCAAAACAATTCAAGGTTAGGTTTCACCATGGAGTTTCATTTAAACTGTAGGAATAAAAAGAAAAGACAATCTTTTGTTCTCTTCATTTTGCAATCCTGCAAATGGCCTCTCAGCCAAAATAGCGCCTCTAATCTTTAAGTTTTAATTAGCTGCCTGCAATTCATAGAATATCAGGAACTAAAATGCTGATACCTCATTCTCCTGAGAAATGGCACACAATTAACCTCTTTTTTCTGGTCAAAGGCAGAAACTGAGAAAGGGTAATGACAAAATTAATCTATTCTGGTGGTAAGGCCTGCCATAGGGCTAGGAATGGCGTTCAACCTCCCATCAGAGCAGAAAGCAACTGCAGCGTGCCAGGGAGCGGCACTTCGGTCATGCTTCTGTGTTTCTGGTAAGTTAGTTCACAACTATTAGGCCTCAGACGGATTATTAAAACATTAAGTGATAGCGTAGAATTTATCCACCTAACCCAGATTTCTTTTCTCTCTGAAAACAGGTATATACATGAACTCTAAATAGTGTCAGAAGTTCTAGCTCTCTGGTGAGGTGAATAGGAGAAGCAAAGGCTGAGAAATCGGTATGACCACCTTGCATGATCTGCAGACCTGACCTCAAGCCCAGCAGTGAGGTCGCTGCATGGAGTCACATTGACCAAGTTTGTGCCCTTTTGCAATAATGATTCTCCCAAAAATGTGTTTCTTTTTTCTCTTCATGGTAAATTACTTGGTAAATGTTTAAATATTTACCAACTAACTCCATTTAAACTTAGTTGAACATTCATAGGTCAGAATATAGTCCAGTCAGAGGTAGCTCAGCAATCTAAGCACCTGCATGACAAGTGCAAGGACCCAGGCTCGATGCCAGGTACCTCATGCTATGCTGGCCCCACCTGGCCATACCCTGCTGGCCACCACCGAAATTGGGCATGGTGGCACACATCTATAATCCCAGTGCTGGGGAGGCTGAAATAGGAGGATCGCTATGAGTCCGAGCT
>NW_004524589.1:1249343-1290182 GCF_000260255.1 Octodon degus | reverse complement strand
TTAGAACACATCCCTCTATTCATTAAGAGAATGTAACTATATATCTATCCTAACCACTTTGAATACACAGATACAAAATGGACATTCATCTGTATCCCTTTTTTGTTTAGTTCTCTCATTTGAATATTATAGTTGTAAAAACAGTGGTTAGATGCCACGAAGTAGGTGGCAATGCCATAACGTTATGCGTGTTGTCAGGCCTGTGGGCCTCTTCCATCCTTGTCAAGGGGAGTGCTAACCTTCTCTCCTTTCATACAACACTCAGAGCTCACTTCAGTAGCTCACCAGCTGTGTATACAGCAAGCTACTGGGCTTCTGCTCTGTTCCACTAAAACAGGAACAAAATGCTGTGCTGTGAGGATGAAGAGCAACTGTTTCAAGCCTGGTGGGCTCAGTACCTGGTATTTCTGAGTGCTCATTAAATTCAGCAATTATGATCTGAAGGTGTCCACCAACTAGCATGTGCTCAAAATAGCCCCCAGGACAGTAATGCTGGGAGGTGGGGCTTAATGAGAGGTATTCAGGTCAACGAGTTTAAAACTCATGAATGAATTAATGCTGATGTCAAAAGAGCTTGTGGCTTCAAATTCAACTTCTTGCCTTCTCTCAAGATCTCCCCGCCCTTCTACTAGATGATGCCGCCCATGAGATATGTAGCAAGACAGGCCTGTGCCAGGCACTGTCACTTGCCTCTTGGATGCCAGCCTGCAGACTCAGGAGCCAAAACATCCATCTCTACACAATGTAAGGCTTGAACAGCATAAGGCACGGGCACTGAGATGAGCCCTCAGCTCAGATTCTTCAGCTGAGCCCGGCCAGAGTTCTGAGCTCTGGGCTGCCGGGCAGGAGAGCCATGCAGAATTCAGATAGACGGGCAATAACGCTGCAGCCATGTCTCCCACTGCAGTTTCTCTCTACACCGAGACGAAGATCCTCTCTAGGGACTTCTCCACCTTAAAGCGAGGGGCTGATACATTTCTGTTCATTATCAGTTTCCCAGTCTCAGGCACGCTGTTGCAGCAGCACAGTGGACTAAGAGGGTGGCTGATGGAAGAACCCAGGTACTTCAGTGAACTCCAAAAGAAAAAAACACTGTTTCATGTTTGGTACTTCCCGGCATTTCTCTGACCCCACTCACCCTTGGGACACTGCCCACCCCTGCCTGCCTGCTTCCTGCTCCCACTGTCTCTGCCCCTTTCCTTCCATTAAGACAGTGCAGAGGCACTTTGCTTTCCAGCCCACGGCTCCGGATAGCGCAAGCCACATGGCCTCTTCCAGTCCCCACTGCAGAGGCATCACCATTTGCATTTTCAAAGTACCCCACAAGCTTTTATGGCAGTGTTTCCACCAGGCTTAGCTCCCACATCCTTGCCAGAGTATGCAGACCCCGACATTTTTCTTCTTGCTGTCAAAAGCACCTTTTGAGGGGAAGCAGCACTTTACCAGTGGAAAAAAGAGCACATACTCAAAACAGGGCAGGACAGCAGCACCTGGATCGCAGGCTCGCTGCATAGTGTACTCACAAAGCACAAGCAGGTGTTCCTGAAATCCAAACACACCCTTATCTCCCCACAGAGAAAGAATGTCCTGTATTCACAGACTTCTCCTTAGGGGAAAACAGCAGTGGTGTTTCGGTATTTCATGCACAATGATCAGCTCTTATGTTCAGACAGCAATGTTGAACATGAATAAAAGTTGCTTGATACAAAATCAACCTGTCAAGTAAGAGTTGTGGCTTTATTTATTGTGGGGACTCTACATAGACAAGGTGATTCTGTGGGAAGTTTTTGTTGGTTTTCTTACCTCAGCATATGGAGTGCGTTCTTGGTCTGGTTTGGTTAGGTTTGGTTTGGCTCTTTTACCTGACTAGGTGTACATGATTGTGACATGCGCACTACTCGTCATAGCAGTAGACAGGATGCAGGTTTTGCTTTTAGACACTCAGCCCTACATCATCTAAGGACAGGGACGTATTCTGAGAAATGTGTGGTTGCATGATTTTATACAAACTAGGGTGGCTATGACATCCCTAGGCAACATGTTCCATGATAAGATGCCTGCTGTTTATAAGGTGTGATCAAAACATGGTGAATATTTAAATGTTTGAAAAACACAACAGTACAAGCCACACTGCCATTAATTCTTCTCAAAATCCTCCCCCTTACATTAAACAAACATCTTTCCTGCCACTTTCTGGAGCCGTTCTGGAAGTCTTTTTCATGAGTGTTTTTAGTTGCGCTGTCATGGCTGCCTCGATTCAAAACATTTGCCTTCCATGGCCACTTTTACTTGGGGAAAAGCCAGAAATCAGATGATGCCAAATGCAGTAAGGTGGGTGAGATCACATTCTCATGTTTTTGTGTGACACAGTTTGTCATGTTTTGAATTGATTTGGGCAGTGATGAAAAGACACTCAGGAAAGAGGACTTCCAGAGCTGCTTCAGAAAGTGGCAAGAAGCATGGGACAAGTGTGCTCAAAGTGAAGGGGAGCGCTTTGAGAGAGATCAGTGGCAATGTGCCTTTAACTATAAAGTTTTTGTAAATTTTTATTGTATTTTAAGCACACCTCTTACATTGTCCATAACTAAATGAAATTTTGTTACACAGCATATGCCAGCATGCACCATTAAGACACTATGAAATTATAGGATTTATCTCAGTGAGACAACACCTTCTTACTGTCCTTGCCCCCACTGTCTGTGCACCATGGCATGCTATCCTCTTCCTTCCTGAAATATCATCAGCAACCATAAGCTCAGAAGATCTTTCAAAAGTACCAACAGTTGGCTGTGAGTCCTCTGAAATACACTCAAAACTATTCAATAGCAATTCCTTACTTCTCAATCCTGGATAGTTTCCTGTCACGAAACTAAGTAATAGAGGGCTAGGAGATAGGTGGGCACTTATTCCACAATAAGTGCCTGCCTCGCAAGCACAAGTACCTGGGTTCGATCCCCGGTACCACACGCCATGCCACTGTGCAGGCCACTGAAACTGGGCATGGTGGCACATGCCTATAATTCCAGCATGGGGGAGGCTGAGACAGGAGGAGCACTATGAGTCCGAACTGCTTAGCGAGATCCTGTATCAAATAAATAATAAAAAATTAAGTGATAGAACATATCACCTCTGCTGAATATTTCTTGTCTTTAGCTGACAAAAATCTCTCCTGGCTTTACGTAAGCCTATTTCTTCTTGGGGAATTCTCCTGTCTATTACATACTCCTGACAAATAACTTGTTAACAGTGATCAGCTTACCCCTAGCTTCTCTTCTCTTACTTAGTGAAGAGTGCTTTATATATACTCACTGTTCTTCACTATGAATCTCCTCTTCCGTAATCAGGTTCTTCTCCTTTGTTAACCCTCTTAAAATAGAGGTAATTGCCAGGGTGAGTGGCCAGGAAGCTGAGGCAGGAGAACCACTGCAAGTGCCAGGTCAGCCTGAGCTATACAGTGAGTTCAAGTGCAGCCTGAACAGCATAATGAGACCTTGTCTCAAAACACACACACACAAAAAAAAAACTAAGACAATTAATTGTGAATAGAAATTGTAATTATGTAGTATATGAAGGAATGACTACATCATTTTTAAGGTTCATACTCACATAGTAAACATTTCATAATTGGGCTAAATTTCCACAACATTCCTATGTAGCATTCATTTTTTAACATTTATATTCAGCTGTGCTTTCAACCTCAAAGGATTCTTGACAAGTATGATGGGATTATACAGGGTACGTGTTCATCAGAATGCCTGGCACATAGAGAGTACCCCATAAATAGAAACTAATTTTATTCTTGATACTTTGTACTTGTGATGTGTGCTCAGGGTAGAGTTTTCTCACAATGTGTTGTAGAATATATTTAAGTCATGAATTGTAGACCACTATGAATTCTTCTTTATAATAACTGATATGAAAACTAGAACTTATGGAACTAACATGACCTCGGGTTAGGCAACAGGAGCCTGGGACAGGACATTTGGGATGTCCTGCATCACTTCCTGGGCCCTCTGCTGCCCTAGCCCATTGTTAGGCTCCAGCAGCTAGTGTCTGCAAACTCCCCTCCAAAACATGGTGAGGTAAGTGAGCCATCCTTAAACAAGCTGAGCCACTGAGTCACTGCGTCCCTAGAGTCCAAGGCAGGTCTAAGCAGGAATAGTATTTCTGGTGAAGGTTTCAACATCAAACAAATATAGACATGACATATTTTAACATGGAGGTAAACAACTATAAATCATGATCCACTTACAAGAGAGGAGGTGTGACTCAGGACTAATAAAATGACCATGAATGTGTGTACACATTGATTGTGTGACGGGTCTCCGGAGATTAGTAAAGGCTTGTATAGTTTTATGTGTGTTAAGAACTGCAATAGCTTCACTAGAGCACAGTGCAGCCTTAAATGGTTACAGTGTCCAGATGCTTAAAGGGTAAGCCTGATATCCTAGGTTTTATCCTAAAATGCTTTCCAAGAAAGTGTGAAGATTCCTTCACCCTCAGCCTTGGATAAACTGCCCCAATTGAAAGGAGGTGGTCCCAGTGTTTCTGCTGACTAATCTGCAGGTTGAGCATTAACTTCTATACATATTTAAAGACAGAGGAGTTCTTTCTAGTGAAATCCAGTCTTTTCTGCAGAAAGGTCTGACTCTGCACTGCCACCTGTCTCCCTCCACAGAATCCTTAGTTACGAAGTTCCATGGCAGAGTGACTTAGCATCCATGGGGCTCTCAGGAGACACCTGATGTTCTGTCTTTCTTGATCCTCACTGTTGGAAGTAGCAGTGTTTGACATCTGTCAGAACAACTCAAGACATAAGATAAACCAGGCGAGAATAAAATGGACACTGGTCAGACCACAGATAAAAATAAACCACCAATTCTCTGCCTGTAGCAATCTCCACAGCAAACCACTCAGCCTCCCCAGGACAGCAGCCTCCAATCAGGACACGCGTGACGGGACCTGTTCCCTACAAGCGCTCTTCGCCTCTGTAGACCTTTGAGTGTCTGTCAATCACAAGCCACAGCCTTTGGTTTTCTTGTTCATTTGGGCTTCCTTACGTTGTGCATGCGTGCATGTGAGTGCATGCGTGCGTGTGCCCTGGTCACACTTCCCTGCTGCAAATCAGATAGAAAATGAATGAGGCTTTTGCCTGCTACTTCTTGGAAAGAGGACTGATATATAGGTTAAATAAAGAACCAAAAAAATTAGACACCCCCCAAATAAAATTCCCAATCAAAGAATGGGCAATTGAAATGAAAAAATACAAATGGTTAACAGGTACATGAAAAAATGCTCAGCATCTTTGATCATTAAAGAAATACAAACTAAAATAACGTTGAAATATCATCTTACTCCAAGCAACAAGCCTCCACTATGCTCCAGATGGTTACCATAGAGAACTAAAAATAATAATAATAAAAAGTGAATGCCAGTGCAGCTATGGGGGGGAAGGAGCCCTTTTATATTATTGGTGGGAATGTAAAACTAGAATGACCACTGCACAAATCAGTATGGTTATTCCTCAAAAACCAAAACTACAAATTCCATTCACTCCTGCTATTCACATTCTAACAAACGAAGACCCACTGTGGAACTCCTCACAGACAATGACAGTTGTGACTTGGAGCTGCCATTTTTGCAGAAAAGAGGGCACTGGGGTCAAGCAGACATGTCTCCTGGAATTCAGTGAGCTGTCACCGCGGCTGCTGCAGCCGTCACAGACAAGTACTACTTGCCTTGACTGCAGCAGGCTTAAAACAAACATGTAACCCAGATGATTCCACCTGTGGCTTCCCTGTAACCTCCCAAATCTTATTCCTTCCCTCCATCATTACACTGAGAATACTCAAATAGGTCCACAAAATGTAGGACACTCTGCAGGCACAGCCCTCCCCTCCTGCGCAAGCACCGTCCTCCCACACTTCTTGGTCAGCTCAAGAGGGCTCCCTCCTAGCACCATCCCCACACTGTCACACAGTCCTAGCAAAAGCCTCCCATCAGTGGTCCTGCTGGCTACACGTGAGTCTTTGCTCAGGCAGAGTAGGCTGAGCAGTTTACACTAAAAGGAGCTGAGAACATGGGGGGCTGATAGCCCTGCACAAGTCCATGGGTTCTTGCTTTAGTGATACTAGAAATTAAAGCAACAATGTGTGTTTACAGGCAAAAGAAAGAGAAAATAAAGTGGAATGCAGGTCTGACAAAGATCAACTGGTCCCCTAACAAAGAAAAGTAAGCAAGGATACAAAAAAGGCTTCAGTTTGAGAAACTAATGGGCACAGGTCTGACAAGGTGGATTAGATTGGCCCCTTAGTGAAGCAAAGGTACGGGATGGCAGGGTCCCTGTGGGCTGGAGGTCAGTCAATCATGATCTCAGTCCTGGTTTTGCAGCTCCTGAGGAATCCTCAAGACTTGAGAGGTGATTTGGCTCCAATAAGATGAATCCTCATGGCTTGAAGGGCAATTCAGTCATGTAGGACTCTGCTAAAATCCGAGGTGACCACAGGTTTACAGCAATGGAGATTCTGGGCCTAGCTGAAAGCCCCCTACAAGCCTCTTATCCTGGTGTTCTGTCTTGAAAGATAATGAAGTGGGCTGGGTAAATTTGGAACTAACCTCATTCACCAGCTTCTGCATGTCAAGAGCACAGGAATCCGTCATATCTTTGTCCATACAAACCAAATCATCCTGGACCCTCTTCCTTGTTGCAATTACTGTTACTTATATAAAACTAATTATCCTTATCACCTTAACACTGTGTCTGGCTTTGTTGATCCTTGACCCTATCCATGCGTGTGCCTCCAGCGTTTGCCCATCACACCAGTAGCTGGTTCCCAGTCTCCCAGTCAGGGTGCTCAGGCTGTGACTGCAGAAACAGCCCACCTAGTCTTCAGCACCCTCAGATGCCTAGCTGAGGGTGGTAGCTACATGTGTTCCAGTTAATTTTTTTTTTTTTTTTTTTTGGTGGAACTGGAGATTGAACTCAGGCCCTTGCACTTGCCAGACAAGTGCTTATTCTAGTGAGCCATCTCCCCGGCCCCCCAGTTAAATTTTTCTACGTCTAAGAAATGTTTCTGTAGGCCACACTCCCAAGCAAGACCTATGCCCCTTTCCCCTGAGCCAAAGGTTTTAGTTCCCCTACAGCTCCACGATTCACTTTCAGCAACATGCAAGAGGCAGCAGATGTTGCTGACAGGTATTATGCTGAGTTCTTGCAATCCCAGAAGTCCTCGCAATCCCAGGTTGCTGGTACACAGGGCGGTAATGAAGAGCCAACAATGCCTGCATCTAGTGGAAGGCCAGTGATACCCAATTAGAGAAGGAATAAGTAACCAAAAGCCAGGGTATATGAGCGTGGCCTTTTGCTCTCAATACTGCAAAACAGAAAATAATCTAAGCCTACTGCATAAATCCCACAAGGGACTTCCATCTGCTTTCCTCCAATTTACCACCTCACTAAACTATTTCATTTTCCAGTGATTCCAACAGATTGAAATTTCTTCCTTTAATTCAAATCGACATCCTTGCACTATCTCCCCGTCCATCCTGACCCAGTTCTCGGCATGCAAGCAATACAGTGTCAGGTCCTTAGGCCCAGGGAAGTTAAAAACTGGTTCTGGAAAATGCCATCGAAAAAGCACTCTTTTGAAACCAGAAAACCTGAATCAGTTGGTCCCCGGCTTGAGCGGCGTCAGAGCCGCCTGGAAGGCTGTCAACCCCTGTGTGTCGCCGTCAGTGGCCTGGGAAGGGACCTGCGCCCTTGCCTCTAACCAGCTGGAGGTGCGGACGCGGAGGGAGGGACCACACTTTGGGAACCACCGGTCCAGACTCTGAAGAAAGTCGTGAACCAGTATTTACAGGTGCAGTATAAATATCCTGCAATGCGTGTGACCGTCTGTATATCAAAAGGGCAGCAATAAAATCGTACAGCGGGCACGCCCATACGGCCGGGAAACTAAGGCGGCTGTGCCTTGCGGGTCGCCGGCGGTGCCGCAACCTCAGCGTGCAGTGCCAGGCTGGGCCACGTAACACAGCAGGAGTTTTGCCTTTTCTCCGTGTGTAGCTGCTTACGGGAAAACAATACGGGACGAGGCCGACTTTGTTGCAAGTTGACAGCACAGACGGTCAGGCGGGCGACCACTTCCGCCAGAGCGCAGCTCCACCAGCGCAGTTGTGGGCGGGGCCGGGGCGGGGGCGGGGCGGGGCGGGGCGGGGCCAGCGCCGGAGTCCTTCCCAGGCTCTGCGGGGGCGCGGAGGTGGCTGCAGGGACCTGGGGTAGGACTGCGCACGCGCGGCAGCGCCCCAGCGCCCACGATTCCCGGAAGTGGCTTGTCCGCAAGTCCCAATTCTCTCGGACGACCGGGAGGGTCTGTGCTTCCTTCTTGTCCACCGTCTAAGTCCAACGGCTTTGTTTAGAGCGGAATGAGTACAGCAGGTTAGTATTGTAGATGGAAAGGTTTTACGAGGTTTTAGTCAGTGTAAATTAAAATTTAAAAAGTAACTGCCGAAACCCGGGATCGAACCAGGGACCTTTAGATCTTCAGTCTAACGCTCTCCCAACTGAGCTATTTCGGCTGTTCCTGTATGGCTTTTTTACTAAGCTCTTCATGAACCTTTCACGTCCAACTGTCCCACGTCTTTCCAAAGCTATCTTTTGCTGCATTAAAAGCAGCGCTCCTTCCAGCCGGCGAGCCATGCGCAGCTCTCGCTTTGCCTAAACTTGAGCCTGGCGCCGCGCGGCCGAGCCCAGGCTACGGCGGTTTCTGCAGCTGCGTCCGCGCGCGGGCAGAGTTGGGCAAACCACCGAGCGAGAACTGGCCGGCCGGGCGCTTTGAGGTCTGCAGCTTTCTGGGCGCTGGAATCCAGAAAAATGCCCACTTTAATTACCAGTCCTTTGCGCGGAGCCGTGGCGAAGGCTCCGGCAGCTCTCGAAGCACGCTTGCTCGATGGCAATTCCATGTAGTACCCGAGTCGCGACTGCGTGCAAACTAGCACGGACACCCTACAGCTCCCGACATTCCTATTTTTTCGTTACTTTTCTATTAAATTGTACTTATTTCAAGGTAAGGATTTTTCTCTTAGCGACCTTCCAGCCGGTTCATTAGAGTTTTGCGCTAAGTGGTAAATTTGCAGACAGTTTAGATGGACGGATGGACGGAGATGTGAAAGAGAAAGGAAAAAAATCAGAGGTGGCTGCAACCTCTGTTGTCACCACCAAGCCTTCTAAAGAGTCTCGGAGTTTCTGGGTTGTGCCAAAGCCGAATAACCGAAAGAGTCTTAGTTTAAAAGAGGTCATTGCCTAAGCAGAGAAAAGAAACCAAAGATATACTTGCAGCTGGAGAATTCTGCAGACTTGGAGTGGGGAAGGTTTGGGGCCACTGGAACTTTGTGTCATAAATTGAAAAAGGAAGTAGGAAAAAAAATTTCTTCAAGTTTTCTTGTGTGATCTGAACGTTTCTCCCTTTCCCATGCTCCCCAAACTGCAGGAAAGACTGGCATTATTCTCACTGATTCTTTAGGCTACCAACAGGCTGTTCTCTGCTGTAACTTGCTGCTTGGATTGAACCATGCTGTAGCTGAGCTTCTTACGTTTCACAAAAGTTGTGTCTATGGGTTAGAATGTAACCTAGGAAACCTCCTCCAAAACACACAAGAAGTAAGACAGCGTTAACATACCGTACATGCAATCCAAGGCCCAGGGTTGGTGTCTGCCATGGTTGGTCTGCTAGTCCTATCATCAAACCAGTAGCTTCATGTGTTGTCAACTGGCAAACTCAAACTGGGGTGACTGAAGAGAGCAGCAGATAATTTTTTTTCTATGGAATCTGAGGTGTGGATAGGGAGAAGAAAAGGTCTGAGACTATATGGAGAAACAGACGTGAGAAAGAAAAGCACAAACAATAAACATCTTGTTTCACAATTTAATGTGGTAAAGCCCTGTGACACATTATGTGTTAATAGATTCTACTGTGTAAGAGGGAATCTTCAGTGGAGCAGAGCTTGCCTCGAGAAGGTGCAGGAGTTGTGCGCACACATCTTGATTTGCCCAGGACAATTCCCAGAATCCCACACGGTAGTATCCTTTCTCTATTCAAAGTTGAAAATGTCCTGGAATGAATGACTGAAAAATACTATGAGAGCTTTGTTCTACAGAATAGACATTAACATTAAACAAATATTTGCCGTTGCTATTTTAAAAGGAAACTGAAAGTTTCTGGGACTTGGTGCCATGTTTCCTGGGTTACCATAAGAAATACTTACATACATCAACTTAATAAAAGAAATGGGTTATCTCTTCTCTCAGTTCTGGATGTTTCGGTCCTTGGTTGGTTGGGTTCATTGCTTTGGACCTGTCATAGCACAGTATGGCAGAGGCCTTGCTGGAAAATGTACATTCTCATCTGACCAAGAGAAAAAAAGAAAAAGGAAGTGGAGGTTCTATTATTGAAGATAATGGTGGAAGATCTTCATTAAGGCCCTGTGTTAAAATTCTCCACGTTCTAATAGCTCCCCTCTGGAGAACAAATCTTTAACACACACAAGTCCATTGGGAGATGTTTCAGACACAAATTAACTGCAGCAGCTCTTAAACTGTGAGCCAAGGACCCCTGCTTGCTGCAGGGAATTCACAGGATTGCTCCAGAATATGTTGTATTTTAGCAAGGAAACAGCATCCTCCACATCCCTAGAACTCAGTACAAACTCCCAGATAGTCCACAGTGTCAGCAGTAAATTATTGTACATTTGTTTCAGCAAGGCCATCTCTGCAAAGCTAGATTTGGACAGTTGTGAGCAAGTTCCTATGAAAATCAGTGGGGAATAGGATGCTTGGACTGAAGTTTCCAGTCTTCTTCCTTAAGAAACTGTGAAATTGGCTTAGGAGACTATATATGACCCAAGGTGCACACATCCCACAGATGAGTAATTGTGGCTGTTTGAGAATTAAATGAAAATATAACTTTTCTTTCTATTTATGGGTATACTTTTTCCAAGGGGCTGCAAAAATGTTGGACATAAATACTTATTAAGTCGTGGGCCTGAGTACCTAATAAAAGGAACTGTTGGGTATTTCTTTTGGCCTGGGGGAAAAATTACAGAGATGTTAAGAGTTTGTGAGCAAAGAAAGTTTGGGAATAGAAATTGTAACTGAGTTTGGGGGAAAAAACTGCTATATAGCAAGATCACAGAGGCAAGAAGAACCATCAAAGAGTGGGGGAGACCCAGTGTGGCGGGCCATGAGATGCATACACATCTGAGCGAGAAAGGTCTGATGATGAATGTTGTAGCTTGTGTCTAATTGTCCCCACAAAGCCTCATGCAGTCATGGGACAAGGACTTCTAGGGTTTGAAATTAATTCATGATCAAGGCTAGGATTATGGATTTTAATACTGCTGAAATTATGAGTGTGAGTACTACACTCAGCCTGGGGCAGATGCCTGAATGCAATTTAAGGATGTCAGACTTCCTCTTTGTTGCCACTGTTGCTGCTACTCCTGCCTTTTGCTCTTGCTCTTTGCCACTGCCCCAAACTACTGCTCTCTGCCATGTGCCTCCTTGTCTTGGAGCCAGCCAGGTATGGGCTGAAACCTCCATTAACTGTGAGCTAAATAAACCTTTCCTTCCTTCATTTTGAGTGTTGGGTATTTATCCCAGCAACAAGAGAAGAGTAACTGAAACAATAGAGAAGTTGGTGTTCAAAGCACAGATAAGGAGATTAAAGAAGACTCTAGGTTGAAAAACTTTCCTTGGGCTGCAGTCCTATCTTCCCAGTTAGTGCAAGAATTTTGGCCAACTCCTATCTAATTACCTGTAGCTATAAAATTAATTATGAGAACTAGCAGATCTAAGAATAATAAAACTAAAGAAAGTATGTTGTATATAGTTATTACATCTAGTATTTTCTTTGTATCAAATTGAGCTCAGGGCTTCACACTGAGCTATATCCTCAGGTCTCTATCTCTCTTTTTTCCCCTCCCACCCTTTTTCCTCACCCCACCCACACACTCCCTTTCTCTCCCTTCCTCTCTCTTTCTGTCCAAGGCTGGGCTCAAACTTTCAGTCATATGCCTCAGCCTCCCAAAGTGCCAGGATTAGCATGCTTATAAATTTTGAGCTGCTATAAATTGATAATCTGTCCTTAACTTTGCTTTTGAAATGCCACAGAAGAATTAAAAGCATTCACTTTTTGTTTTTCTCTTAATCCATATTTCTCAAAAGGGTTAAAAAGATGATGGGGTATATGAAAAGGACAGGGTAAACAGTCTGAAGAGTCTCTAATAGTGTACTAATAGTTTGTTAGCAAACCCAAACAGAGACAATCTGAGAATCATGATAAATGAAGGGAGCAGTAGAATGAATAAAATAAAAATCCATCCGTACAATAATTGGGCATGGGGAGTGCAGAAAGGGGTGAGTGAAGTATGTTGGGTGATTCATGTGGAGAGCGTGATAACCCTGGAAATCATCCTTTTCCAAGCATCGTGGTAAAGACTGTTTTAATCAAGAATTGTCAGTGGATGTTGAGTCTAGAGAGAGACTGATAGGTGAGGCCATCTGTGCCCGGCTCCAAAATGTCTCTCTAAAGTTTGCTAAAGGACAGCTATAGGGGCTGGGGAGATGGCTCAGTAGAATAAGCGCTTCCCTGGCAAGCTCAAGGGCCTGAATTCAATCCCTGGTTCAAAAAAAAAAAAAAAAAAAAGACAGCTATAGACTGTGAATTCAGGATCCAAACAATGCCTTCATTTGTTTATTTTTATTTTTTTATTAATTTTATTGAGAAACAAATAGCAATGAGAGTTTCAAAACAGGTTAGTAGGACAGTTTCAATGATTAATACGTTGCATATTGTTGTCTTCATAGTAGTTATTCATAGTACAAGATGCAGACATGATATCCTGTCCAAACAGTATTAGTACAAATCTTTCTTCTCATTGAATTAAGAGAAAGTAGCTGTATATCTATTCTTACTATTTTGTATATACAGATACAAAGTGGTCTTTCATTTATGTCCCCCTGTTTTGTTTAGTTTTGTCAGAGATGGGTACTCCATTGCCATTTAAATATTGTAGGTGTGTGAATTCAGCAAAATAATCCAATATAGTCCAGTAGTCCATAAGAGTAGTGGGTTATCCGCATAACTGGCAATGTCAGAAGTTGTTGACTTGAGGCTTTTAAACTCAGCATATTAATATGGCTTTACTTTTTATACCTTGTTTTTATACTTTTCTGTTGGATGGTTAAGATGAAGATAAAGCAAGACCTATATAACAAATGCAGCTTTTCTATCTGGCAACATCAGTCAAATGCTCTCAGGATTTACCCTGAAACTCTGTACTGCAGTTTGTAGATACTTTGTCAGTGTCAGCCATGTGGATGAGTCATAGCCATGCTTGACCAATTTGTTCTCTGTGAAAGCCTAAAAGAATATTTTCGCTCTAGATGACTCTCCTTGGAAGGTCTTGATTTAATCATCAAAATTAACATCACCCATGAAGAACATTCTGCCTCCACGGGCTCCTAATGTGGCAGCTGGCGAGGACCCAGTACACTTACGTCATATCCAGCCCGCAGTGCACAACCTCAATTTAGCCAAAAGGAATCATCAAACAGACCTAAATAAAAGTTATTTTTATAACTAACCTTTGCTCTTTAAAACTGTTGGATTCCTGAAAGCAAAAAAGCTAAGGACCTTTTTCCTTTGTTTGGGATACCAAAGAAACATGACTACCGAGTTCAGTTTGGCATCTTGGACAAGTACCTACTCTGAACAGCAAACGTTATTAGGGAAACAGATGAAACTAGAGTGTGAGATGTAGATTAGGTAGTATTGTTTCACTGTTAGGCTTTCTGGCATTGACCACTATAATTAGGTAAGGAAATATCCTTGTTTTTAGGAAATACAGATGAATGAATGATAATGAATGAAATGTGTGTATATTATATGCATAAACATACAAACAGAGAATATGAAAAAGTAAATAGGGGAAAACATTGAAAGATGGCAAATCCGAGTAAAAGATTCATGGAACTTCTCTGTGTCGTTTTGTAACTTTTTTCTAACAACCTACAACTCAGTCTTTGAAAACACAACTGCAGATATTTTGGCTGTTTTCTAAAGCCAAGGCAGTTTCATTTAGAATCATCTTAGCAATGCTAAAGATAGAAGAAAACTATCAAATGCTCTCAGGATTTACCCTGAAACTCTGTACTGCAGTTTGTAGATACTTTGTCAGGTTGTATTTAGCCTGATCCTAGATCTTGCATGTCAGGAAGCTGAGGCCCGAGAGTGTGACGTATGTGCTGTGTCCCTGCACTAGTCTGATCAAGGTGTCTGCCAGATTGGGACACCACAGACTGGGTGGTGTGCACAGCAGCTTGCAGTTTGCAGGCTGAGAAATCTCTGCATGAGGAGGCTACTAGCTGGAATGTTGGAGTGAACTTTCTTCCTACCTTGTGCACATAGGAGGAGGACGACCTCGCCTTACAAGCCACCCATCCTCGGCTCACAGCTGTGTACCTCCTACAAGTCCTATCTCCAAATACAGTCGCATTGGGCCAGGGAGGTGGCTCAGTGGAATAAGTGCTTGCCTGACAAGCACAAGAGCCTGAGTTCAATCCCCAGTTCCACAAAAAAAAAAAAAAAAAAAAGCAAATGCAGTCGCATTGAGGATTACGACTTCAACATACAAATCGGGGCAGAGGGACACAATTCAGTCCTTAATAGTTAAACAATTTGGTCCCGAACTGACTGCTGACCCATAAATCCAGCCTTGTAGGCACCAGGAACCACTTTCATGGAAGACATTTTCGCAGACTACCGGTGGGGATGATGATTCGAAGGAGCAGAGCAGGCCAGACCTCTCATAGGCGCAGTTCACAGTAGGGTCTGCGCTCCTATGAGAACCTTGGCGGCTGCTGATGTAGCTGAGGCAGAGCTCAGACAGCAATCTGAGGTACAGAGAGTGGGTGAGAGTGCAAGTGAGGCTCTGCTGGCCTCCCGCCGCTCACCTCCAGCGGTACCACCCTGTTCCTAACAGGCAGTGATACTGTTCTGTGGCCCAGGGCTTGGAGATGCCTGCCATGAAGGGTATTCCTTACCTTGTATCAAACGCTCCCACTTTTTTTTTTTTTTTTTTCACACAGAGTCTGTTCCATTACTAATTGGCATAAGAGTCTAGATCTAAAACTGGAATATGGAGCTGGGGTTCACCCTTGCATAAATGTATTTTTTGCAAGACTGCATTTTGAAGTTTTCTGCATTTTTTTATATGTAAGACTATGCATTTTGAAGTCTTTTGCCTGATATAAAGTGATTTCTCCAAAATTATATATTAAAAATTATAACTTAGGGGAGAAGTGATTTAAAAAACAAAAAGTTAATAGATTGAAAATATCAGTGTGCTGAATTGATCTAAAAGACATTAATTTACTTAAAACCATTAAACTACAAGTCGATGAAGACTATGTTGTTTCTGGGTTTTGTTGAATCACACACATCAATATAAAGCCTCTGGGTACACTTACCAGGCCAGAAACAATTAAGTGAATTACATTTAAGAACAACCTACCAAGTTTTTATGTGTTCTAATCCAGCCCTCCCACATCCATCCAGCAAATGCCCTGCTAGCCGTGTGCATTTTGCACAATGCCCTGAGGGCCAGAATACTGGGACTGCAAAACCGGAGTTGTAGAGGCTTGGGTGCTCTTTAAATACCTCTTAGTTAATTGCTTGCCTCTGCCTTTTGATGGGTTGGCCAATCTCCAGCTGTGCTCCTGCCCTCCCCCAGTGATTAAAGGTAAATCCTTCACCCAAAGAAGTAAGATGAAGTAAACTTAACCCAGGACTTTCTTAAATCCCTTGATATTTTTTTTTTTTTAATGGCAGAAACAATCTGTAAATCAATTTTCTCTTTTTCTCCAGAGGAGATGTACAAGATAACATTCAAGGCCTGGAGACTCAGAGAGACCAGGATACAGAAGTATTGGTGTCTTCTAGCCATTGCCCTTTCAAACTCCCAGGTGCTTTACTTTCTTAACTTTCTTGGGATTTGCAGTGCTCCAGATTATTTAAAACTGAAGACTTCAGTACAGCTGCAGCTAAAAGAAGCCCTTCTGAGCTTATACTGTCTGACTAAAGCCACCTCCATCATTTCTAGACGAGACCTGAACACCCATCAAGTTTTGATATCCACAAGTGTCCGGGAGTCCCTCCCTCTGGGATAGCGAAGGACGCCTGTGTTCAGTTTTGAGGCAAATGATCTTGGGGACCTCATTTAGTGCGTAGTCTTGCTACTTAAAGTGACACATCCTTTAAACACAGGAAGAACCATTACACAACTTTGCCCTGAGTATCCTGAAGCCTAAGTGATTTCATTTAAAAGTCTGAGGCTGCCAGGGAGATAGCTCAGTGGCATAAGCACCTGTCTGGCAAGCACAAGGTTCTGAGTTTGATCTCCAATAAAAAAAAAAAGGCTGAGCCCAAACTAGTAGGAATCATTCATGCTGCAGTGTAAATAGAAAGCCTTTCAGCCTGCCTTCACGGGCTGCACAACGTCGCTTCTTGCTATACTTACGTCCTTCACTGTCCCTCACAGACCTGTATCTTAAAGGTTTGGTCTCCAAGGTGGTGCTATTGGGAAGTAGCAGAGCTTTAAGGGGATGAGGTCTAGTAGAAGAAGTCGGGTCACTGGAGGCTGCCCTTGAAAGGGTATCAGGACACTAGTCCCCTCCGCTCTCTCGCTTCCTGGTCCCCCTGCAGAGCAGCTCTCTTTGTCACCTGCTCCTCCATTATTTACTGTCTGATCACCAGCTTGGAAGCAACAGGGCCAATGGACCATGGACTTAAATCTCCAAAACTATTAGCCAGAATAAACCTTCTCTCCTTCTGATTATGCCTGGCATGTTCTCACAAGAATGGAAAGCTGACTAATACACCTAGAAAGGATTCTTGCTAAGAGTGACCTGAAGCCACTGAAGTCTCTTAAGAAGACAAAATTTCCAGTCTGTATGAAATTCAGAAATGGAGGAACAAGATAGATGGCACTATGAAGAAATGACTAGATACACTAGATAATGACACATTCTTGAAGAGCTCTGGCTCCTTGTTTTCCAAATCAATGTCTTAGGAAAAAATAAGAACATTAAAAACACAGAGAGACAGGTTTATATTTATCAGACTAAAACGACATTACCAGTGGTGATGTGTGGAGCTTTACTGTGAAGGAAAAGAGGCTATAAACAAAAGACTTTGGAGGGAAATGAGGGGAATTTGCATGTGTCTATCAGACAGAAGGAAATGGGAAATGGCTTAATTTTCTTAAGTATGAGAATAATATTGCCATTTTGTAGAATACTATTGTTTTCAGATTTGTGCCAAATAAAAAGTATCATAATGTCAACAACTTTCAGATATCTCAAACACACACATAAGGAGAAAAATCAAAATAGCAATATGTGAGTATTGTTAGATCAAGGTGGAATGTGATCTCTCAATATTACTGTTTTAAATATTTCACAATGAAATTTTGAGTGATAACAAATGGCTTTATCTCACAGACCCTAGAAATTTCTGGATTTTGATCCTATTTTTCACTAAGGACAGGGAGTTTGTTCCTTATTAATGGAATTTTATTTATTTATTTATTTATTTATTTGTTTATACCAGGGAGCAAACTCAGAATTTTGCCAGGCAGGCATGTAAGCCACTGAACTGTCTTTGCTGCCCTTATTAATGGAATTTTAAGCATGAGGAAATGTCTAGCTATATCTTATGAGGGAGGTTCTTTCCAAAATCCAGTCTTAGCCCTTTTAGGGCTATAGCTTGTCCTATACACACCAAGACGTATTTTTGGGATCCTCAAACCAGAATATGTGGTCTGATAAAGCATTTTTTTTCCTCAGGTTCTACTTTTCCTTACAAAAGATTTTCTTTTGTAAGAAAATCTTACAAAAGATAAGAGTAAAAACATGTAATATGTTTCTGTTTAATATATAACAAATCATTTTTATTGAAAAATAGCATAATTAAATCAAATTATACTGTTTCAAGGATTTGTAATACAGTTTCCACACCTTGTAGGCAGTTCCAGTGTGAATGGCAGCACACTCTTTAGCTTCACAAGGTCAATTTAATAATCTATCATAACATACGCTGAGGATAAAAATTGTCTTCTTTGTCTTTTGTTCTTAACTTTTAATTTCCTTTTTGAATCAAGCTTTCAGTTTTGACCTTCATATTTACTAAGGAAAATCAGATTGTGGTAATTAGAATATTGCCATAATGTCATCTAAAACTGTGGTCTAATTAGTCTTTTAACTTATACAACCATGATTCCAACTCCTGAGAATTTTAAACTGATTTAATTTGAGCAATATAGTATACTGTTCTTTTTTATAATAACTAAAATTATCTTCAGAATAAGTTAGCTACTATACTTATATAAAATGTTATAAGGACAAAAAGAAAATCCTCAAAACAACAGATTAATTTGAGGGAAATGTGCATTTCCTAAATATTAAGACTTATACTTTTTATTTGACATATAGTATACAAATAGCTAAAGTGGATATTTTTCTCTGTTTTTTTTTGTTTGTTTTGCAAAAATATCTGCTTTATATTATAGGATTTTTCCCTTTTTAACCCTAAGTTCATTGGGATTTGTGTTTGTTTCGTTTTTAAATGAAAAGGGCAAAGTTCCAGTACCTTTGAATTAAACCTTTAGAATATTTGGAAAATAGGAAGATGTTCCTCAAGGGTTTATTTAGCCTAATTCATTTAATATTTAATATCTCTGTAATTTTTTCTAGCATCTTAACCCAGGAATGTGTTTTTTTCCTCCTTTCCAATTACAGTAGTCAATTCACACAACTGTCTTCATTAAGAGAGCAATGTTTTCATCCTAGTCAGTAGATGAAGGGACTGAGCGGCGTGCAGGATTGTTAGCACACACTGAGCTGGAGGCCTTCCCAGTAAGAACCAAAATTAGAACTGCTCCTCTGGCTCCTGAAAATTGACTTAATTGAGTGAAGATGATAAGGAGGGTGAAAGGGGGATTTCCATTTTCTGAAGTTAATTTCGTTATTGGTGGTGGGGGCATTTGCCTTTTCGTGAGACAGAGTCCCTCTATGTTCTTCAGGCTGTCTGAGCTCACTATGTAACCTAGGCCAGCCTGGAAGTCAGAGTGAGGCTACTGCCCCAGCTTCCCGAGTGCTGGAATTTCAGGTGTGCACCCCCACACCCACTTCAATTTAGAAAAGAATGTTTACAGTGATAAAATAAAATGTTTTCCATCATTGGAAACATCCATTTTTAGCATTGTATGAATTAAAATATTGCAAGCTTAGTTATAAATATATCAATATTAGAATTGCTATTAAAATTAAGGAGTAGCTTTTTCTGTGGGAGCCGCCAGGTCCGGAGAAGCGTGACCTTCTCCTCTCCCCACCATGGCTTGTGCTTGTCCCCTGATATCTGTGTACTCCAAAAAGGGGGGTCATCTGGCAAAAATGTCACCTTGCCTGCTGTGTTCAAGGCTCCCATTCGACCAGATATTGGGAATTTTGTTCACACAAACTTGCGGAAAAACAGGAGACAGCCATATGCTGTCAGTGAACTAGCAAGTCATCAGACCAGTGCCGAGTCTTGGGGAACTGGCAGAGCGATGGCCTGAATTCCCAGAGTTCGTGGTGGTGGAACCCACCATTCCGGCCAGGGTGCCTTTGGCAGTATGTGTCAGGGAGGCCGCATGTTTGCACCAACAAAAACCTGGCACCTTTGGCACCGCAGAGAGAACACAACCAGGAAGCACTGTGCCATCTGCTCAGCCTTGCCAGAGCTGGTCATGTTCAAAGCTCATCAAATTGAGGAAATCCCTGAACTTCTTTTGGTGGTGGAAGATAAAGCTGAAGGTTACAAGAAGACTAAGGAGGCACTTTTGCTTCTGCAGAGACTTAAGGCCTGGAATGATATCAAAAAGGTCTGCGCCTCTCAGCGAATGAGGGCTGGCAAGAGCAAGATGAGAAACCGCTGTCATCCAGCACAAGGGACCTTGCATCATCTATAATGAAGACAATGGCATCATCAAGGCCTTCAGAAATATCCTGGGCATTACTCTGCTCAATGTAAACAAACTGAATATTTTGAAACTTGCTCCTGGAGGGCATGTGGGGCATTTCTGCATTTGGACTGAAAGTGCTTTCCGGAAGCTGTCTGGCACTTGGCGAAAAGCTGCTACCCTCAAGAGTCACTATAACCTGCCTATGCACTAGATGATCAGTACAGATCTGAGCAGAATCTTGAAGAGTCCAGAGCTCCAAAGAGCCCTCCGAGCACCACGCAAGAAGATCCATTGTAGAGTCCTGAAGAAGAATCCTCTGAAGGACCTGAGAATCATGCTGAAGCTGGACCCATATGCAAAGCCCATGCCTGGAGCACCATGCTTCGCCAGGCCAGGAATCACAAGATCCATACAACTAAAGCAGCTGCACGGGCAGCCAAATTGGAAGAGAAGGAGGTTGCCAGCAAGAAGCCTGCGGAAGAGAAGACAGGAAAGAAGCTGCTGGTCCCAAGAAGCCTGTGAAGAAGCCTTTGGGGAAAAAGCCTGCAGCTCCCAAGAAACCAGCAGGAAAGAAACCTGCTGAAGAAAAGAAGCCTGCTGCATAAACTCTCAAAATCACTATCCCATACAAGTACCATAAATTTGGACAGCTTATTTTGAATAAAGACCTGGTCAGAGGCAGTAAAAAAAAAAAATATTAAGGATCAGGGCTGAGGAGATAGCTCAGTAGAATAAGTGCTGGCCTGGTAAGTGCAAGGTCCTGAGTTCAATCCTTGGTTCCATAAATAAATAAATAAATGTAAAGATCAAAGAATAATTACTCATAGAGCTGTCTATTTAAAAAGCTCTTGAGCACTTGCCTGGCAAATGCAAGGTCCTGAGTTCAATCCCCAGTACTGCCAAAAAAAAAAAAAGCTCTTGGATATGGTCCTTTAATACAATGGAGTACTACTCATTCCATAAAGAAGGCTAAACTAGAGATTTTTATAAATAGATGCAACTTGAGACCATACTTATAAATGAAATAAACCAGACTCACACAGGTAAACATCATATTGTCTCCCTAATTTGAGAAGCTGATAGAGTAAATAAGATCCAAAATGTACAATAGATACAGTAAAATGGAAGGAAACTATTCAAAAGGAAAGAGAAACTGGGATGGGAGAAAGGAGAAAAGAAGGAAAGGAAAAGTATAGAGATAGATAGATAGATAGATAGATAGATAGATAGATAGATAGATAGATAGATAGATAGATATAGATATATGTTTGTATGTATAATAGTTAAGATAGCTATAGTATGAATTTCTATTAGTTCATTGAAAAGGTTTGTGTTAATATAGTTTTCGCAATTAGATGTTGATATTTGTACTCTGAGTAACTAATTTAAAGACAACAATATGCAATATATTAACCATCATTACTTTATTACTTTGTTTTAAAAGTTTTTTCTCTTTAAAATAAAAAGCTCTAAAATGAAGATTAAAAATCAGTCTTTCTGAACAACAACAGAAATCACCAAGACATAAGTGAAACTAGACACAGACAAGCTCTGTATAGACAAATGCAGTGTGTGAAGACATCAGCCCTAAGACTCAGGACATATGAGAACTTGTACTGTGACATCATGTAACTCAGTAGTGTCCCAAATTTTCTGATCAAGGAGATTATGAGGCCAAAGAGGAAAGTGATCGATGATGTAGAGTGTGCCTAAGGAGAGTCACATGGAGAGAAAACATTCTCTCAGGCTTTCACAGAGAGCACATTGGCCAAGCAATGGCTGTGACTCATCCACATGGCTGACACTGGCAAAGGATCTACAATCTGAGGTACAGGGTGTCAGGATAAATCCTGAGGGGATTTGACTGACCTTATCAGATCCAAAAGCTACAATTCTTGTTACATAGGTCTTGGTTTATCTTGGTCTTAACCATCCAGCAGAAAAGTATAAAAACAAAGTACAAGAAATAAAGCCATGGTGTTATGTTGAGCGGTAGGGGACTCAGGTCAACAACTTTTGACATTGCCAGTCATGTGGAAGACCCAATACTATATATTATGGACTACTGGACTATTTTGGAATATTTTGCTGAGTTCACACACCTATAATATTAAATGATGGAACTGAACAAAAAAAGAGGATATAGATGAATGTCCATTTTGTATCTGTGTATTCAGAATGGTTAGGATAGATATATAGCTACATTCTCTTAATTCAAGGAATAGAGGGATTTGTTCTAACAGTGTTTGTAAATAGGATATCATGTCTGCATCTTGTACAACAAACAACCACTAGGAAGGCAGTATACAATGTGTTAATTATTGAAACTATCCTACCAATTTGATTTGAAATTGTCTCATTGTTATTTATTTCTCAATGAAATTATGGAGAAGAAAAAAAAAAAGACATCAGCCTTTCTGCCTATGACATGGGTAAAGGGGAATGTGCTTATGAGGAGGAGAAAGGGGGCAAGGCAGAGAGCCTGAGACCAGTACACTGCTCCTTTACAGATGAAAAGAAATGCTAAGAGTCCAGGTCTAGGGGGGTAAAGATGATCACATCCCCAGGACCTGGAAATCTGTGGGGGTCAACACACTCATAAGTGCATAAATCGTATTAAGTAACATGTGATGGAAACACAGAAGGTAGATCCTCAACATCTGTAGACAAGGCCTACTATATGTGCATTTTCTGTTACTATAACAAAATAGCAGAGGGGGTTGGGGAGATAGCTCAGTAGAAAAAGTGCTTGCCTGGCAAGCATGAGGGCCTGAGTTCAATCCCCTATTCCATCAAAAAAGAAAAAAGGAACAACAAAATAGCAGAGGATGCATAACTTTTAATGCAGAGAACTTTATTTAGCTCACAGCTCTAGAGGCTGGCAGTCCAAGGTTAGGTGTCCTACTGTTTGGGTTCTGATGAGGGCTTTGTGGTTGGCGTGCCTCACAAGGATGCACTGTGTGCAGGAAATCACGTGGCAAGAGAGCAACCGGAGAGGGAGTCCTGGGCCACTCTTAGGGGGTTTGAGCTTTTTGTAACAATTCACTTTGTGGCTACTAACCAAGTTCCTGTTGAACTACCTTAATGGTTTCCAACGCAGAGTCATTTGTGGCCTAATTCCCCCCACTAACTTCTGCTAGGCGGTTCCACTCTCAGAGGTTAACAGCCATGTAACTTCTAAACTGGTCCTCTAGATAGCAAGCCCCGCCCACCCACTTGAGCTTCAGTCTCGCGAATTCAGCATTTTCGTTAGGTATCTCTGTTCGGATGGATATCCGCGGGACATCCAAGCTCACCACTCCACTCAGCACCACATCTCCCGAACACGGCCTGCCGTGCTCCACTCTTGAAGGCAGCATCCGGAGCATGAAATAGCGCCCAAATCCAGAAAAGCGTCTTCGTGTATTATCAATCAATTCGTTTCCTAATCTCGGGGTTCTCACACCTGCGCCGAGCACCGCCCCCGTACAGCGCCATGGTGCAGGCCCAACCAGCAGCAGCCTGATTTACTGCAACGGCTTTAGGAGCTGGATCCCCACAGGGACTCCATCTTGTCTTGCTGACATTTATCTTCCACACGGTTGCCAGAATAAGCTATCAAAAACATAATTCTGCAGTCAATAAAAATGGCAAAAAACCTCCTACCATGTAAAGACATTCATGATTTATTGTTAAGCGGAGACCTGCAAGCGCCGAAGCAGTCTGTCGATGATGACCCCTTGGCTAGTTTTTTTAAATGTGTACATATGCACCCAAAAGCAAAATAAAGAACAAAAATAGTGAACTTTCTCCCAGTGGTAGATTATGAATGGTGTCATGTCTTGGACTTAATTTTCTAAGTTTTCTCCAATAAGCACGTACAGGGGGCCTGGCCCTAGCTCAGGCCTTTAAGTGGCTGCTTCCACAAAGCTGTCAGCCTCAGGTTGCTGGAGTTCGAACCTCACACCTCTCTCGCTGGCCAAAAGTGCCCTGAAGGCATTCGAGCAACAACAACAACAACAACAACAAAAAAATCCAATAAGCACATACTGTTCTGCAATAAGAAAATTTCTTAATTCATACGTTTGACAATGTCAATTTTTGTCTTGAAATCCTGAATTGGCACCATGCTGGCAAGGTAAGGTCCCAGCACCTCACATGGCAGGCAAGGCCTCCACAGGCCCTCCAAGCCCCCCACCTCTTCTCCCGTCCCAAGGCCCACCTCGCACATCAGGGGCACCGATGGTACTAGCCCAGCCCCAGAGGTTCTGATTCTGAAGCTGTGAGCTGGGCCTTCAAGGGTGCATTTCTAAGGACCTCCCAAGTGAGGCCACTGTGGCATTGTAGGGACACCTTCGTAAAAAAAAAAAAAGTCACTGTGTTAAAAGACACATCATATGAAATTATCATTTTAATAAGTGTACAATTGAGTGGCATTAAGTACATTCATAATGTTGTGCAACTTTTATCACCCTAAACTGTGCAACTTATGTTAAACAGAAACCATACATACATTAAACAATAATTACCTTTTTCCTCTCTCTCAGTTCACCTCTGGCACACCCTGTCTCTATGAATTTGCTTTCTCATACCACATTATGTCTATATCTGGCTTATTTAGCATAATGCTTTTGCCCAGGAACCTCCCTTTATCCACACTATAGCAGGCATCAAAATGGCACATGCTGGGTGATACTTCACTGTGTGTATTTGTGGATTTAGTGTATCACTTATGTACCAAGGAGTACTTGTGTTGTTTCCCCTTTCTGGCTACTGCGAGTGACACTGTGACAAGCACCAGAGTACACAAACCTGTTTGAGTCCCTGCTTTCTTTTGGCTGCACAGCTAGAGCTGGTGCTGCTGGATCACAGGGGAGGGCTGTTTAACTTAGGGAGGAACTGTCTTCTGGGACAACTGCACCACTTGACATTGCGTCACCATCAGGGTAATCATATTTCCACCTCTTCACCAACACTTGTTACTTTTTTCTTCCCTTAATGACAGCTACCACAGGGGGTGTGAAGTGTTATTTTGAATTTTCAATTCCCTAATAAAGTCATGAGAATTGCTGTGGCAACATGATCCTTGGGACTCGATATTGCTCCAACGCTGTCTATTACAGCTTGGTGCTTGCACTCTGCCAGTCTCTGCCTGGAATCATTGTGGGCTTTTAGCTTTCTAGCTTTTGTTCACACTTCGAGATCCGGCTTAATGATCAGATCCAGAAAGTCATTTTGGATGCTGCACAGTAGGAGATCTCAAGAGTAGTCTGAGGTTCTGTACTACCCACAGCTCTGGGAGGTGTTGTTCTATGAGGGAAGAGACTAAAGCACTGGACCAAAAGCAAGTGGTTTCATTGAAAATCTGTTAGAGAGCAACGGAATCCCAAGAGCACCTCCTCACCACAGCAGCCAGATGGGCATTATGAAGGTGGCTCTGCAGGCAAGCAAGCTCTCCAGTTGGCGCTTAGCTGACAGCCTCCTGCTGCCCTGCTTCAGGATTCGCTTCTGCTGTTCCTCAGCAGCCTCTTGCCAGTGGCTGAACACAACAGGAAAGCTGGCTACCTAGGCCCAGTGTGGGCTTCTCCAACAAAGTGGACCCTCCTGCTGAATTAACTGAGCCTTTGTCCTGACTGTATCCTAGGGTGAGACTCTGCTAACCCTTCTTCCTTTCTTTTCAAGGTTGTCAGATCTGTGGTGTAGCCCGAAAATTTCTCCTACTCAACTCTACACTGGCCCTTTCTTCTCATGGTATTTCTTCCTCCTCAACTGCCAACACTGTAACTGTCTCAGGCACTGCTTTCCAGAGGCTCCAGATGGCACAGCTGGTTCCAAGAGAGACATGACAAAGGAGCTGGGATGATGGGTTTGGAACTAGGCTTCTTGCCTGGCTGATTAAAGAGAATGCCAGGGGCTGTCTTGCCGCTCCCCTAGCCAAGATGACAAGTGAAAACCACAACTGACTCTTGAAGAAGATGAATATGATGTTGAGGATCTCAAGAAAGCAGAAGCGGTCCGCTGCCCCCTACCCACACCCCCCCCCCACCATCCTGGTAGAGACTAATCTGGTCCCTGCTGACACTGGGTAGACCCTGGAGAACAACAGCAGGCATGATGCCAGTTGAATCAAGTTGCAACCCCAATGGCTATGCTCACTCTGCATCTTCTTAGCTAGGGTGTGTTACTTCTGGAACACAGTATTCACGCTTTTATTTTTTTAAGGCAGGGTCTCACTATGTAGTGCAACTTGGCTTTGAAATCACTAATATAGCCCAGGCTGGCCTTGAACTCATAGCGCTCTTCCTGCTTCAGCTTCCTGAGGGCTGGGATGACAGATGTGCGTCACCACACCCCGCTGAGGCTTCAATTTGGTCAGTGTGTACTTTTCAATCAGGACAGATCAGAAAGTAGATGCAGTCACAGTTTCATCTCGGGCTATGTGAACTGGTTGTGTTTTGCTAGGAATCTAGGATCTGAGTATGCTGCACAATGTGACTAGAATCTACCACACTGAGGGCACCATGCTGATTCAGACAGGTTTAGCAAGAGGTAGGCAGACCTCCATGCCACCCAGACAAACCTCTAAGTGTGCTCCATGAATCCCTGGAGTTGAAGTGACACCCCACCGATTGCCAGACCCTCAGTATGAACCATCACTTACTATGGTCAGTCTAGCCACTGCCACCTGTGAGCATTCAGTCTGCTGGCAATAGAGGCAAACGTCAAAGCCCTAGGACAGGACTGTTGAGAAGAGAAAACCACAGTCTTCTCAATGGCGAAATGCCTCAATTCTCACAGAAGCCACTTTCTCCACGTGGAATACGGTGTCTGTGTGGTGTTGCCATTCTGCCTGAGAGCCCTTGCTAGCACGCTGTCCTGCCAGTCTGGCTCCCTCCCTCTCTTGTCTTTAAGAGACCTCTGCATCTGTCTCTGTAGGACATTAGAGGCACTTTTCTCCTCTTTCTCTCCAGGGAGAAACTGTCTGCAGGAACTGGGGATGCCGAGGGGGATGCCGGGCACTGTGGGAGGCCGGTATGAAATGTGCCTAAAGAGTATTCAGATTTTCTAAGGATCAGGAAACCTCCGTAATAAAAATCTGCATTCTTCACAGCAGGTCACTCAATTATTTTCTCCTCAGCCCAGATCTGGTCAGTTACTTTCTCATGTCACCTTAATATAAGTAGGACAAAGATCAAAAACACAGAATTTGGTATTTAAAAATTTTTTTCTACAGCAAAATAAAAACATTATTTTAAAAGCCACATTCTACATTAAATACATTAAAATACTGACAATTTTATAAATAAAATCATTTAAAACAGTAAACACATGATAAAAATTCTCTGGTACAGGTTATCTATAGGTCAACTACTGATTTTGACAGTATAAAAATTTTGCATACTGCTTTTTAAAAAATTATTTTAATTTTTTATTTTATTTACTTGGTACAGGGTCTTGCTATACAACTCAGACTCATAGTGATCCTCCTGTCTCAGCCTCCCCAGTGCCGAGATTATAGTTGTGCATCACTACACCTGGTTTTGGTGCCCAGCACTGTGCACCTGGGGCCTACATGGCATGTGGTACTAGGGATCAAATCTGGTCCTTGAGCTTGCCAGGCAGGAGCTCAGACCATTGAGCTATCTCCCCGGCCCTTCGTGATGCTTTTAAAAAGCATTTAACTTAAATTTTACAAAATATTAAAAAGTACTAGATACGCTTCATTTTATTCCATTTGAAGCAACTACAGCACATCTGACTAACGAAGGATGGATTAGGCCATGACACTCATCACATGCTGCTTAAAAGTGAAAACTTCACATGTGCTAGGTACTCAGAAAGGTGGGAAGCTGACAGAGTTGAGCACTGCACAAGGCTGTCATCAAGCCAGAGCCCCTACCTGCCTTGGCAGAACCAGGAGATCCCTCCCTGGCTCGCCTCTAGAGAAAGCCTTCCTACGCCTTGAGAAAGTCTTCCTATACCTCCAGAGAAAGCCTTCCTATGCCCTGAGTATGCCTTGAGAAAGCCTTCCTATGCCTCAAGAAAGTCTTCCCATGCCTCTAGAGAAAGCCTTCCTACACGCTGAGAAAGCCTTCCTTCACCTCCAGCGAAAGTCTTCCTATGCCTCTAGAAAAAGCCTTCCTATGCCTCTAGAGAAAGCCTTCCTATGCCCTGAGAAAGCCTTCCTATGCTTCTGCTCTCTCATTGCCAGAGAAGCTCGTGCCAACGGGAAAACTTGGCAATATGGAAATTCCCTTATGAAAGTTCCCAAAGTTGAGGCACTGCGCAAGTAAACTTAATACAAAAAAGTTATGATCTGATTCCAAATGCAAAGAAGGCACGTCCTTTGGTCACTTGATTGCATGTTGCCTGTTGAGGTAGGAAAATTGTCTTCTTTCTCTAAAAACTGCTGATTATATACATGGTGGTTGTACTGCAAAGGGTTCTAATGCCTTTTCTGCATTCTTCCAGTTGTGAAAATTCTCTCTGTACCACTCAACTGAAAGGGAAAACAAGACAAAAATTAAAAATGAAAAACTAAAAACCAATTGACCAACATTTACTAAATGGCTGCTACACAAGAAGTCTTGCCTATTAGCTTATCAGCAGATGATTTGATTTGTAACTTAAGAAGCTAAACATCTGGTTTTGAACAATGAAGTTAGTCCAAACACATTTTGTCACCCAAAACCTGAGAATTAAAACTTAACCTTTTTTTCTATTTAAGTTCAAAAGTCCCTCAATACTGAACCTGCTATTGAAGACATTGTAATTGGAGGGAATTTAAAGTGAAGTAGTTTAAATCTTTTACACTGGTTTTAAAAGTTATTTTATAGAAAATAATGTTTTATGTAAATTTCCACTTCATTTAACATGGGAATAGTATTTGAAAGGCACAATGAGATCATGAAACCTTCCTTTTATTAATTGGTAAAATTCTTTTCTATTGCTATACTATTAGCACAGAAGCTTTTTCAGTTAAAACCAAATAGTTTTATCTTTGATTTTGCCTTCTCAATTCAAGTATTCTGTATTCAAATTTGGAAACAAGATCTCTTCTCATGAATATCCTTCTAAGTACAGTAGAGCTTTTAACACACATGTGTGGACTTTGCATATATACGCAACATTTACATTATTTAGTAGGTTTTCCTGCACATGGTCAATTTGTTTCCTGGTGACTCAGGACACCCAAAGATTATAACTGTTTATATTCACCAAATCTAAGATGCCACTGATCTTAAGACGAACCACAATTTTATGTAAGAAAATCAGAAAGAAAAAAAAAGCTGGAATAAGTTTTTATTAAGAAAAAAGCTACAACCATTGTAAAACATCAGTTTTGGGTTTTTTTCTTGTTTTTTGTGGAACCAAGGATTGGACTCAGGCCCTTGCGCTTGCCAGGGAAGCGCTTATTCCAGTGAGCCATCTCCCCAGCCCCCATCAGTGATTTTATGACATGTACCTTACAAGGGAATGAAGAAAAGTAAAAAAATATTCATTTTAGAATCAATGAATTAGGTATTTGATGAATGCAAATAAGACATAGGAAGACTGATCAGAGATCATTTTATGAAATTTAAGATGCTTAAGAAATATAGTATAGTATTGTTGAAAATGTGCTAACTGTAGTAATTTCAAAAGGGCAAATATTTCTTCACAATTTTCTGCTTAGTCTGTATAGTACTCTAAAAATGAATTACTTTTTCTTCAACTATTACTGAATTGCCCCCCAAAAATTTATAACATACTTGTTTTCTTTATTCCTTCATTCCAAGGCACTTTAGGTTTCCATCCTAAACCATGAATTTTTTCTGACTTCATTGGGTACCTCAAGTCATTGGTAGGTCTTAGAAAACAAAATATTTAAAATAATATTGTTGATACATAATAACAAATTTAAGTATTAAGAGATATTATATATGTTCATGCATCTTTACCACAGTTCATGTTTTAAAAATCAAAATTCCCCTTAATCACATGCTTAAAATAGAAACTTTATGAAGTACATGGAAAAAAAAATCATGATTTTTCAACACTCTAAACACTTGAACCTCTCTGTAGTTTATCCTTTTTAAAAACTTTATTTCAGTCACACTTCATAAGTTTAGTAGTAGCACACCTGGGGAACTTGATAACTGTTTAACAAATAAAGAAATAAATACATATAAGTATATGTAACTTGGTACTCAAATGCCAGGCCCTGGGCCAGATAACTTAAACACATCATAATTAATCCTTAAAATACTCTCCTAAGTGTGGTGTTATCATCAGCCCTATTTCACAATGGAGAGACCTCATATTTGGAAAGGGTCAGTAACATCCTAGTTTAAGTTAGGTAGCTAGTAATAATCCTAAACTTGATCAGCATGACATTTATAATTGGGGAAAAAAATACTTTACTATAGAATTCAGAAGAGATAAACTAGTTTTCAGCCAGGCCTATATAATTTATAATTTTAGAAGTACCTAAGATTTTATAACCTTTCCCCAGTGTTTTAAGTTTTAACTTGTTACTCACCTATCGTTGACATAATCAACCCAGTCTTCCATTTCGGACTCTGAAGTGGTCTCTTTTATCTGTCAAAACAGAGAAGGTTTTTGAGTCAAATTAAAAAATAAGACCAGAGGATAACAATAGGAATTAACAGCTGATTGTAGAAAGACATAAGAAACAACGGTCTCAAAGCAGAAAACAGCAAAAACACTGTAATTCCATTTAAAGCTCGAAAACAATACATATATAAACTATGAGGGAAAATGACCTGATTGCTACTCAGTTCAGCTTCCTCTCAGCCTTAACTTTATAAAGTGAGGTTTCCCTAAAACATGTACACTCATAATTATTTTATTTGGCACTGTGTTTTGATTCTAAGCATACAATTTTGTCTTTGTGAAACTAAGCTGTGTCTTTCAACTAGGGCATGCCCCAGTGGTGGCAAACCTACAGCACATGTGTTTTCTTTTAAGACAAAAGAAGGTATGAGTATGAGTTACTTGTTCAAACTGAAACCTCAGTACTAAGGTTTAATTGCAGTGTTGGTACTTTGGGATAAATACATGGATTTGGGGTTGCAATTTGGACAGTCGTCTCTAAATGGCTTAGCACCACTGGTATCTATAAATTAATGAATTGTTTTTGTTTCTTTTCCTGAAAAGCTGTTACCAAAGGAGTGATACAACTTCAAATGACACATATTGTACACACAATAATGAATTACATTTTACATTTGCTCTCTTTTAAACTGTAAACTATTGACACTGTCACTTAATTTAGTGACAACTATATAAATACTATTTTTTTCAACAGATACATTACCAGTTGTATTAGTTCTTTGGCAAGCTGGACAATTGACATTTCAAAATTGGTTCCGATGTTATAAATTTCACCTGGTTTTCCTTTTTTGAGGACAGTGAGAAATGCTTCTACGACATCAGCGGCATAAAGGAAATTTCTTGTTTGAAGCCCTGATCCATGAATGCAGCTAAACAGATTAAATGAAATGAAATCATAAAGTGTACAAAAGCTTTCCCACACCAAAATAAATCAATGGCTGGGTACAGTTCCAGAGAACGCAGTTCCCACAGGGAGCCTAGAAACCTTTTATTGAAGACACAAATTCTCACAGCTTTCCTTAGCTTTACCCTTAGTTTGTAAATGATGTCTAAACCTCCTACAGATATTCCATAAGAGAATGGCAAACACAAAACCCTGTGAAATACTTATCAACTTGATACCATAAATTCATTTTGAAAAAAATCTCATTCTATGAATTAAATGTATCATTTGAAAAAGTAAAATTATATAAAGATGAAAGTAAAATTATGTATAAAACTTTAATACTACTACTCCAAGTTCTATGATAGACCATTGAACTGAAATCTTCTTAGTAAATTATAAAGATGAGATAAATTACAGATTTTAAATAGCCTCAAAAGCGATTATATTTCATGGAGAAAGGATTCTTAAATTTGATAAGACATTCAAGGCTTCCAACACAAAGACTATGATTCAAGAAAGATGTTATCAAACATGATCAATATACCAGAAAAGCATAGGGGAACAAAGGTCAATAATAACATACCATTTCCTGTTGTGTTGTAGTAAAGATATAAATTTTGGAATAACCTAAAAGAATATTCAAATATCATTTCAGACTTTGGAAATTCATTCATTAATATGAACCTAAACTATTTAAGAAACACATATGGATAAATTCTAATTCTTCTTACCTGGAATTCATGAAAAATAACCTTATATTTAATAAGCTAAAAAAACAACTAGATAAGTTTGTTGTTTCATAAAAACCAGTTATCTAAAATAAAAGAACGTTAACAGTGGAAAAATGAAAAGAAAATATTCATGGACAGTTTGTGGTTGTCAAAGTTCAGCTCAGTGTTGATTTCTTAAGGGCAGGAATGACACCATATATACAAGCATTCACTCAAAAAGTGCTTGTGTAACTTAGAAAATGTAAATTCTAGTGCTCTTGAATTCAAAGAAAACTTCTGTTAAATGAGGCGAGAAAGAAATTACTAAGTTTATGTTAAACTTCATAAGGCTATTTCAGAAATGAAGCGCTGTGGGTATTAATGCCACACACCAAACAAATGAGAGCAAACAGCTTACCAGCTGTGGGAAAACCCAGTCTCCAGATTTAGGCTGAGCAGGTAACAGATATGAAAATCCAGCCAGTTATACATTTGCAGCTATGGAACTGTGTTTCTTTATTCTCTACTTATATTATGTGTGAAAAACATTCACGCTCACAAAACCAAAGATGAAGTAGGAAGTTGTTAGCAAGCTGACACTACGACCCCCTCATTGCATTATCACCTAACCAGCTCTTCACTTCTGTGCATCGGTCTGTCTGCAAGCTAGAGTCTAACCTGCAGCGTGGCTGCAGGGGTCAATACTCTAGTGCTTTAGAGGCCTAGAAGGCTCAAGCATTTTCACATATAGCATTCCACTAGATCCTCAAAATCCCTTCTGAGTATTTTCATTATCTCCCAACTTTAAGACAAGTTCAAAGTCTTGTCAGCTGGTGAGCATCGAGTTGAAACTTAAACTCAAGTCCAATGAGATTTGCTTAGGTCCTCCTCAGAATACGTGATTGTGCATAATTACTACACACATTTCTTTACACAAATAACTTATGAGATTGTCTTAAAAAACAACAAGTTCCAAGCACTAAAAAAAAGCCTCTATGAATTCAGAAGTAAAATTTACCTTTTCTGGATACTGATGTGGCCCATAAACATTGCTGCTTCTTGTGATGACAACTGGAAACTTAAAAAGAGTATTCAACATTCAGGGAATGGAGAACGCCAACACTAACGATTACATTAAGAACATGCAGTTTTAAAATATAGCTGCCTTTACCTAAATAATTCCACACATCTAAGGACAGAGTGGAAAGACCTTTTGTATGCAAAGTTTCTAAAAAGACAGAAGAGGCCGGGGTTCAGATAAAGGCAGATGATCCAAAAGGAAGAAGGGGACTGCTCCCTGTACTGAGCAAAAGGAAGAGTGAATGCACGTGGAGGCTGAGCCCTCAGCGCACAGTGCTGGGGACCTTTCCGCCTGCTCATTTCAAGACCACCTCTAACCTCTTCATTTTGATTAGAGGTGAACTTCAAGTCAGCTCTCTCGGTTGTAACCACTCGTACAAGGACCAGTGCCACCGCATCATTAAAGGTAAAGAATCTTGAGGAATTCCTTGACTTGACTTTCTGACTTGTCCCTAATAACTCAAAAGATCAGCAGGACACCAAGTTGGTGATTGAGCTGACTCCTATTGGGTAAGGCTTCTGCAGCGACACTGCCACAGCTCCCATGGCCACGTCTACCTCTCAGTCCTGAGGAGCCAAGAGAGCCTGCCATGCAGAGAGAAGCACATGGCAGGAGGGGAGGTCCTCCCTGTGTTGCTCTCCTCAGAGGATTCCAACAGGGCTTTTCACTGTAGCCACAAAACTCTACCCATAACTGAAACAGGAAAAAAGTATATATTCCAATATTCCTTTATGATGAACACAAAGAGCTTAAATTCTTTGTTGTCCAAATGTAGCAGAAAATGGCACACTTCAGTTGCCCAGGTAACAGCTTTTGTTACAGCTCCTGGTACTACTGTCTCCTAGAAATGGCCGGTCACTGTGATGCATAGCTGGTCACCAGGGTGCACAGCGTAAGAACCAATCAACGACAGCCAAATACACTGCTTCCGTACTTCCTGCTTGCTTATTCCTCGAAAGGCCCAAACTACCAAGCATTCAGGCTTGATATTTTGGAAACGATCCCAATCAGTGCCCTTGACATAAAGTAAATCTGCCACCAAATCCTGGGGGCCATTTTGGTGTTTCTGCTTACTACTGTACACACAATGTAATAAATCAGTACTTAAATTTATCAATATTTAACTTTTCTCACACTGCACCTTTTATCCTAAAAATGAAATTCTACTAAAGCTGATTTAGAATTTAACACTTCAGTAGAAGGTAAAAGATTCAAGAGTTTCGAAAATCAGTTTGTACCTTGTACCGTTCCCAGTAGGACTGTACAAAACATTCCGCAGCTGCTTTAGATGACGCATAAGGATTTGTAGGTTGTTTGGGGGATGATTCATCAAATTCCTAATTGTAGAAAGACATATGTGAAAAGTAAGTACTATATATGTTTTCTAAGGAGAAACCATATTACAAATTTACATGCCAATCACTACATTTAAAGAAAGACATTATTGGAACCGTGTACGTGCCTGGCATTTTCCCAGTTGCCACTGCTAAGGTTTTTTTTAATGTTCATAAAAACCCCATAAGGCAGAAGAGACAGCAAACACAAATGTCCTGAGACAGACATGGAGCCAAAGGCACTGCAGGGAGGCCAGTGTGTAGGGAGAGATGTGGGAGATGAGGCCACAAGGCTGGTGAAGGCCTGGATACGTGACAGTGATGGCCCTGCAAAAGCACTGGCAGGCTTTGAGGAGAGTAACAGCAAACTCCTATTTTAAAAATCTCTGGCTGCTGTGTCAGACCTGATGCTGAGGGGAAAGGGTAGAAGAAAAAATAAGTTTACCTATAAAAGGTGCAGAAAGTTGAAAGTGGTTGCTTCTCAGAAGTAGGATGGGGGATTGAAATGCAGTCAGGGTTAGCTTTTTCTTATTACAAGTCTTTTTAAATTTTCTTTTTCAGTATGTAAGTTTTAGCAATATGAAAAAAAAAAACTTAGTAAAGTTGAAACAAAATGAAATCCCTGTAAACACTGACTATAAAAAATATGGATTTCTGCTCAGGGATGCCACTGAGGAATCACCAGGAACCTCCCATTTCTTGCTGCTGCCATTTCTAAACCAGTCTCTTGGCAACAGGGCTGAGGAAAAGGGCTGTGGAAATGCTTCCTCGGAGGGCTGAGCTCTGCAAACAGGGTGGGCCGAGGACCCATGGAATGTGTGGAAATGAGGAGCCCCAATGCCATGAGAGGGGGCTTTGTGTCATTTAGGCCACTGAGAAGAATGTGGATGCAGCCACAAGAGTAAGGATGCACACGGCAGGTGGAAGGGCTCAAGAGCCACAGAAAGCTGTCTCTGTGGGTACTACTCTCCAAGGGTAGACAGCCACTCAGCTGTGGAAAAAGCTTCACTGGCAACATTAAAGAAGAAACTGCAGAACATCAACTAGGAGAGCACTGTGAACATGTGGGAAAAGTGATGTGACTGAAATCACAAGTGACAGTAGTAAGAAGAGGGGCTTAGCTTTTATAACCTTTGACAAGCTTCACTCTTCGGACAGCCCTGGTGCTGAGAACTTCCATCCTGTGGGAGGCCACAGGGAAGCAAGGGAATCCCTGGTGAAGTGAAAGATGGCTAGCGCTTGGCAGGCCACAGAAGTCAAAGTGATTCTACGACTGATGGGGGCTACAGAGGTAGTCTGGGTGGCAATAAAAAGCTTTTTATTTTTGTGACAGGGTCGTGCTATACATTTCCAGCTGCCTTGAACTCATGGCACTTCTCCTGCCTCAGCCTCCTGAGTGCTAGGATTATAGGTGTGCACGACCACACCCAGCAATAACAACTTTGATTTTTTTTTCCAGAACTGGGGATTGAACTCAGGCCAGGCAAGCACTTACTCTACTGAGCTATCTCCCTGGGCCCCAGCAATAACAACTTTGATCACGGAAGAAACTTCAGTGTTTATGGTAGCGGTGATGGCAGTCATGGTGTATATGGTGGCTATGGGGGTTGGGTTAGTGTACTGGATTTTTTTTTTTTTTTTTTTTTAGTGCACTGGATTTGGTAAAGATAGAAGCAAATAAGGAGGTAATGAAAGCTGTAATTATTTTTATAATTACAACGACCAATCTTCAAATTTAGACCTATAAGAGGAGAAAACTGGAAGCAAACACTGTAGCCCCTGTGGTGAAGGCCAGCACTGCCAAACTAAGAAACCAAGGGGACTGTGGCAGTTCCAGCAGCTACAGCGGCAATGGCACTGACAGGTTTTTAACACTGCCAGGAAATAAAGGTGGGAAAGAGTCACAAAAGTGACAGGAAAGCAACAGATGATAGCAGTGGCCTGAGTGACAAACCCATCTGCTGCTGAATGTTGCCATGTGTAAGAACAAAGAAACTTAAGGACTGTATTTGCAAGCAAGCAAGTACGTAACAGGTCATTTTAGTATCTGTTCTGTGGAAAGCGTAATGCATCTCAACAGAGTTTTAAAGTAGATATTTCGCTTTCTGTAACCATGCTGTCAATTGCTAAATCCAACAGCTTACTCACGAGGCTCAGTAACTCTGAGTGTTTAAAATGTGCCGTGCACAGTGTGTCTACCCTAAAGCCACTGCGCCAATATTCCCCAGTGGTGTGAAGTAAGAATTCCTTGGGGGATGGCAGGCTCCACTTGCAACTTAGTTACACTTGCATGCAGCAGCCATGTTCCCGAAATCTTGGTGTCACTGAACTGCTCTAAAAGAAAGAGCCCCCCACGCAAAGTTGCAGAGCTACTGCGTCATAAAAATGACTGTTAGGACGTCCTAAGCCATATCTCTAAACTGAACACGGGTGTGAATGAAGCTGGCGTATCATGCACTGTCATGTACCATCAACAAATGACTTACTTCTCTTCACTGGAATGACAGTGTAGGGCCATGACGGGAGATCTAGGTTTGCCCTGCCTACTGCTCCCAATAACCTTGAATGTGTCTACCACACTGCAAATTCGAAGCGCTACCAGTGACAGGAGCCAATCACTGGGTAATGCCGCCTCGAGTCCACAGATTACAAATGTCTGAGAGAATGTTTTAAAACAAATGGCAGTAAAAATTATAATTAACATAAGAATTAGCTTACATTAAGAGAAAAGTGCACGCTGACTAGATGATGATTAGGTGGATCTTATAGGACAAACACAGTGGCTATTTGGAGATTGAGACTATAGCAACATGAGCAACCACATTCTTTTCTTTTAGAAAGTCATATAAGCTGCAGATTTCTTTTAAATATGACTCAAGTCTGGCAAGCACGAGACACAGGTTCGATCACGGTACCACATGCTGTGCTGGCCCTGTGCCAAGCCAACCACCAAGACTGGGCATGATGGAGCATGCCTGTAATACCAGCACTGGGGAGGCTGAAACAGGAGGATCACTATGAGTCTGAGCTGTATAGTGAGACCTGTACCAAATAAATTTTTAAAAAATTTTTTAAAATTAATAAATGACTCAAGATCAGACAACAATCATCAAGTGTTAACTGTATAGAAAATACCCTCTGTTAATAACTCTTAACAGAGGGCTGAGAAGATAGCTCAGTAGAATAAGCCCTTGCCTGGCAAGCACAAGGGCCTGAGTTCAATCCCTGGTTCTGCCAAAAAAAAAAAAAAAACAAAAAAACAACTTCTTAACAGTTAATATCCAATGATGAGTAGACGTGCATAGGTTCTTCTGAGCTTTCCCTTCAGCACCCTCTTGGTTTCAGTGTCATCGTACTGAGTAGCACAGATACTTAGCAATGTACGTTTGTGCTAAAGAAGAAAACTATGAACTGGTGAATGGAGTCATCCTTTGTGTAAAAAGTATATTTGGGAATAATTTTTTTTTAAAGAATAGAGTCCAGTTTCTACAATAATTCCACTCTTACTTCCTGGCATTCGAAGGAGCAGAACATGATTTGCTGGCTGGAAGGGCAAGGCAAGCAGGAATGCTGCAGCCTGTTGTGCCTCCTTTCATCTGTGAGGGTGCATTCAGCACGTCTGTAAGCCTGAAGCAAAAGGTACGATCTGTTTTGTCTTGCAGTCAGACTGTGACCACTTCTCTACCAAGACCAGGCTGTTTTGCATGTGGGGTAGCATCATTTGCTTTGAACACGGACATAGTGAAATATAGTATGAAAAAACTCAACTGAAGGTTAATGAGACAGATTTGGATCTTGGTGCATACTAAATAGACAGAACACATATTTTCTAAGCTTACCTTACCGAGACTTCCTCCATATACTTCGTCTGTGCTGACATAAATAAATTTTTCCACGCTGGCTTCATGAGCGGCACTTACCAACACGTGAGTACCGTAAACATTAACATATGTGAACTCAAAGGCACGCACAAATGAAAGATCTAGGAAAAGAGAGAAAAGCTACAACAGTTGCATCCAAGACACAAAACAAACGTGCAACAATGCTCTCGGTTGCTAAAATAGTACCATTTACTCCTCTCCCCTCGCCATGACTGCTGTCCTATGAGAGATAACATACGCACGCACTGATTCATGTGAGTTCTACAATGATTTCCTATATCACGTAGCACTGGGCTGCTTAGGACCTGAAAAGCTGTCAGTGCTTAATTTGTCCTATAAAAAGAAGAAAATACAAAATGCTCTTTAAAAGAAAAGGAAACTTTCAATTTCTGCTATTTTAGCATTGTATTTTTCAGATCCATTTCTTATTAATTAAAACAATTGAAGCTGGGTAAATACCTTTAAAATAAATCTACATTAAAGAATTGAGGGGCCACGGAGATAGCTCAGTAGTATAAAGCTTACTTGGCAAGCGCAAGGGCCTAAGTTCAATCCCCAGTTCTGAAGAAAAAAAAAAAAAAAAAAGAAAGAAAGAAAGAAAGAAAGAAAGAAAGAAAGAAAGAATGAATTGAACCTTTGTGGCCAAAGATTGGGGGATTTTACTATGACTCATAATCCAGAAGTAGTAAGGGAAGACATTGATAAATATGATTATATAAAAATTTTTGCATGGTTGAAAACTGACATCACCTAACATATATGAGTATTGTTGTATGAAATAGTAATGCTCACTATACAAAATAACACAATACTCACTGAACAAAATATTTTGAATAGTCAAAATACAAACTTAAAAAGAAAATAAAAAATAAATAAACTTCAAATTTTTAAATAAAAGTTAGGAATAAATAAATGAAGCTGAAATGTTTCTGTGCAGGAAGGGGCAATGGATCTGATACATTTTATTTTGATAAGCCAACTGCACGGGTAATCCCTAGGTAGGCATCTCAAGAATTCAAATAGAATATATATCTTCCAAACTAACAGAGGGAAAAAAGTCTTTCAGGCAGGTCCTTAGACAAACCAAGTAAGAGGGTAAATGTCAAGGGTGGCCAGAACAGATTAAAAATAAACTCCAAATACATGTGGCTTATAAGAAATGCAGCTGGACTGTAAAGCTAGAGAAAGGGAGGGACATTAAAACACAGAGCAAGACACACAACTGTGGGAAGTGACACAACCGTATTAATAGCACACCAGACTTCAAAGCAGTATATATCACCAGGACAGATGGGTCACGTCATAAAAATAAAGTATCATTCACAAGAAATATCCTGGAGACGGCCGCTTTTCATTTTTCTTATTGTAACATGTTTTTCAATGAGAAAAGTAAATAATCCAATTTAAAAACAGACCAAGATTCCAACAGTATCTCACAAAAAACCCCAAGTTACCAAAACATATATATGAAAGTACTCAATCTTATTAGGAATCAGGGAAAAAATAGAAATGAAACATGTAAATAAGAGACTATTCCACAGTGCTGAGTTTGGTAAAACTAGAAAAATGTGCCAAAATTTAGAGCAACGCAAAGTCATATATTGCTTGAGGAGTGGAAAATAAGGATACTTTAGAAAATGGCTTGATGTCTTATTAATGTTGATATATGCAAATCTTATGCTATTTATGCAGCAGAGAGTAGCAGACTCATGTGTGATACGATGACACATGCCTAAGAATGCCCCCAGTTGTACTGTTCAGAATTGTCCAAAAAATATAAATAACCCAAATGTCCATCAGGAGTAAAATATATAAGTAAACTCTGGGATAATTTTAAATTCAAATATAGTATAGTACTGAAAAAAAAAAAAACAAATTACATGCACATTGTTTTATTCGACGGTCTTGCCTGGCATTTTTGTTCCTACTGACAAAGTCCAGCAACGGGTTGAACGAGTAGGTATCTAACATCCATCTCTGAAAGAGGACACAGACGCCACAGCAGACAAACAAGGCTACAGTCACTGTGCCATGGCCATGCTTGGCGTGGTGTGGCCTGTTATAGAACCTTGAATGTATCTTAAAAGTCTGAACTGACCCCAAATCAGAATAGTGATTACTTCTGAGGGGAAGGAATGAGGAGACCGGTCTTCAGGTGTAGCTTTTGCACTGTTTTTCTTCTTTTTTTTTTTTAAACATTTATTTATTTATTTATTTATTTATTTATTTATTTGTATTTTATGGAAGAGTCTACAGGGTGTTCAGGGTCTCATTACTAGATTGGACTTGAAGTGAT
>NW_004524589.1:1247313-1249243 GCF_000260255.1 Octodon degus | reverse complement strand
GGCTGGCTGGCATGTGGTGCTGGGGGATCGAACCGCGGTCCCTGTACTTTGCCAAGCTTGTTCCAAGTAGGTGCTTTAGACCACTGAGCCATCTCGCCAGCCCCATGCACTGTTTTTCTTAAACTGGGTGTTGGGCACACAGTGAACATTTTATTATCTCTACCATTTTATATATTTACGGTAGTTTCTAATAATTAATCTACCATTTTTAGTATGATATGGAACATACATTTAGAAGAATCTGCAAGTACAGCTAAAAAAATAAAGAGAGCACCCATGCAGCTGTCACCCAAATAAAAGACAGGAAGTTGCTTAATGCCCGGCAGGGGTAGTTCTGCCACTGCCTGCTGCCTGGTTTAAAATGAGGATTTCCCTTGCTTTCCTCTACAGTTCTGCTGTTTATATATTTATCCCTAACATGATAGCTTAGTTTTGGCCATTTCTAAAATGTTTAAAAACACACAGGATAATACATTAATGTTCTGGGTGCTTACCTACATGGGTTTGTGCAGCAAAATGTAGCACTATATTGATTTTCTCTTTTTCAAAAAGCTGTCTCACAAAATGAGCATCACATATGTCACCCTGTATGAAAAGGCAGACATGAAAATGTTAGGTTTCTCTCACCATTCTCATTCATAATAATCATTTTTATTTTAACGCCCCATCCCTCACCTCCCAGGTCAACAGAGAATGCCTTCAAAATTCAACCACATGGTTAGACAAGTATAGTAACAATGTTCTTTCTCCAGTATCTTGGAATAGAAGGTATCTTCAACTTAAAATGTTTTTGCAGTTAAGTATGAAACAGTTGTTTATTGAGCAACAATGTTATGTGCATTTGTTTCATCACATTCTCGCCAACCCAAGGTCCCTATGGCTTATCCAAAATCTCAATAAGGAAGTCTTTTAGCATTAAAAATATATCTTTGAGAGAACCATTACTAAAATACACTTAAAAAAAATACACTTAAAGTATAATTAGAATGACACCAGGACACATTTTGTCACAACTACTTAGATAATAGGTTTTATGTTTATATGTACATTTAATTCTTTTTTTTTTTTTTTGGTGGAACCAGGGACTGAACTTAGGCCCTTGCACTTGCCAGGGAAGTGCTTCTTCCACTGAGCCACTGAGCCATCTCCCCAGCCCTGATGGTAGGTATTAAGTCTTTACTGTGCAAAAAAGTTGTAGGAAAACAACTTAAGTCATGACACAGTTTTATTTGGCAGTAACATTTCCCTCTGCAAACTAATGAACGGGGCCCGTGGTTCGGACTCTGGACTTGTCTACAAATGGTTTGTAATAAATAATCAGCCTTCCAGAGACAGTCTGCCTTCAAAGGGAAGACTGCTATGACCTTCCTGGTCTGGCTTGCCTTCAGGTTAACAACACACTTCATTCTTTTCACTTCAAATCCCAGGAAGGCCTTATTAAATAGGTTACTGAGAATTTGAAGTTGCAAACCACAGAAATTTAGTCAGCAACTCATAGAATCTCTAAAGTACCAAAAAATCACATGGAGCTTTTATGTGGTATCAAAGTACTATTCTGCAGAGCACATGGCACTTCTGGAAGTTAAGGATTTGATCTTTTATTTTTATTTTACTTTTCGGCAGAACTGGGGATTGAACTCAGGCCTTTGGGCTTGCCAGGCAAGCGCTTATTCTACTGAGCTATCTCCCCAGCACCTCACTCATCTTTTAAAAGGTCTTCAGTATCACATGTTCGTGAAGAACAAACATAACGTAATTTCTGCACAACTGAAGAAATGAAATATGGAGCTTAAAATTCCATTATTCTGGCGGTGAAGGCAGAATTCCAAGTTTGAGACCATCCTGTGCTACTGGGCTAGTTATAGGGTTCAAAGCAAAGCCAGCCTGGACTACACAGTGAGACCCTGAATTAAGGCGGGGGGGGGGGGGG
>NW_004524589.1:1240460-1247213 GCF_000260255.1 Octodon degus | reverse complement strand
AATTTAAAACTTTAGTACCTGTATAAATTTGTAGTTTTGCTTGTTAGAAATGGTTTCAAGATTCTTCAAGCTTGCACAGTAATCCAGCTTAAGAGAAGACAGTATCGTTGGTGGGAGGCAACATAAAAAGTGGTGCTAGCTTTTTCTACACATTAACGAGGACAGAAGTTAATTATTGTAACACAAGAACACTCAAAACTGTGCCTGCTCTGAGTTTTTATACATTTTAAGCTTCTGACATCTTTCAAGTAGAAAACAAGCAATGTGGATAAATTTTCAAACTACAAAAATGAAATAAAAATTCAAAACCAAACCTCTAAAATACATTTCTGCCCCACCGTGCTTCCAGATACTGGTGGCTAGAAAAATGCATCATTCTTCACAGAGAAGGAATTAATGATTAAAACTATAATTGCTTAACACATAATTCATTTCACTTGTTCCTGAGTTAACTGCTGATAAATGAGTGCACACATGGGCAAAGAGTAATGGTCAATCACTCAATTTTTCTGTCCATTGCAGTAAGATGATGCAAAGATTCCTAAAAGAAGTTATTCTGTGACCATATATCTTTGCTATTGAGCTCTACAAAACCAAGGTATCTATTTGTGTCCTTTCATTACATTAAAAAATCCAGTAATCACCAATTTTTGCCGTCAGAGTTTTCAGGAAGGCTTCAATTACTGCAAAAAAACTAAAACTAAATTTGCTTCCTAAATTAAAAATACATAATTTTATGGAGGTGGCAGTTATAAAACTAAATCCTTAAATAATGAATGCAATAATGAATATACCTTGACACCAAAAAAAGATTCACAATCATATTACACTAAATATTGACTTCAGAAAATGTAATATTTTTTTTGTAAAAGTTCCGTGCTCAACACTTGACTATATGAACTAGAAGAGAAAATCAAAGTTTCTGAATGTTTTATATGACATTAAATGTGTAAGCAAGTGACTATGCAGAGCCTAAAGTTGTTATAATGACTACAGTTATCAGGATACTGTAGAATAGAATACTACAGTTATCAGGATTCTAGAACTTTTATAAAAGTAATTAAATAGAAATATAACTTCATTGTGTGAAGATTACATTTTCACAAAACTCACCTTGTCTAGATTTATGATCATATAGTTTGGATAATCTTCTACTAAAGATACAATCACATGTGATGCACTATAAGAAAAAAGTGTTATCTTGTGAGTGAAATACATTGTTAAATTTACAAATTTTTTTCTCAAACTGTTGAGTTTTGGGAAAATATTCAAACATAACTTTAAGTTTTCCCAAAGTAATACAAAGAATATAAATGTATGCACATGCAGGTTTTTCATTAAGACTTTTCAACACTATCTATAAACTAACTCTTACACTCCTTTTACAGAAAGTTTACTGGCTTTGAGGACAAAGAAAAAATTAGTTTAACCAAAAGATGCTGCCCACGCATGTCTGGAGTGTGTGGGTAAAGCAGGATGATAAGAGGTGTTAAACAACTGCGCTGACTCTATAATATGCCCTTTCAGAACTGCAGATATAAGTATGAGAAAATTCAATTAGTGTATACAAAATTCATTTAGTATGAGCACAATCATTTACAATGTTTATAAAACTTTACACAACTGCTGCCTCATGGTATGTGACGCTGGCAGCATATACCAGAACCTTACAGGAATCCTGGACTGACTCCAGCTTTCCAAGGCAAATACTAGCTGACACCATCCAGAATCGGGTATCTAGAGTAATTCCCTGGCTTTAGAAGACCTCAATGTGGACCCAGAGGCAAATCTCACCCGCATCATACAACGCTGGGTGCGTAGTTCTCCATGGCCCCTGCCCCGCTGGACCAGCACTCTCACAGTAGTACGACCCTTTCCTATCCCTACTCCTTTGCTTAGGAAACTTGCCTGCCTGATACCTTCAGCCAAGTGACTGTCCAATCAGAGATGACTTAATGTACTAATGAGTGATAAACAAAAGTTCCCACATTCTCTCTCTCTCTCTCTCTTTTTTTTTTTCAGAACCAGGGATTGAACTCAGGCCCTTGCACTTGCCAGGCAAGCACTTATTCAACTGAGCCATCTCCCCGGCCCACATTCACTCTTCTTTTACTAGACATTCAATTCTTCACAGGCAATAGAGCCTCCCCTTTAAATTCCTCCTACAGCCATCCATTCAACACTTCTGGGTACTTAGTGATCAGTCCTTGCAGCCTTCACGGAGCTAACATTCTAGAATGGGGACAGAGGCAGCAAATAAGTTAGCACAGATAGGCAGTACAGTTTCAGGTAGAGATAGGTGTGTGGGTTGGTAAGGACCTTCAAGAGTGTGTTACCTGACTGAATGACGTGGGGCAAACAGCTAAGTAAAAGAACAAGGGCAAAAACCTCAAGACAAAAGGGGCCCTAGCCTAAGGGGTTCTAAAAATCATGAGTAAGAGCAGCAGGTATAGAGCAGCAAAAGATTAGGTTGAAAAAGTACAGCTTGGACCCTTGAGTCTTGTAGAAATGGAAGAGTTTCAACTTTATTCTGACAAAAACCACCAGAATATAAAGTTCCATGCACTAACAGATGTGTTTTACTTCAAAGACACACACACACACACACACACACACACACACACACACACACTGATTTCTACAAGAGAAACAGACTTAAAAGGCAACAAGAGTAGAAGCAGAAAGACCAACCAGGCAGCTCCAAGAAGGCGGTGTCTAGGGCTTAGGTAGAGGAGGGTGCAGAGACGTGGTCGCATTAATAAGCATTTACTTGGGAAGCAGAAAGCACTTGCTGATCAAAGGAGGTATGAGAGACAGGCGATACACATACAGGCTGGCAACAACAGGCCTTCTGCGTCCGCTGCGCAAATCAATCTTACCATAATCCCCAGGGCGTTTTGGGGGCGCCTGTGCATCACGATGGTGGGGAACGGACGCTGGCCAAAGACTTACGGTCAACTGTGCCCCTCCCCTGAGTGTTAAGGAGTGACATGTGGGGCAGTCAGCAAGTCGGGGGGCAGTACCACAGTCCTGGCTTTGAGAAGCAGGCGACTGAAAGCTAAGGACACGTCTTGGCAGGCCAGGGAGAGAGGAAAAAGGGATGGCCCGGGTGGCTCCGTAGGACCCGCCCAGAGGACCCCCCCCCGCCCCGCAAAGCCGACCCACACTGCTAAGGCAAACTGAGCCTAGGAAGTTTGGGGTTTCTGGGGAAAACTGCTCGGCCAGCAGCGGCGTTACCTACATGAAACCGGCACCCCCGGTCACCAGGACCCGCTTCGCAAAGCTGCCACGGAGGACTAGGGGCTCCGCCCAGCCAGCCGCCGACATCTCCCAGCTCAGCAGTCTACCTAGGACCGTAAAGCGCCGCGCCTGAAGACCGGAGGGAAGCACACTACGACAATTTTGCGACACGCCTCGCTCCCTCAAAGCGTTCTGCGTGTCCCCTGCGGCGTCTGGAGTAGGCTCCCACGCCCATTGCCCCGCCCATCGGTGGGCGGGGCGTTGGCCCCCGCCGTGGGATGAGGTTCCTCGGCGTGTTTTCTAAGCTTGCGTCAGCAGCCCGAATGAAGCTTTATTTAGATACGCAGAAATTCAAGGTTTTGAATGAGTGATGAGTGCTTTCTTTCATTCTTCTAGGGTTTTTCCAGCGTTTACACACCAGTTCAGCTAAGAACTCTGAGGACTTGTATTCTTGCGCCGTGGGAATGGGAGTTGTAATGGAAAGATTACCTTGTATATGTAATAGTATTACAGACAGCAAAACGCACTTGCAGTCTTGATAAGGGTCTTCCTTAGATCCAACCCTTAGATCTTATCCGATTATGCTCCCATTTATTCACTGTCACAGTCTCCAGGTAAGCTTTACCCTGTCTTGAAAAGCCCAGGCAGGATTCTTTGCTGGCCCGGAAGCCTTTTCTTCTGATGTCTACCTAGTGTTTACCCTAATTCTTCAATTCTTAGCCTCAGTGTCTTCCTCCTATCGATGTCTTTCCTTGACCACCCCAATTGAAATAGCAAGTTCTACTCTATCCCTGCAGAACCATCTTACCCTTCTTTATTTTTCCTTATAGTGCTCATCAGCATTCACGTAAGTGATACAATTGTCCACTGACTCTACTCCTTGGTGGGGGAGGGTGTCCTGATTTATTTTATTTTTATTTCCGAGTTTCAGGCCTGATGCTTGGCACAGGATAAATGATCAGTAAATGTTATTAACCTGATAAATACCTTTCTGCCTCATATCATGTTTTAAGCCTAAAAAGAATGGAAATACTCAATATATGTAGGACTATCATATGTTAAGAATCTTTTGAGGGCAAAGTGGTATCATAATAAAAATTCAACTACTCTATGACACCTAAATTCCATGATGTCTTAAATAGGTAATTGTCCATTGCTGTATTATTTAATAAGAAAAAATTGTACACAATCTAAATGTACATGAGATTGTCTGACTTGTAAAATCCGATGGACTTATATAGTTTTTTAAAAAGTGTACTGCCGTGGAAAGAAAGCCAAAATATTTGGAATGGATACTCATAGCTTTTTTTTAATTTATTTATTTATGTGTATGTGTGTGTGTGGCCAGCTCAGCCCACCAGGGGGTGGGGCTGGCTGGCATGTTGTGCTGGGGGATTGAACCACAGTCCCTGTGCTTTACGGAGCTTGTTCTAAGTAGGTGCTTTAGACCACTGAGCCATCTCACCAGCCCTGATACTCATAGCTTTTTAAAAACTTGAATTGCCTATTCTTTGTAATCAAGACAGTTGGTTCATGCTAGGCTGACTACAGGATGGGTGTTTGACTTATTCTAGGCCAATTAAAGCCTTTTTTTTGACACTTGAAATTATACTAAGGCTCCAGTACAGTCTGTTTCCTCTTCTTGAACTCTGAAGATGTACTCATTTAGTACTTCTGAGTGGCAATGTTCTTTCACATGAACTGAGGAACAACCCAAGAGCCTTCTTCAGAGACAGAAAAACAAAGCTGGTCAAGAGGAGAACGACAAGAGAGAAGGCCTCATGACATTCAAGGCCCATGCATATTCTGCTTTTCCTGCAAAATGAATTTTATTCCTGTCCTTGGCTTGCAAAAAGCACAATAAAAAGGTAAAAAGAAACTTTAGACAAATTAATTTGATCCAGGTTTATTTCTGCAAAGAAGAATTTAAAAATTAAGCAGCATTAAAAACAGAAAGGTTCAGAGATGCTGCCTCAGGAACATGTGCAGACAGTATTTATACAAAAAAGAAAAAAAAAAAGAAATAACATCTAGAAACAGCCTGCTTGGTCACTGCTTCAAATCTGTCTTATATAGACCTGATCTGACTATGTATCAGACACATATGCAGAGTCTTATTGGAGTGACAGCCTATGATTGGCTGAAATTCACATACTATGACTGGCTGAAACTGTTACTTGTTAGAGGAATATACTCCTAGTTAAAGACTACAGAGTGTTTATACACTAAATTAGGTTGCAGTGCCTCGGAATTCAACTACTGGCAGAAACCTGAGGCCAAACTTAGTTTAACACTACATGTGTTAGAAAGGCTTGCTGTCTGAAGAGGTACACTTGAAACTATTCATGAGGGTGGCTGCACCTGAAACTACTAATGAGGGTTACTTTGGGGTATTAGATATGCGCAAGGAAAAGAGAAACAGGGACTTTTTCAACTTTATACACTTTTGGATGAATTTTTCTCTAAGCTGCATTAATTAATTTTGTAGGTTTGTATGTTTTTGTTTTTTTTGAGACAGGGTCTTGTTAGTATACATCACAGGCTGGCCCCTAATTGATGGTAATCCTCCAGGCGCAGCCTCAAAAGTGCTCGGATTACAGGCATTCAGCATGCCCCGTTTAGTGAAATATTTTAAAATTCCCCAGTGTTTACACTTTTAGTTTAATCCTGTTCAAAGATAGTGAAAAGCACTGCAGTATGTCTAGAGAACTATAATCATAAAAGCTTGTGCAGTGAAAATAATTGATGCATATTATGCAGGAAATAATTGAGTCCAACTTTCATTTACACAGACATCGTTTCTGATCAGCTGGCCCTTACAATGTAGTGAAGGATTCAGATAATCGAGTCATTTACAATATAGCTAGCAAGCTGAGGTCCCTGATACGGAAGTTCTGGTTCTAGGGGCATCTATTACAGACTTGGAAGTTTGAGAAAGGCTTCTTAAAGTGGGCTGTGAAAGAGGGAATATCATTGAAAAAAGAAGGTGATGTTGATGTTGATGGTAGGATAAGCAGAGCTATTTCAGATAGAGCATTTCAAGTGCTACAGGCCTAGAGACTTGGTGTATTTATGGAACCATGGATATACCAAGGTAAGAATGAAATTAGAAGTTGAAAGATGAAAATTAGAAAGGTTAGAGAGCTATAATGGAAAGAGTTTGGCTGGTTCACTAACGGCAGTAGTGCGCCTTTGAAGGAAAGCAGTGTAACCGCTAATTAGAATTAAGACTGGAGGGCAGTCAAGTTGCCATAGGCCAACTACGTGATGGCCTGCTTGGGTTGTTGCTGCTGTTTCCTGCTATCACCTGACGAACCAATAAGCTTTTGTAACTTGTTGGCTATAAGGGCCTTCCTTCCAAGGATGGACCCTACCTGCATCTCCTGGCGGTCTGGTCTGAGTGATGATCTAGTTCAGAGAGAATGGGAACTGAGGATGGACAAATCGGAGACAAGAAAAGCCATGTTTTAAATTTTTGGGGCCAGGGAGATGGCTCAGTGGAATTTGCGCTTC
>NW_004524589.1:1238306-1239565 GCF_000260255.1 Octodon degus | reverse complement strand
AGACCCGGGCCTGGCGGCACCTCCCCTGGACTCTGCGCCCGCACCCCAGTTTCTGTTTCCCCAGACTGCGGCCCAGACCCAGACTCAGGGGAGGCGGGTGGGTTGCAGCTTTCCGGTTCTATCCCCTGGAAGAAGCGTGGTTTGCCCCTTGCGGACTCCACCGGATTGTAAACATGTGGGCACTGTGGCTAACGTGTGGATGGAAGCCCAGGAGCTTAGATTTGCTGTCCTGTTTTTATGCTTGTTTGATAAACCCTACTTGGAACAGGGTGGTTGTGATCAGCTTGGCATTATTGTAATGGCAGAACAGTTTGGTTGTTTGGGTTCTGGCGTGGTGGATTCATTCCGAATCATGACACCTAAGATTAAATTGGTAGAAATACGTGAAAGCGTGTTCTGGAAATTACGTAGTTGGTATTTCCCTTGGCCCGGTTGAAATCAGAGCTGCATGTGATTGGTACCTTGCCCTCCCTGAATGAATTTGTTTTTCTCCATACTCTTGACTAATAATTGTATTTCAGACAATTGTTTTCCTTGCTGAAGTTTAGGGGCCGGGGAGATGGCTCAGTGTAATACACGCTTCCCTGGCAAGCACAAGGGTCTGAGTTCAATCCCCGGTTCCGCCAAAAGAAAAATAAAAGAAAAGAAGAGAAAAGAACAACTGTTTCGATGTGAAAAAGGAATTTAAAGTATTGAGAAATTATAAAATTGACAGTGTAAAGAGAGAAAAACTTTAAAAAAAAAAAAAACACCGTAAGTTTTTAGTTGGCTAAGTAAAGAAATAAAACCTGGTTTTCCACAATCCAGTGTGGATTGGCTGGAGAAGGAACCCTTGAAATAGTTTATTTTTGTCCTAAAGTGTTTCTTCATCAACTTACTGTAACTTTGATAGTGGTAGTCTTGTCACATAATAAGTGGCACAGTCTGAACAGTGCTGGAAAATCTAGGATGTGTGGAAGTTGCACCGTGCGTTATTCCTCATGACCGCTAGAGAAACAAGGTGACTCTGATAGTCATGATGATTACCTGACAAACACAGGGGAGACTCATGTATGATTCCAGATTACTCAGGGCAGACTGAGGATTGGGTGTTCCAAGCGCAGCATCCTTCAAAGCATATGTGTATCAGGAAAACAAAAACTTGTATAAATATTTTAATGTTGGGCCGGGGAGGTGGCTCAGTGGAGTAAGCCCTTCCCTGGCAGGCGCAAGGACCTGAGTTCAATCACCGGTTCCACACACACACACACACACACACA
>NW_004524589.1:1224762-1238103 GCF_000260255.1 Octodon degus | reverse complement strand
CACGTATGCTGCATTATTACCGATTTCAGTGAATTCCAGTTTGGTACAATAAATAGTGAAACCATACAGAAATCATGAACTGTAATTCTGAATGTTATGTAAGGTATTAAATAAGACCATACCATCATGTTTAATATTGTAGATGATATGTAATGTAACCAGTGAATAATTGTTGTAGTAAAAGTTTAAAAAAAAAAAAAAAAACAGGGTATAAGAGCTTCAAAATGAAAAGGAGTCCCTTGTTTCACCCCTCCACTCCCAGAGTCCCTTGCCCTAGAGGCAACTGCATTTTCTGTTTCTATTCCAAGTCTTTTTTTTTTTTTTTTTTTTTAAGACATTGAGGTCAGGATCTATAGGGTCTCACTACACAGATCGGACTTGCAGTGGTTCTTCTGTTTTTCAGCCTCCCGAGCTCTGGGATTACAGGTGTGTGCCACCACACCCAGTCTCAATCACCATCTCAGTGCCCCTGGGTGCAGGGCTGGCCCCTGCGTCTGCCTAAGCAGTCTATTCTGAGTCTTACCTGTAGTTGATGTGTACAACCGAGTTGATGCTATATTAACCACATACAAGTCCACTTACTTAAATACAGGGTGACCAAAAGTTGCATATTTTATTTGATTTTTATAATAGGAAATATAAAAAGATAATTTTATCAAATTTATTCAGTGCAAGAGTCAACTAAGGTTGGAATGACATCTGCCTGGTTCATTATAATCAGTATCTAAACAAAAGTGCTGCCCGAGTGAAATTTGAGGTGCCTACACTATTCCGTGGTTAATAACCTAACATACATTGCTAGGAGAGTTTTTTAGTAAAAGTTATGAACATTTTGTTTCAGGTGTAAAAGGCATATTCCCCCAAAACATTTGATCTTTCTTGCTATGAGATATGTTTTAATATCAAAAGCATAATTGAATATTTATAGTCATGTTATTAAAAAACTCTGGCAACAAATCTCTGTAGTTAATGAAAAAAGTGTAAAAAATGTGTAGAGTGGTAGTAAAATAAGAAAAAATTCTATTACAGTGCTTGTCCAGAGACCCCAGGTGTTTCTATGAGTCAATGGAATGTTAGCAGTTGACAGCTGACTTATAAGGATGTGCTACACGGTAATTTGAGTACTGTCTTGCATCTGAATACAGCATTCATTCTGTTGTGATTGACCTTGTTACATGAGATTTAACAAAATTGTGTTTTTTAAATACCAGTATGATCAGTAGGTGTTGAGCTGTCCTACCTTCTTAGGGCCATGTGAGACCAAACCAGTTGACAGTTTTTGTTTTAATGTCAAGGTGACCATGCTCTTCTGTGTGTCAGAATCAACAACATAGCAGTCGCTGTGGGAAAAGAAGCCAAACTTTACCTGTTCCAAGCCCAGGAGTGGCTAAAGCTGCAGGAAAATAATCATGATTATAGTTGTAGTGAAAAATTATCCAGAGCTCAGTTGACAAGTGAGTATATTCTCTTTTTCTCTTTTGACCATTATTATATCTGTAACTGCGTTATACCTACTGTCATGGTTTATGACTGTATATTGCATTTTGTGGTACATTTTTATCATGTTTTGTCAATTACATTTTAAGCTGAATTTTAAGGAAACTTTTTCCTTGTTCAAAAGATAGAATACTTTTTCCTCCTTTGTCAGAGTATTTATCCAGACAATTTGTAAAGGAATTTTTTCCTTCATTCAGACGTGTTACAGTTTGCATAATGCACGTTCGTACAACAGGTACGTTAACCACATAGCTGCGTGGAGAGAGTAACGTTTGTTTAGTGTATTTATCTGTCAGCACAGAGCTACACATTGAACATGCATTGCCTCAGTTAACTGCATAATTTAGGCCAGTACTGTTGTATAACATGCCTGTAGAATATGAGGCTCTGTTGTTTGGTGACACATTTGTTGGTGTGTTCACATCATTTGTAAACCTCTGAGTTTGCCTCTGGAGAGGCTCTGCTTTATCCTAATCTAATGGCTTGTATCTCCTCCATCCATTCTCATCAACACTATCGTGTGCATTAGGGCAGTGGTGGTGAACCTTTCAGAGCTATCAATGACACAAACAGCCTGCTGTGACATGTGTGCCATAGGTGTGCCACCGCTGGGTATTGGCTGTTCTGAGTGAAAGCCTTACGAAGCTTTTGTAGTTTAGAAATGAAGTACCTATGTTACTCTAGCCATATTACCTCAAGTTGTGTTAACTCATTGTAAGAGACAGGAGGAATTGGATGCATCTGTGAGAAAAATAGAGCAACTCCTTTCCCCACTCATCTTACCTGCATAAAGGAGCGTGGTGGGCTCTTTTAGCCTACTCAGGTGAAACACTTCAGTTTCCAAACATTGAGGTGAATTAGCACTGTCTGGTTCCCTCAAAAAAGCCACCCAGATAGGGACTAAAATTAGAAGTTCCCAGTCCTTGTCATCCTTTGTGGCTGTTACCTAGATTTGTAGGATGAGAGTGGTAGTATGCTAAAGTGGTCTGAGAGATTAGATTAGGTACCAGAGAGATAGTTGTGTAAAGTTACTTACCTTAGCTCTGAACCTCAAATCTTAATCAGGGAAATTTGTACAAAGGTTCACTCTTCTTTCTGTGCCAATTTGCTCATCTAATTATCTTATATATTTAATATAAAAGTTTACAAGCTTTGGTTCCAAACTGAATTCCTTGTGTCCACTATTGTAACCCTCTCCTCTTTCAGTGTTGCCTGCTTCAGGAACCGGCAACACCATCTAGCCTGTACACAGGTGAGAAACAGTAATCTTGTAACACTGCCCCCTTTGACCTCTCTGCCCCCTGCCAGTTTATTAGTAAATCCCTAGCCTGGTTGGTTGGTGAGCTCCCAGGTAGAAATGTGACAGAAGGGACTGGCAAAGTAGAGCTGCCTAATTAACGGAATCCAAGAACAAGCGCTAAGGAGCAGAGCCAGAGGACAGGGCCAGGACTGGGTGTCGAGTCAAGGTCACACCTCAGTGACCCGCCGGACACAATTAGAAAGGTGCCTTACTAAGCAAGCCTCTGGGCAGCTCCCCAGCCAGTCGGGTTGACAGCTTAAGAACCACAGGCGCTAAGTGTAATACTGTAGATAAAACATTTTGATACTGTCTTTTTACATCTTATGCATATAATTCCTCTTGTATATTTGATGCATCTCAAATAAATATCATTTAAAGATAGCAGTTTTTTATTCTGTATCTTGGTTAATAGTATTCCTTTCCTTTCATGATATAATTGGGCAATTACCTATTCAACACCACTCTTTGCAATTCAGGTTTGTTAGTATCTGAGGTACTAATTACACCTGCATAGACTACACAGGCTGTACTGTTGTCTTTTGTTTCAAAAACAATGAACACACAGTTTTGTCAAGAGACTTGCTTCCCAGGCTTATTGAAAAAGACAACAAAACAAAAGCTAAAGGCCAGTATCACTTTGTAAGCATACTTTTTTGTTTGATGTGATCCATGTGATTTAAAATGCAACATCAAAAATATGTTGTTGAAAATAAACTGTCAATTTTTAGATTGTCTAATCTAAAAGTGTAAGCATTAAGACAGCAGCTTCACAGATCCTTTCTATAACGCAGCAGTTCCGCTGATGTAACTGCAAGGCTCCCATTGCAGCAGCCTTATTCTTGAACCAATTATTGTTCATATATTAATTTCTTATTAAAGCCTTCAAGTATTTCAGAGAAACTACATTCTTCGCTATAATCAGTTTGTCTTAAAGGAAGGAGAAAGAGAATATTTACTTAGCAATTACCCTGTTCCAGACACCATGCGAGGGGACACACGTAACTTAGCTCAGGTCACGTGAGTCCTTTGCTGTCGTGAACATCGATGCTTGTAGCTTGCCCCAGGTCACAGAGCAGGTAAGTGCTGACACTAGGGTTCCAGAGCAGTTCTTGTGATAGCAGCGTGCGTAACTCTGTCCTTCCCATGGGTGACACAACTGTGTATGGTCCCCTCAGTGTAAGTCGTACATTCCCTGCTTTTTATGTTTTTGGAGAATTAGCCTGTTAGAAAAATATTTTAGAAAATCTTGTAAACTATTGGTCTGGCATAATTTTTAGATATACTGTAGTTTTTTTGGGTTTTTTTAGTTGAATACTCTTATTTATTTTTATGTATCTGGTACAGGGTGTGCAGGGTCTCACTATGTGGATCGGACTTGTACTGATTCTCCTTGAATACTCTATTTTACGTTAACAGCATTTACACAGCGTTAACAGCATTTACACAGCGTCGTCGCTGTGCTCATTGCACTGTGCTTCCTGCCACAGACAGTTCTCTTAAAAATGGCTCAAATGATACATTTTGCATACATTGTATCACAGTAAAATAAATCTTACATGTTGCATTTGGGAATTTTGAAAGCTTTTAAAAATAAAAGTGAGGTGAAGTTATTCTGCTCATTGGTAGTGTTTTATAGTATTTTTATAGTGATTTTGAATTTAATTCCTTTCTAGTTTGTATGCCTATTCCAGTACTAAACCAGAGCTTGGATTTCTGAGGTTAAAAAAAAAAAAAAAAAGACAGAAAAAGAATTCTAACTCCAAATTGGTTATGTAGCTACAACGAGAAAAACAGTTCTGAATATGACTTTAAAAGGCACTCTTTTCTTTCTCTTTAAAGTGGCAGTGAATCAGACTGAACATAATGTGACAGTGTCCCAGGTCCCATCTCCACAGACATGGCACGTGTTCTATGCAGATAAGTATACGTGTAAGGATGACGTGGAGCCACCTCACATGGAAGATATCCCATTTGAAATGGTGTTGCTAAACCCAGATGCCGAAGGAAATCCATTGGACCATTTTAGTGCCAGAGAATCTGGTAAGAATATGCATTGAAATGCATCATTATTTTTTAAAACTCACATATGTACAAATATCTTCATGTTGTGTTTGGAACTTCAGGAATGAAAAAGCAACCTGTAGGTGTAACCATCAAGGAACAGTTAATCTTATTAGAGCATTTTGATAGCTGTAATATTATTTAAAAAGCAGAACACTGAATTTTATATTGCATGACTACAAGTATATTTAAAACTACAGAGAATAAAAAACTATAAAAATATCAACAGCTTGTTTCCATCACTTGGGTGATAAGAATTACGTAGTTTTTAGTTTCTTCTATGCAGTTGAAATCTTGTTTTTGTGATACCATAGCATGAATTTAATAAATATGTTAATAAACTGAGCAATCTGCTTCAGTTAGTCAGGAACTGAAGGTAATAATTGAGCTACCTCATAAGGCTGTCCCTTCCCTGGGTTGCTTGCACAAATACAAACATTGCCTTGGGGATGCTCGCTATGCAATGATCAGTGGCTATAATTTTTTCAGAACTAGATTTATTCCCATAAGACATCTTACCAAAATTTTAGATGACCATGTTCTGCCCTACTGTAATGAGAGGCCTAGCTCCAGCAGAACGAATGACTTCTTGTGATCACGATAAACATGCTGTAAAAAAGAATGGCAGAGATGTCCGTTAACAGGTGGAGTAAGGCTCCCTGTAGGACAAGTCAGAGAAGAGAATTTGGGGTGCACCTGTTGACGAGTTCCTTTCATGACTTGAAACAGTCGGTCTGCTTAGAGAGAAATGAGCTGCATTGTACCTCGTTGGCGCAGAGGAGATGGGTGGGGGTAGAGAGTAAGGCCTCACTCCACTGAAGTGCTGTTCAGGTCAGCGTGCGTTTGCCACTGCAAGAAGAGCAGGTCGAAGATGAGGCGTGGTGGCAGATCACAAGCCGTGTACACAGGAACAAAGATTTTTTAAAAAGTATTCCTTCGTTTAAAAAATGCATACAGAGTGAAAATGGAAAGCCCAACATGTTTAAATAGTTTTAGAAGTTCTTTTTGTGGAGGAAACCACACAGTCAAAGTCACGTCATTTTGGAGCGCAGCTGAGCTTCAGGGTTGGCTTTCCCTGGGGATGCCATGGGCCACTTACGTGATTGTAGGCAGCTATGTAGGCCTGCGTTTCTCTTACCTTTATGATAGATGTTGATATTTTCCATATTTTGGAACTCTATCTGATGAAAGCCAGGTCTGCTGATAGCATTTGATGGATGGCTGGGGTAAATTTCTTTAGGTTCCATTTGAACTGTGACACTTGTTTTTAGAATTGGTCTGTGTCCCCTAAGAAGTAATACTCTGCTGCAGTCGCTGTCACCCTGCTGCCTCTCATCCAGTCCTGATCTCCTAGTCTAAGTCTGCCTCTTCCCTCCTGCCTTCCAGGTGCTCAGCCTTTCGCCCAAGAGGTTTTATTTGTTGCATACGTTTATGGGACTCTTCTGGATCTTTTCTTGCTGCCTTCTCGTGGCTCCCATTTCTGTCTCATCCCCAACACGGCATTTGAGCTTTGACCTCCACCCCAGATAGTGATCACTTTTGCTCTGTGGGCCATGCTAGGGCCACTCGAAGCTAGTTATAGTGTGACCTGTCTAGAACCTTGCCGGTACCTTCTGGTGTTTTCTGTAACATCCTCGGTTACAGGATGTAGCTACCTTTTCGTGAGCATCCATGTGTTCTCATTTAGTTTTGTTCTTCCAGCTTAATTTTTCCTGATTTTGTCACAGTGCTTACTCTCCTATCTAAAAGCACGGTTTGTGTTTTTGTTTTTTTTTTTAAGTATCCCAGAACAGGGAAAGTTACATTGATAATTTAAGGAAGGAGCAACTCATTGAATAAATGTGACTTTCTAGGCAGATCTAACCTATAGAATTTGATTATTAAGAATTGCCAGAAGTATCCAATCCTGTTTTGAGGCTAACTTAATTCCTTAAAGTCACATCATTGTATTGATTAAAATGTGAAAAGCCTTTGTGTATAATTCTACATTGAATAATAAGTTGTTTATAACCCTTTACTGTGTACATATCTAGAGAGATTAAAAAAGCAAACCCAGGTGTCTACCCATAGAGTCTCAAATAAATTTGGTTTGGAGCGGAAGTCAGGCTTTTGTTGAGAGCTGTGAAGTTGATTTCCGTGTACAGAACCACTTATCTAGAAATCTGTATTTCATACTGTTTTAGTGATGTGTTGGTTTTAAAGTAAAGCACTGGGAGGGATTCTGCCTATTCTGTACCCTCATGTATGGAATTTGTTTCCAGGGGATAATCTTCAATTGATTCATTTTAGAAACTTTTGCTCATTATATCTAATTAACTGCCTCAGTAAGGAAAATTGATTTGCTATGCATTTTGCTAAGAACAATTACCATATAGCTGAGAAGTTGGAATTCAAATAACGTGCTACACATTGCCACAATTCAAGTTACATGTAACTATAAAAAAGTTTATAATTTGTTTTCTTTCAAACCAATTAATCTATTTTATATTTACCAGCACTTTAAATTCCCATCTTTATGCAGTAGGTCTAATTTTACAAAACAAACTATAAGGCACATTTTATGACACTTGATGGAGTACTCAATGTGAATGTAATGCTCTAAGGTAGCATAAAATGGAACTGTTGCTTAAAAAGATTAAAATCCTGTCCAGCTGTATTTGTGCTCTTGTTAGAAACCGAAAGAAGAAACCTGAGAGCGGCGTGACCCAAAGCAGCCGGACTGGTTTTCATTGAATAGTATTACAGGCCCTGCTGCTTTTGTGGTCTTGCCATTTTTAAGATTCCAGATTCCAGCAGATAAGTTCCTGCTTTTGTTTTTCCGGCCTTCAACAGTCTGAAAGGTAACAGGTTGGGCCTTCCAGCTAGTCACGCATTGGGATGTTTTGGGCTTAAAGTGACAGAAAACCCTCATGCAGGTGATAGGACAGTAAAGAAATGAATTACTCTGGTCAACCGTAAGTTGCAAGAGTTCTGCAGAGCAGATTAGTAGCATCTCCCCTACTACCTTCTGAGTCAGAGCTTTGTCCTTAGCGCCCTTAAGTTCAAAGTTCGCTGCAGCAGTTCCAGGCGTTCCGCCTGGGCGGTGATGATGATGTTCTGTATGTTTTTGAGAGCAGGGAAGGAAATCTTTCCCAGGTGCCCCTCATGACATTTCGTGTGTCGGGACTGGGTCACACACCCTAGCTGCACGCCGTCACAGAAGTAACCTGTCAGAAGGACGATCAGGGTGGGCGAATCTATCCAGAGATTAGGTTTACCTCTGTGCACAAGGTATTGCAAATGCTGAGTGCCTTGGGACCCAGGAGAGTGGGTGGACGCTGGGACTCTGGGCCAGCAAGCTGGTGGGTAAGCGGGGCTGTCTGCCTCTTAACCCGTGGATTCTTCCCCCGTTTTTCACCCTCTTCTCTCCCTGGTCCCTTTAGCTGAGGCGGAAGTGGCTGACGCTGTCCACTAAGTTTTACCCCTACGTGATCTTGCCTGTGGTTTTTCCTTAAGTTTGCCTGGCTTCATATTTTGTTTGAGATGGTCACCACACATGGTCTGCTCATGTAAGCGTTTACTTTCATCTTTAGTGTATTTGTATTGAAAGTAAGACTTAACATGCAGCATCCATCCACAGCTTTTAACGTTAGATTTCACTGTGCAGATTGAAATTTTATTTCACCTATTGCTTTCTTGTAAAGGCTGGTAGCAGAACAAAGTAAAATTGATAGCTGAAGAGAAGGAAAAAAGAACTTTAAAAAAAAATCTTTATTTGGTACAGGGTCTCACCATGCAGCTTGAACTCGTAGTGATCCTCCTGACTCAGCCTCCCCAGTGCTGGGATTACAGGTGTGCACCACCACGCCCGGTTTCGGTGGCCAATGCGGCAGCCAGGGTTCCAGGGCCAACACAGCATACGCTACTGGGCGTTGAACCTGGGTCCGTGTGCTTGCCAGGCAGGCACTTAGACCGCCTAGCTGTCTCCCCAGCTGTAAGGGCACTTGCTAGAGGTGGTTTGAAAGTAAATAATCTGTGAGTATAGAACCAGCATTTTACCCTTAAAGTATCCTGTAAAAATCACTTATGAGGAAGACTTATTTAAAATTTACTGAAAAAATGGAAAGATGTCTTAGTTTAATGTATTATTTTATTGAAAAATTTTTCTTTATGTTAGCTTTTCCTGAGACATACTTTAACTACTGCATAATCCTAAAACATTTTTTGATACTATGTATGTATTTTTAAGTCTCTCCTTCTTTACTGTAATTTCTCAGCAAATTGAGAATTTTATTTTCATGGCACATTTTAACTTAACAGAGTCTAACAGTTTATCCTGTGATTTTTATAAATTATTATAAATAAATAAAGCTTTAAATAGAATGATTTAATTCTTTAATGCAAAGAAGTAAAGATAAAAACCAAGATCCAAAACGAGATGGCATACCGAATTTTACCAACCCACAGCTGTTATACTATGGTTAGCATTTGTAAACCTGAGAATTATGGTCCCATTATTTCTAAATCTGCAGTGCATATCTGTGTAAGGAGTATGCCTCTTCTCTGATTTGATTTTTTCTTGCTAGAAAAGCGAGCTACCATCGTTTAGGTAGGTAGAGCAGGAGAGTCAGAGTGACTGGGAAACCTCTTCCTGCTCCCCCCGCCCCCGAATACGCCAAGAAAAGGATTGAGGTTGAACTGTTTATTGACTGTTTTTCCTATGACTTGTGTCTTCTGGATGGCTTTTCCCAATTTGCTTTCCACGTTATGGATATATTCTCATTGCTGCACATTAATTGGCACTTACCCTAAAGGGAGGTTTCGGCGGGCTTAGTGTTCGTGGCTGGAGTGAGCGTGCTGGCGCTTCCCATGATTCATCCATAGGCTCCGTGGTGGAGATGGCTCCCTGCGTGCGCAGCCTGGGCCGGAGCTGCAGTAGGATGCACGAACCTGGATGGCTGGATGGCGGGACGGTGGGGACAGCAGGGACAGCGGGGGTGGCCGTGTGCGCAGCCCAGAGCAGGAGGCACTAGTTGGTGCGGTTTCCACATCTCGATACAGCCAACGATGGGTCAAATGTATTTGAAAAAAAACTGTGACTGTGTTGAGCATGTACAGGCTTTTCTTGTCAAAATTTTCTAAGCCATACAGTATAGCTATGTCTGTATAGCATTTATATTAAGTATGAGAAGCAGTTGGAGATAAGTGACAGTGTGTGGGTGGGTGGCGGGACGTAGGTTGTATGCAGATATCATGCTGTTTTTCCAGAAGGGCCTTGAACATCCAAAGGTTCAGGTCCTGGAACCAATCTCCTGGATACTGAGATGACTATTAATATAAATCATTGAGCTCCACAGCATGAAATTCAAAGGCTTATATAATGTTTTTACACTTACTATAAAAATTTTTAGGAATCTAACACAGAAAAAAATATGAGGTTACTTCAAGATTGTGCAGAAGAGCTGCTAGCGGGCTCTAGAGGCTGCTATACTAACTGGCACCATTTGTAATATAAAACCTGTGCATTCGTGCTTACCTTTGCCAGCTACCCAGCTGCTTTTGCTCACAATTTCTGCTAACTCACTGATCATTTCGCCAGCTGTGATACCATCCTGGCCTCGCTGACTCTTCTGTCCCAGCTCAACGTCGGCTCGGTTTAGCTTCAGCTTCTGTAATGACTTCCTTTCCGTATTTTGTAGTTTGAATTCTTAGGAGGAAATATCCTTTGCCTAACTTAGAGCATCGCATGATGTCGTTAGCCACCTGGGTTCCTGGCCACTTATTTGGTGTCAGTTGCATCCGGCTGTGGCATGCAGTCTGCTATCTCCAGAGGGTCTCCTCTCTGGCAGGAGCTGCAGAAACTTATCTCAGAAGAGGCCTCTGGGCGTGACAGGTGTTCTAAGGCTTTGTCCAAATGAAACTTAAGAGTAGTGGAACCCTGGACAGCTGTGATTCTCAGGAGACTCCTTCAGGCTTCATCCTCAGTAGCAAATTCAGTAGCTTTGAGGAGGGTCCTCAGAATGTGCACCTTGGAAGTTCTCCACTGAGGCTGCTGACCCAGGGATCACACTTGGAGAAGCACTGGGGAGGTGTAATAAGCTATTATTGGGTGAATAAATTAATTTCTAAACTTCTTACAAAGGAAATTCACCTTGAGGGTAAGACATGTACGTTATAACTGCATGCTGAAGTCATTGTTTTCCTTGGCTATTTTTTACTAATTCTGTGGTGAATCTTGGACTTCCTTCACTGTGGGTTTTTTTTTTTTTTTTACAGATTGACTTTTTAGTTCAGCTTAATCTGCCTCCTTATAGTTACAACTTTGCTCCAAAGTAGAAAATTAGTTGAATGTCTCTCTCTCCTTTGAATTATAAAAGGGAATGCTATGACTCCAATTAAAAAAAAAAAAACAAGTTCTAGAAAAATATTGAGAGGAAGATTTGAAAGCAGCCCAGCACTAATCTGGCATTGTTTTACTGAAGCGAACTCCCTCTCTTCTCTTCACAGGGTTACATGAGTTCTTTTTCCTCCTAGTCCTAGTGTACTTTGTGATTGCTTGCATTTATGCCCAATCATTGTGGCAGGCTATTAAGAAAGGAGGACCCATGCACATGATTTTAAAGGTTCTGACAACTGCATTGCTGTTACAAGCTGGTTCAGCTTTAGCTAATTACATTCATTTCTCCAGGTAACTCAAAACCACTAAAACTGTGTTCATCATTACATCTAATTAATCCTAATTAGTCCACCAAAATTATACATACATTGACTATGAGCAGTGTTTTTTCAATCTGTAATTTATACTCTTCAATCTTCCAGGTACTCCAAAGATGGAATAGGGATGCCTTTTATGGGAAGTTTGGCAGAATGTGAGTATCTTTCTGAGCATTATTTGATGTTGTTTAAGCTGAAACTAGGGGCTGGGGAGATAGCTCAGTAGAATAAGCTCTTGCCTGGCAAGCACAAGGTCCTGAGTTCAATCCCCAGCACTGGGAAGAAAAAAAAAATGAAACTTGCCATCTGTGTCCCTTTTTTTGTTAAAATTATTCTGAGCAGAGGGTATAGCTCAGTGAGAGAGATGTTGGCTTACCAAGTGTGAGGCCCTGGGTTTGATCTCTAGTACCACACCACAGGAAGAAAACAGATAAATAATTTTTTGTTATAGCGAGGTTTTTCTGTCCAGTGCTGATTGGAGCTGAGCTGAAAATGGTTGCACATTTAGTTTTCACATGTCCTGTTCAGCTGCTTTTTACTTGCAGTCTGTGTGGCTCTTGGCTATCCTTAGAATTCACAGGTACTCTCATTTTATCCTCAGCCAACAGCAGATGCACTTATTTCTGTTTTGCACATAGGAATCTGGGCTCAGGGAGATGAGGCGTGATTGTGAATATCAGTCAGCTGTTGTGCAAGAGTCTTAACTCAGACCTGTGCTAAGTCCGTATTTTTGTGCCGAGTTTGTGTTCATTTCTGACTCAAGGCCTTGTGTACACCTATAATTGAGCTGCTTACTTCTTTGTTCTTTTATTTATAAGAGAAACGCTTATGAAATAATTTTTAATTAAGCATGATAGAAAAATATTTAATTTTTATTTTTTTAAAGTGTTAGTATTAAGGGCCAGCTAAATAGCTCAGCCAATTAAAGCGCCTGCTTAGGCAGACACAGAGACCATGAGTTCAGTTCCTGGGCCTGCTATGCCAGCTCCGCCTCCAGTGTGTGCCGAGATGGCTTTTGAGACTGGGCGTGGTGGCACGTGCCTGCCTTCCCATCACTTGGGAGGCTGTAAACAGGAGGATCAGTATGAGTCCCATCTACTCAGTGAGACCCTGTACACTCTGTTATAAATACAAAAAATTAAAAAAAATTAAAAATTAGGGGCTGGGGAGGTAGCTCAGTAGAATAAGCGCTTGCCTGGCAAACGCAAGGGCCTGAGGTCAATCCCCAGTTCTGCAAAAAGAAAAATAAGTCAATAATAAAATAAACTGTTAGTGTGTTTGTAGTATGTAATGACTTCATTCCTTATGGGGAGTTGGTACATACACATAACACATCTTAATTCTTGATGGAAGTACTTGAAAGGGCTGATAGCTGGGTGTGGTGGCGCACACCTGTAATCCCAGGACTGGGGAGGATGAGGCAGGAAGACCTTGTAAGTTTGAGACCAGCCTGGGGTACAAAATGAGTTCAAGGCTGGCCTGAGCTTCATAGTGAGATCCTGTCTCAAAAAGAAAAACAAAAAATAAATAAAAGGGCCTATAATCATGGACATGTTAAAGAGAACATCAGAGGGACGTTAACTTATGTGCCATTCTTAATGCTGGAAGACTAAGATTTGCCCCAGAGAGCAGATTTTGAATATGAGAGTGCACTAGGATTTCCTTTTCCTTCTGTTCTCCTAGTTCTCTTCTTACCACTCTTCAGTAAGCGTCTTCCGATATTTGCCATTAATCGTCTTAGGGCCTGTTTATCCAGATCTTGCCACTTGTCTTAAGATTCTGGAACTGAG